>NC_133769.1:222212046-222357499 GCF_003597395.2 Chelonoidis abingdonii
TAGCCGTTCCGTAGCTATCCAATAGTTCCTCAGTCTCCCCGCCCTTGGAATTCTCGGGTTGAGAGCCTTGCCTGATGGGCAGAAATCTTGTTGCAGGTGGTTGCTGGGTACAGCCTCACCCCTCCTAGGTGAAGCACCAGACAACCGTTTCGCGGCCTTTTTTCGAACGGCTACCCACAGTGCACTGCTCCAGAAATCGACGCTAGCCTTGGACCATGGACGCACACCATCGAATTAACGTGCCTAGTATGGATGCACACACTCGACTTTATAATATCAGTTTTAAGAAACTGATTTTAGCTAATTCGATATTATCCCGTAGTGTAGACGTGGCCATAGATTCCATGAGATTTTCCCTCTTTTCCCTTACTCTGAAGCCTTTCAGTCTCTTTTCCAACTACTTTGTCTGTCCTAGTCCTATTAATCCCCAGCCTTGGCTCCTCTCTTGCCTTAATTATCTCACCCCTTCTCACTCTCATTAGGTTAAATGCCTCTGGAGGGATCCTGATACAGTGCAGGCTTCCTTCACTATCAACACTTTCTTCAGCCATGTGGTCCTTCCTGCCTGGCTCCTTGTTAAGCTAACCTACTCCTCCTTTTCCACTCTCAGGTCTCCAATACCCACCAACTCGTCTCTCTTTTTAATTCTCTGTTCAAACCCTGCTTTTCCATCTATACTCAGGAGCTTAGAAATTGCTTTAAAATGAAAAAGTGATGGCAATTCTTTCTCATCTGTTTCTGCCCTTTCCTTCTATCCCTTTACTACCATTTCCTCTTCAAATAGCCCTTGAATTTGTCCTTAGTCCCCTCCTTTTCTTCCTTGGATGAGCTCATCCACACCTATACATTCAGTTACCACTTTAATACGAATGACACAAAATAAGTGTTTACCAAAAATCTCTCCCGCTGTGCTGAAGTTTTTATAACTGCCGACGTCTCCAATAGCTCCTTAGGGATACTCTTTAGATCCTCAAACTAAAGTAGGTCTAAAATTAGCCTGTCATGTCTTTTCTCTTCTCTCGTTACAAATGACAATACTCCCATTTTCCAGGCTTCTCGAGATTGCAACCATGGGATTCTCTTCAATCTCAAAATCTCTATTCTCACCAAATCCTGTCACTTCTCCATGTACATCATCTCCAAAATATGTCCTTTCCTCTGCGTTCTCGCTGTTAAAATGGCTTCTGCCTGCATCTCAGTACTTGTCTTTTACTATCCCACATATTATGCTCTGTCAGCTTAATCTATGCCTAGTCTTATTTCCTACTCAAGTCTCCATAGTGTATTCTTGTGGTTTCCTATATCTGGAGCAGCCTCCCTCCTCCAGTGGGTCAATGAATCTTTGTCTCTTCTTCAAACTCCTCTTACTAATCCACTTCATATGTATATAAATTAGAAGTACTGCAACATCCAGTCCCCCTGCTCTCTTATCTCTCCCTCACAACCCTTTAATTTACCCCACATTATAGCAAATCTCCACAATAAGTATCCATTTTACTATGAGGACATGAGCCATGGTTAAATGCTCAGCTGCTGATTCTTAGTTATATCCCCTTTCCCCTCATTTGTCTATATTAGTCTATGTAGACTCCAAACTCTTCATCTTCTTATATATCTGTAAAAAACCACACACAACAGTGATGTAAAAATACTTTAAATAATAATAATAATAATAAAACACCATGGAACATATTCTCTGTGGGTGTAAGTCCACTAAAACAAGACCTTTGCCTCCATTCCCTTGATACTTTTCCATCTGCTTCCTTGACCTTAACTAGCAACTGGCTTCTTTTCTGGGTGCACAAATCAGCACTTTTCAGATACAGATTTCAAGGTGATTATCCTTAAAAGTTCATACAGTTACCAGTATTCCAAGCTGTTTAAAGTATCCTGAAGGTACTGAATGTCTCCTCCAATTGTACCGAGGTTCCCAGATACCACTGAAATCTATGGGTCTCACAAGATCTTGTACAGTTATATAGAACACATAAGTCTAAGAGATTTTTTGGTATCCATAGTCACAAAAATATGCAGAACATTTTCAGCTGCTGTACTGCTCTAAAATGCCAGATTAGATGCAGTGTACCTAAGCATCACCTGGGACATCTGAATTTTACAATACATTTTTTTAAAAAAATCACTAGAAGTGTCAATAGTATGAAAAGCTGTATCATAATTTAATCTGGGGCATACCTGAAGAAATATCCTCTGAAACAATTATTTCACTGTTTTCAATCCAACACTTCATTTGAAATTAGTTCCCCAAGACTAAATTACAGAGCATTTGCATCATCTCTCTGCCTGATAACTTAAACTAATTTAAAAATCCATAAGTTCAAAGCACCTTGTAAATTATCAATAAGGCACAGATACTTCCCTTACTATAGTTTACGCACTGTAGTAATTTCATTTACTGCTTTGTTGTTTTTGTGGGGAAAGGAAAATAGCAAAATCATAAATGATAAAATCCATAGTAAGATGCTGACTGCATTAATCAATAAATAGCAACTTTTTTTTAAATGACTTTGAGGGCAAATAAATACTTATTATCCTATCAACTGCTACATTTTTCTATTATTTTAGTACTACCAGAAAATAATATCTAATGGTGGCCTCACTCTATTAATTTATTATTATTTGGCAGGAATTTCAGAAAGTTGGAATTATTATAACAAATCAGATTTTATACTTCTTGTTAGTAAACTAAATAAAGTTCTCCAAATTTTATTTTTCTAGTTGCAAGTTCTAAATTAATATTATATCACCATAGTGGTATTCAACACCTCCACAAACAATATCTATTTTAAGAAAAAGTAGGCATGATATTGGAATATACAAATCTGAACAGCAAACATTTTCAATCCGTTTTGAAAATAAAAACTTTATTTGTAATTTAGATCCTTGTCTATAAGAATCAGCCATCTGGATTTATGACTCCTGTTCATGTCTTCCTGAGCTGATATAAAGGGATCCCTTGAAAGATGAATTTTTGGAAGTGAATCCACCTTGTAACAAGACGCTTTCTCCTTCATAAAGAATAATCAGCTGAAAATAAACTCACTATGCCCAGTGAACACTCATTTTGAAAATTATACACATACTCATATATGAAGATGAAACTTAAGTTCTCTACTGACAAATATTGCCATGTTTTTTTGGTGAATCTTAGGGTTAGAGTCTGTCCCAAGATGTGTCTGTGTGGCTCCCACTGAAGTCAATGAAAGCTGTGTGTGCATCTGAAAGTGGACGTGTACCTTCATGATTGGTAAGTGAAATGGTTTGAAGATGCTCAACATACATATTAGAAAGTTTCTGGTTCCACTTCAAACAAACCTAGATGGACAGTCCCAGGTGGGATAAAAGCAAGAATGAATAAATATATTCCTGTTCACCCACACTAACTGCCCACATCAGAAAGAGAGAATTGACATCTGAACAACTTTTGGTGAAAGGAGTGCCACCTGCCTTATAATTAGATTTATAAGTGTAAAGATCTTTATGCAACCCAGGATGAGTATACCTCTCTCTGGTATGAAGCAGGGTATTGTTTTATCAATTACATAATTTCAGCACCACCTGAGACACATAGAAATTGTAAGCCTAAAACTATTTCTGATCTTATTTTGACTTAAAAAAATACTGCTAAACCTATGATTTTTTTTTAATATGAATCTCTACTAAACATCCACAGAAAACCAATCCCTCTCCTTCCAGGAAAAAGAAAGGTGAGGGGGGATTAAACTACTATTTACCTCTTTATTAGTGTTATCTAAAGACTAGAGTGGACTGAAAGTCAAATGCGGACTGGGAAAAGAGATTTTGGCTTTTTCAATGGGAGCTGTATCAGCTCCTTAAGGCCCTGATCCTGTAACTCACCACACGTGTGCCCCCTTCAGTGGGGCTCTGTGTGAGTACAAGGGGGTGTCCAGGGAGAAAGTGAGGTGGAGACCTGGGGCCTAATACTTTTCCTTCACATGAATGCAACTAAGTTATTTGTAAGATTGACCATCATTATGGATAATTAAGGATGAGGAGAAGAAACCCTGTTGTAAACAGGGGCCATTTTGAGAAAGCTATGAAATAGTGCTATCCTATGTGACCTATTATCATCTTGTAAAAGGTGAGGGGAAAGGTTTGTGTGTAGCACACACAAATTTTAAACATGATACATTAAATCCTGACTCCACTGATGTCAATGAAAAAACTCCCACTGACTTCAACTAGGCAAGGATTTCTATCTATTAAACAAAGGTACAATCAGAAGGATTCAAATGTATTGTCTTGACTGTGTTAGCACCTCCATCACCATCAAGATTACCAGCTAAAATAATTACCAAGTAAAAGCAGAAAATGTGACTGTGAAAGTAGTTCTCAAGCCATTTAATGCACAGAATTTTTAATTGTTCTTATTGGTAAAATATGCTAGATTACACACATTTTGGGGTTTGTACATTCAACATACCACATATTTCAAGTGCTATATAAATAATAGGGTATCTAAATTTTGAGTTAATTTTCATAAACGACAACAGGGTTTTGCCTTCTGATATTTGGTGCTTTGAAGCCTCATTATGATAAATTAATCAGATGGCATATTTATTGGCTTCAAAATAACCATTTCTGTGGAGTTGTATGTCTTTCTATGATACCTGCTTATTTGGAAGCGGTAGCTTAGAAGCAGGTAGATTTCGTAGTTACTATAGAGGCCTGTTCCTAGTCCTAAATTCAACAGAGTTTTTGTGGTCAACTTCCATGCAAGCAGCATCAGAGCCCAAAGGCTTGATCCTGTTCTATTCTAGACAATAGCGGGTTTTTTTTATTGACTTGAGTGGCAGCAGGATCAAGCCCTAAATAAGCACTATTGAAATGGATTTTTCTAACACTGCTGGCATTTTAAAATATTTTGCATAAACAGATCATTAATATAGAAACACAACAAAGTGCAATGTAGTCATTTACATCACCACCTTCCTAAAAAAAATATGCATGTTTCAAAACTTAATAGGTGATTTGTACTCAAAATACACAACATCAGCTCTAAATAGCCTCACTTTTTCTTGCATAATGTATCCTGTTCTAGTTCCTAAAAATAAAGCTAGTGGCTCAAAGGCTCTAAACAAAGCCTTCCACTGCTAAACTTTTTGATTTGTACAGAAAACAATTAAGAGCTGGATGCTCTATTTCTTTCCATTTGCAGATGCATAAAGCAGTCACTTTAGAAAATGAACACTTTGTTAAATTTATAGCTGGTGTGTTTTCATTTAGGTTAATCTCTGCTGACGCAGCATAAACATACTATGTTTATGCTGCACCTACTGCAGAGCACACCCAGCAAATTTTCCCTTGGCTGACAAAAGGAAAGAGAAAAGCCTTCCTTTTCGTATGAACTGCATTCTAGAGACCATAATATATTTGCATAATTTTACATAATCAAAAATATCATAAAAAGTAAAATGAATAAAGCAATAATGTTTTTGTTTCAATTAACAGCTGGGCACCTGAACACAGAATAGCTTATTCCTAGTATTTGCTGACTGATGACAATTTTACTGTTAAAAAACAACAAGGAGTCCGGTGGCATGTTTTTGTTGGTTTTGTGGATATAGACTAACATGGCTAACTCCTGAATTTTACTGTTGATATTGACAGCGTCATAACGCATTTTGACAAAACGCTTAAACAGACAGATAGCAGTGTCTGCTGTCCTTTTTGGTATAAAGAAAGCTAAAACCTTACATCAGCTGGAATCTTTGGAAATCTCTTTTGCAGTGCCTCTGTTGCAACTTTATGAAATTATCTTGATGAACTGATTATGGTAACTAGATGCTGAGATGCCATTTGTTTCTGTAAAAGAAAATCTCTCTTTCAGCATCCACATGTGAAGAATGATTATGCTCTAAATAGTTATAATAAATAGGTATTATTGCTGAAAAACCTTCATAATTTGGATAATCCTTTGAAGATCAGAATAATCATTTTGGCAACATGCTGCTACTGCTGCTTTTAAAACACCGATCAGAAAAAAAAACAACACATTTAAGAACAGTGTTAATGTTTGGATAAAAGACTAAAAGTAAAGCAGAGGCTGGTATGGCATCCTCAACTCACTCTTGTATGGGACAAAAATTTCAACAGATGTTAAGGATGGAGTCAATTTTAACAAAGTGTTCCTGACCATTGTCAGTGTGTCTTACACGACGTTATGCATCAGGATCCTGCAAATTGTTCCACAAAGAAACTCCAAGGTCAGGTGGTAGGAGGAAGTTTGTAGGGGGGCCCTAGTCTGTATTTAATTTATCCTATCTTCTCCTTGTACCCTAGAGGCATCTTCCTCATCCATGACTAAGGCCATAGAGATCTGTAGAGACTGCATTATAGAAGTATGAGTTGGGAAAGAGATTTGCAGTATAGATCAGAGAAGCTAATATTGTCCTGAAACTGGGAATAGCCTTTATCTTTGCTTATGAATGTGCTTGCAAATCATATAATTCATTTGTTTACAACAGGTAACAGTTTTTAAAGAATATATTTTCTAATTTCTAAACAGTCTTTCTCCTCATTATGTTGCTGTTTCTGGTTCATTGTGCTCAGGTAGGATGGAATTTTATTATTTAAATCTACTTATCTATATAAATTAGTGGTAATGTCAAAACTCAAAAGAAAAGAGAATAATTTAATGTCACAAACAACTCCTAAACAGTAATCATTGTATTTGCAACTATAAAATAGTAAAGTTGCATCTGTCTAGACATAAAATATCAAGGATAATTAATTTATTTTACATAGCTGGTCACTATGTTTGTTTGTCTCTATGTTTACTGATAACATTCAAAGTATGTTAAGCAAATCCTCTTCCTCATCAACAGATTCACGCAAGGGGTCTCTCTCTCTCTAAAAAACACCGCCACCACCTAACTAACTAAACATCTGCATCTACAAAATTTCAACGCTAGCAACAAACCTCTCAGGTATGTGTCTCCACTACTGTTCAAGGTTACAAGAAGTTTAAAAACAAATATATGAAGATATCATGCCTAGACAGCAGAGTTTTATATAGGGAGGGAAATCATTTTAATCTCTTCTGTTATCTGACAGACCTGGAAAGGTAGGAATCTTATTGTGCTTATATTTTAAGCTATTTTCACAGTTACTAGAAAGTAACTGTTTCTTTACCCAACAAGAATAAAGACTAAAATCAGTACTGAGCCATTTTATATGGCACAAAACCTTTCTCTGAGGCAACAGTAGCCACTGAGCAGTTTTGGCTGTATTTTCAAAGGATGAATTTCTATTTGTAGATAAATTTTGTACTTCTGTTGATTCTTTTTTAAGTAGGATGTGATAGGTTTTATCAATTAATAGGTTATAAAGTCAAAAGGGACCATTGTGATTATCTAGTCAGACCTGAATAATACAGGCCATAGGACTTCCCTGCATTAATACCTCTTTCAACTAGTACATATCCTATAGAAAAAATATCCAATTGTCATTTTTAAATCTTCCACTGATAGAGAATCCACCACAATCCTTGGGAAGTTGTTCCCATGATTATACCTTCACTGTTAAATATATGCACCTTATTTCTAGTCTGAATTTATCTAGCTTTATCTTTCAGACATCAGAGCTTGTTATACCTTTGTCAGATATTCTAAGAGCGCTCCATTATCAATTGTCTGTTCCCATGTATGTACGTCTAGGCCTGGTCTACACTACGCGTTTAAACCGATTTTAGCAGCGTTAAACCGATTTAACGCTGTACTCGTCCACACAACGAAGCCCTTTATATCGATATAAAGGGCTCTTTAAATCAGTTTCTGTATTCCTCCCCAATGAGAGGAGTAGCGCTGAAATCGATATTACCATATCGGATTAGGGTTAGTGTGGCCGCAAATTGACGGTATTGGCCTCTGGGCGGTATCCCACAGTGCTCCACTGTGACCGCTCTGGACAGCAATCTGAACTCAGATGCAGTGCCAGGTGACAGGAAAAGCCCCGCAAACTTTTGAATGTTCATTTCCTGTTTGCCAGCATGGAGCTCTGATCAGCACGGGTGGCGATGCAGTCCCAAATCCAAAAAGAGCTCCAGCATGGACTGTATGGAGATACTGGATCTGACCACTGTATGGGGGAGACAAATCTGTTCTTATCAGAGCTCCGTTACAGACGAAATGCCAAAGCATTTTAAAAAAAATCTCCAGGCTATGATACAGAGTCCACAGCACAATGCGCTGCGTGACATGCGTAACGGAAAGCAAAGAAATCAATGGATGCTCATGGATGGAGGGAGGGGGGTACCGAAGACTCCAGCTAGCCCACAGTCCCCGCAGTCTCGAAAATCATTTGGCATTCTTGGCTGAGCTCGAGATAGACCTTGAACCACATTGTCTGAGGTGGTTCAAGGTCTATTTCTCGTCATTTATCCCCTCCCCCCGTGATAGAAAGGGGAAAAAATCGTTTCTTGACTCTTTTATATGTACCCTATGTATAATGCATGCTGCTGGTAGACACGGTGCTGCAGCAGTAAAACAGTGCATCCTCTCTTCATCTCTCCCGCTGGCAGACGGTACAGTGCAGAAGGACTGCTAGCTGTCCTTGCCATGAGCCCGTGAGTGCTCCTGGCTGGCCTCAGGTGAGGCCGGCTGGGGCGCCTGGGTAAAATAAGAATGATTCCCGGCCATTCCCAGTAATTACAAGAACGAGCCTGGTAACCGTCCTCATCATAAGCAACTGGGGCTGAGCTCCATCAGCCCCTCCCTTTCGTGTGTAAAGAAAATATTCCGTATTGCCTGGACTATCGTATGAGCAGCGATGCTGGGCTCCTCTCCCCAAAACCACTTAATGCCTGCCTGGACTATCATAGCAGCTGGAGGCTGCCTCCTCTCATTTTATCTCGTTAAGTGTTTATTACCTGCATTCTTTATGACTTCATCACACAAATGTGGGGGACACTGCCACAGTAGCGCCAGGAGGTTGGGGAGGAGGGAACGGGTGGGATTGTTGCAGGGACACCACCCTAGAATAGCATGCAGCTCATCATTTCTGCAGGATCAGACATGGAGCAGCTGGCTCTCTGTTCTCTGATACACTGGTTCTCTAGTAACTTGCCCCATTTCATAGGCAGGACTGACCTATTTTTAGATACCATAAAAGAGGGATTGCTTGGGGAGCCTTCCATTTTTGTCTCGGTCCTCCAGCCGACTCAAGCCAGGGGCACTCATTGACCAGCAGACAGTAAGAACGACAGATAACATCATCTCATTGCCAATTACAGGGGTGCAGCAGACGGTACGAACAAACTATAATCTCGTCTCTGCTACTATGCAAAGGCAAATGAATGCTGCTGTGTAGCGCTGCAGTATCGCCTCTGTCAGTGGCATCCAGTACACATACGGTGACAGTTAAAAAAAAGCTGAACGGGCTGCATGGTTGTGTGCTATGGTGTCTGCCAGGCCAATCCAGGGAAAAAGGGCACGATATAATTGTCTGCCGTTGCTTTCCCGGAGGAAGGAATGACTGACGACATTTACCCAGAACCACCCGCAACAATGACTTTTGCCCCATCAGGCACTGGGATCTCAACCCAGAATTCCAAGGGGTGGGGGAGACTGCGGAAAATATGGGATAGCTACGGAATAGCTACCCACAGTGCAATGCTTCAGAAATCGACGCTAGCCTCGGACCATGGATGTACACCATCTAATTAATGTGTTTAGTGTGGCCCCGTGCACTCGACTTTATACAATCTGTTTTACAAAACCGGTTTATGTAAAATCGGAATAATCCCATAGTGTAGACATACCCCTAGACTGTGATCTAGTCACTCCTTAACCTTCCATTTGTTAATCTAAACAGATAGAGTTCCTGGAGTTTTTCATTATAAGACATGTTTTCTAATCATTTGATCATTCTCGTGGCCATTTAAACCTGCTCCAATTTACCAATATGCTTTTTGAACTGTGGATACCAGCAATGTATTCCAGTAGGGATCATATCAGTGTCATAAAGAGTTTATAAGTCCAAGGATTGTATTACTCGTCTTACCACAGCCTCACACTGGGATGTTATGTTTAGCTGATTATCCACCACAATTATCAAGTTTTTTTTAAGAATCGCTTTCCCAGGATGGAGTCCCCATCCATTAAGGATGGCCTACATACTTTATATTTGCCAGCATTAAAACACTTACTGTTTGTTTGCATCCACCTTACCAAGTAATCCAAATCACTCAGTGTTAGTGACCTGTTTTCTTCATTATTTACCACTTTCCTAATTGTTGTGTCATCTGCAAACTTTATTAAGTTATGATTTCATGTTTTCTTTGAGATGATTGATAAAAATGCATGGGATAAAGTCCAATCCTAAAATCTCTTTCAGGAAAAAAAAATGTCCTGCATAGTCTACAAGATCTTTGCCTATGATGATTTCTAGGAGACCATAATTGAGACAATATGGTTTCTATTAACATTCACAGGATTTTTTTTTCATTCTTTCCTATAGATGTAGTTTCTCTAATAATTAATGAGTTAAATTTTCAGCCTTATTAACTTCAATATGAAAGGACTTTCCATTAATTAGGTGATTATCCATACCAAATACCCACTGTACCTAATTCTATTTTTAGAAATATCCTCATATCTTGATTCATTAGGGAAGAACAGGTTTTCTTTTAATAGCTAGATTATTGTTAGATTATTATGCTTAGATAGTCAGAACAATTTTGTTCTGAACAGAATATGTGACAAATAGCCACTTGAGTAGATTTTCATGGGTACTTTCCAGTAAAAATAGGATAAGCAGATGCTTATCTTGAATTGTTTGCCGCTGCATCATTCTTTGCCACAGGCTTGACTGAAGTCATAAAACTGCTCTACTGTGTTTTGTTCAGGTGACACGCTGAGTATGTTCTAAAATGGATGCCCAGGAGGCCTTTTGTTTCTTGTAAGAAGGAATCAGTTAAATTTTCCCACCTTGTTAGGATTCTCAGATCTTTGGGGATTGGAGTTTGAACAAAAATATGGTCACATGGGACTATCCAGGATGCGCATCCCATAGAAGAATGTATTCCTGGGGGGAAGAAGAGGCAACTGCTTAAGGCTAAAGGGGAGAAACAAGAACAGCTCCAGGGGAAAATGAGGAAGACTGAAGAGATTTTGGTATTTGCTATTTTCTTTTCTTAACTTGCCAATCTTCCATTGACAGCCCACAGCCCACAAGTTTCTACTGATCTAACCCTAGGATAGCTTCTCCCAATATGTCTCATCTGACAAAACTGATGGATCTGGGTTCAGCTGTCTTTTTTTTTAATTGACAATAAATATATAAGTAAAGCCTGACCTCATTCTTCAAATTTATTTTTAGGTTAAAAAATACAAAAGAAAAAACACATGCATTTCTCTTATAAATTTATTTTAAAACTTTTATCCAGGTCTACAGCAGGAGTTCTTTGCAGATATAGCTATACCAGTACTATACTGCAAAGTGCATCTAGTGTGATGCAGCTTATATTGTAAAACCATGCTTTTGGTGGTATAGCTTATTCCAACACAGCTATGCTGGCAGAAATTCATCATCAGACATGGCCTTATGCTAGTGCTATGGGAGATTACTTTAAATATAAGGGGTTCCATAGGGTAACATTGCCCAAATATAAAACATAATATCCTTCCAGTAATTTTATTCTAATAAAATACTGCAGTTGAGCAGCATTAAGTACTAGTCATTGGCATCTTAGAAGTAGTCAGGATAGATAATTTGCACCAAAAATATTTTCAGTGGATTTTATCTCTTTGCATTGATGGACTATCCAAAGGTGAATCACAATTTATTTGACATGGTCTGTACTTTTAGTTTATTAATCTTAAAAAATATATACTCTATGGAAAGATCACAAATATCCTAAATTAAACCTTAGCTGATTACTGGTGATTATCCATGTACATTACATGACATTTCTATTCACCAATAGAACAGTTATAAAGTATACAAGTACTTCTGGCTTTAATTCTTGGTGGTATAAATTTAAAGTTTGGTTTTAGTGAACACTAAGGCAAGCAACTTTGAAATTTACTTCCCATGAACATTTAAAGCTTGCCTGTTGAATATTCACAGATTGAACACAAAAAGGGTGTGAGATAGTTGAAATAGATCATTTAAGAACATTAGGGAACGCTTACACCAAAATGACAGTATTAAAAAAAAATCGTGAACCAAGTGACATTGCTAACCAGACTGCTGAAGTGAGCAATATTGCGTATGTTATGTCTGATTGTGATTTCCTTTCTCATGTAAATTTCCCACTGAAGCCTGAATAAGGAGCTCGGGATCCAGCGTTATACAAGAATTCACTTTCCATCAGAAGGAAATATGAATAATGAGAATATCTGTGGTTCACTTTAGGTCTGGTGTAAACAAGTGCCACCCCAATAGAATTGGATGCATTCCCATGAGATCTGAGTCTATTATTATTATTTGTATTGTGGCAGTGCCAGGGAGCATGTGTCCTGGACCAGAATTCCATAGTACTAGTGCTGTACAAACACACAACAAGTTCATGCCATAGTCTGTATTTCTAATTTTTTTAGTGAATAATAGATCACAAAGACAACACTCTATATTCCTAATATTCTGCTGTAAATCTTATATTTTTGTTATCGTGATTCTAACTTGACTCAATGCTGTCTCTTCAAATCTTTATTTAAATAACAATATACTTATATACAGGGCCGGCGCTTCCATTTAGGCGGCCTAGGTAATGGCCTAGGGCGCCAGGATTATTGGTGGGTGGCATTTTGCCGGAGGGGACGGCAGGCAGCTCCAGTGGAGTTGCCGCAATCATGCCTGCGGACAGTCAGATGCTCCCACGGCTCAGGTGGACCTCCTGCAGGCACCACTGTGGCAGCTCCACCGGAGTCACGGGACCAGGACGCGGGGCGGCGAAATTGCCGTGCGCCTAGGGTGCTAAAACCCCTAGTGCCGGTCCTGCTTATATATCATACAAAATATATTTTTAGAGAGAACAGAAAGAGTGAGAGAGCAAGAGAGAGACAGAGTAGCAACTTCTGAGGTGTTACTCAAATAGAATTTTATTTCCAAATGTGGTAAAATTATTCTGTCAGGCTTCAGACAGTCAACTAAGCTGCAGTCCACAAAGAATTTGTAAACCTGAGCTGTAAAACCCTGTTTGTTTTCTGTTTTTTTTCTGTTTTTTTTTTAAATAATGGAATTGTCCACTTAGACTTACCTAAAGTGGTTGGAAAAGAGCTACTATAAATAATGTTGTCTAATAACAAAGAAAAGGTGTGGCCTCGGAATAAATAAATCTGCACATTCTTTTGCCAGAGTTAACAGTCACCAAGGGCCTAGTCTGTCTGCAGGACACATTCTCAGTGGCAGGACAACAAGATAATAAATTACTTTACTGATGCATAATTGCTTATAAATCTAGTAGTACTAGAAGCCTGACTATACTGTATTTTACCAGCAGATTAGCTTATTGTTTAGCTCATATTAAATCTGGGAGACTGGACACCACAGAGAATTTGTCCTGCCACCCATAACCATTCATCTTCAAGTCCATGAAATCTATAGGGTGAAGTGACCAGAAGTCTCTCTCTATCTGTTTAGACCTCAATTCATCAAATGAATTAAACACATGCTTAAGTCCATACATAATCAACCAAGCAATTAATCAATTGGTTAACATTAAACATGGGGTTAATATTAAATCTGAATTTAATTACTTTGCTGAATTGGGCTGCAGTCCTTGACCAGATGAATTAGTGGTTTTGGTCCAGTTGAAAGTGGTCAGCTATGTACCTTAATGACTGCTAGCACAATTGCTACCCATGTGCATGGCCTTAGCAGAAAGTGAAGGCACTGAATGGGTCCAGAAAGAAATGATCTCGTCTGAAAAAAATGGAGTGCACTGACAAACTGCTGCAGTATTTGTTGTATAGTTAAACGAGAGGACTGCAGTATTCAGGATGTCACTCTCAAGCACTGAATGGACTTAAAAGTAAGAATAATTGTAATTAATTTTTCAAAGATTGACAGCACAAGACTGGTTGGAAGCAGCAAATGCAGTAGTGATAGAGCGAAAAAAGTTTGCAATTATTGTACAGGCTACAGCTCTGCAAGTAGAGCTAACTGTTACATATCCTGACTTCAGAAGTTATATGCTGTAGGAAATACAATATGATCCATTAGACACTAATGTTACAAAACTTTTAAATAGGCTAATATTAAAGTGGTTAAAGAACGCATTGCCTTTGGAAGTTAATCAGGTAAATGTCACATTTCAAATATAAGTACTTCCTTTTAAACTAACAGTGTATTCACCAAGGAGACATTGCATAGCTCTTTGTACAGTATTAATCAAAAGTACCTATTTGGAAGCTAGATTATTATTAATAATAGCTAAATTTACACTTTATTAAACCTATATTTTTAGCTAGAGGATAAAACCTTTCAAGACTTCATTCAGGTCAAGCAGTGACAAACTGGCACATTCATTTCCTTGCATGACTGACTATTAGAGCTTGTTGTTATGACTATTGATGTTCTGACCTTTTTCTAGGTTATATGTCAATCCTATCTTATCCCCATAAATATCCTCACAGTACTATGAAGCTAACTGGAACAACTATTACTAATTCATAAAAGTGAGGTTTGTTTAGTCAACTTGGAAATGATAGGCATTATTAACAACTGTATCTGGCTACTACATATATACTTAAATATTAAGCATTGTGTAATAAGCATTTACGTGCTTCATTAGAAGTTAGTCACTAGATTATAGTTCTCAGTTGTGTTAGATGCAGAATGTTCTTATAGCTAGCCAAGTGACAAGGCAGCATAGTACCTTGTAGCAATAAGTCTACAGTTAGAATTTGCCAGAAAACCATAGTTATTCCTCAGGAAAAAAACCTTCTTTTGAAATTTTCCCACTGTGAAATTCCAGTTTTCCCACAGGATATTTTGAAAATGTCACTTCCCCTCACTCTCCTTCAGTTTCCCAAGATTTTGCTGTAGGGAAAGAGTAATAAATTGTACGAAATGTGGAAAACCGCACTTTTTACACTTTGTTACTGATTTCCCACTTAGAAAAAGTTGGGAAACTAAGAAAGTGTAGGAAAGTGGGGAAACACTTTTCAAAATTATTGAAGACAGTTAAGTGCAAATATGACTGCGAAGAGATCTCACAAAACTGGGTTACTTGGCAACAAACTGGCAGATAAAATTAATTATTGATAAATGCATAGTAGCACACCCTGGAAATTATAATTCCAACTATATATACAAAATGATGGGGTCTAAATTAGCTGTTACTACTCAAGAAAGAGCTCTTGGAGTCATCATGGATTACTCTCTGAAAACAATCTGCTCATTGTGCAGCAAAGGTTAAAAAAGCTAACAGAGTATTAGGAAACATTAATAAATGGATGGATAATAAAACAGAAAAATATTATAATGCCACCCTATAAATCCAGGGTATGTCCACACCTTAAATGTGCATGCAGTTCTGGTCACCCCATCTGAAAAAAGATACATCTTCTTCCATATGGAAATAGCAATATTTAAAAGTTAATAGAAAGTTCTGAAATCAAATTGAGGGCTCCAGGAAATAAAAAATGCACCTTTACTCTACCTCCTCATAATGCCTGTGTCCTGTGTAGCCCCAGAACTATAGAGTGGCAGACATTTTGCTTGTGGGAAAAAAGAGTGAGAGGTGGCAAGCAATTTTATTGAGGGTAGCTCACTTTCCCATGCAGATAGACTGAAGGTACATGGCAGCCATATTGCTGGCTTCAGGTCCATTGTCAGTAATAGGAGATGGTGGCCATCTTGAAAAATGGAAAATTCACGAGTTGGCAGACTTTCATCATGTGTTCACAAGACAAGTAAATCGCTCCCCATACAAAACAAATCACAGTAAAATTTTAAGAATTTGCAATGCTGTAACAGATACATCAGCTTTTGTTGATCATTTGACAGCAGTAATAAATGATGAAGAATCCGGGTTTAGACTCTTCTCAATGCATTCGTTTTATCATAATGTGTGGGGTAAAGTCTCACTAATATACAGTATGTACTTGTAAAGCATATTTATTATTATCACAGTTAAAGAGGTTGCATTTAACACAGCTGGTAAACATTTGGTTTAATCAACATGCAGGGTAAATTCTCCTCATTTCTCCCAGGTAATTATTAGTTGCTCTACATTTTCAGATTGTCTCTTTCCCCTCAGACAGTTTTTGTGTGGGTGAAATATTAGTTATTCCCACCATTCTCTGTGCTGCAGTTATGATAATACAGACTATATAGAGGTAGTGTAATAGCCTAAATATTTTTAATTGTAGAAATCAGAATGTATTTGCCTGAGTCTGACTCTAAGAGAAAAATAGAAGCAAATATCATTAAAGTACTTCCCCATTGCTACATATCTCTGAAATTGATAAACACCAATGGCAATTCCACATTGGTACTGTGGCCAAGAGGTTAATCTACATGGCATGTTTTACAGATTGTGTTATAGTGGGGGAAAGCCATCAGAATATGGGAGAAAATAAATAATGTACAAATGTTATCTATGAATTTAAGCCGAAATCAAGAAGCCAAGTTAAGGTCAGAACTGGAGTCAGGATCGGGAACATGAAGCTGAAGGGTAATCTGAAGTCAGGGTTAAAAACCCAAGCGAAAGGTGGAAGCCTGACTCAGAGTCAGGGCAGGGATGCAAGGATTAGATAGAAGTGGACTAGACTGAAATGGAGAAATATCAAGGCTGGAGCAGGGAATGAAAGTGAGAGTAAGGCAAGTGCAGCTGTGGGTGCAGTACATATTGAGCAGCCACGGGGCTGTTGCCACTGCAAGGCTTAAGCGGTGATTAATTTGTAATGAAAGAGGAGCCAGAGCTCAAGCAATTTTTTTACATTCATAACTAATGAAGCAAGCCCATACGTGCCCGGGCTATGAACTGCCAAGCCTAGAGGTGCTGGGATTCAGCCCTGACAAGCTCTGGCACAAATTAAGCAACAGGCTCATGTAGCAGACTGCTGGTTCCCCTACCTAGTCAGGAAGCATGGCCATTTGGAGAAGGCTCATTGGCTCCAGCTGAGCTTCCTATGTTGCCTAATGACCAGACTGGGAGTCTACTGGGCATCGGACAGTGGGGATGGGAAGTTGTGTGTTTATAAGTTGTGGCTCTGTCAGCCTGGGGCAACAGAACAGAATTTTCATTGTATAGGAAATACATCACTTCTACAGTCTTAGAAGCCCCAGAAAACAGAATAGAATTTACTCTGGATAGATGAAGATAGCTAATTTTCAGAGATTCAAATGGTGGAAAACAAACCTCTCTCTCCTAAAAGAATGAGGAGTACTTGTGGCACCTTAGAGACTAACACATTTATTTGAGCATAAGCTTTTGTGGGCTAAACTCCACTTCACTGGATGCATGCTAAAATTACTTTTAAAAGTTCACATGCTCAGTTCCATTTGCCATCAGATATGGGATATGAAGGAACCGCAAATGCTGCCAGTAAATCTGTTTATAGGAGTGGATATCAAATATTTAATTTTAATTTTTTTAACTTTAGAGTGAAACCAATTAAGGGACTTTGGTGATTCCCAAACAAAAAAGAGCAGCTGTTTTATGTATCTTTAAAAATGAAGGGGAAAGAGAAATCAGTCAGGTTTTCTCAAATGCTTATAGCTCTACTTAAAATTCACGAAAAGGATGTTCAAACATCTTTCTAAGTATTAAATACATGGGCCGTGAGCTCATTTTGCAAAGTTACCAAGGTAATAAAAATGGTAATGCAAAAGGAAATTATCTTATATTAGTATAAAATTCAGCTCTTCCAGTGCTGCACAGACACCTTATCATTACTATTATACAGCCAATGACATAAGAGTTTTATGCCATGTGATTACAGAACAGTGTAGTCCATTTTTACTACTAACAGTTTGTAATAGAAGCTCAGACACAATATATAGAATTACTTTTTCTAAGGTATACAATACAGATTTTACTTCTAAGAATATTTTCAGTAACAATAAAAAGGGTTTCCTTACCTGGTAATAGGAAGATGTATCTATCGCTTCAGTCACTGAGAATTTGATATAGTAATGACTGATAACAGAATCTGATCACACAAACTCACTATTGCTGTAAAAATATACTGCAGCCAATATTTTATTGCATGAATTTAATACACATATCTGAATTTTCTGGAACTATTTTTGTTCAAGGTTATGGATTTTTGCAAGTATTTTTGTTTGTTTGTTTGTTTGAAATGTAACTTTATGGCTTGATTACCACTTGTCCTTCAATTATTCACTATTTTCTTCTTGAACTGTGTTGTTTTTCTTCAACTGATCAGTGCAACTACATTATATTTGTGTATTTTCCTGACAGAATGAGTGCATGTAAAGTTCTAGCATGAATGCTTGTAAATGTGAACTTAAACACTGTTGTCCACAAATATTTCTGTATGTGACTTTGAAATGTATCTTCTGCAAACATTTGTAGTAGTAGTATCATATTACAGTAGTGCCAACAGGCCTTAACTGGGATGGGAATCCTATCACGTTAAGCATTATACAAACTCGTACTAAGGGACAGTGCCTACTCTAAAGAACTTCCAGTCCAAATAGATAAAGGGGGACACAAAGAAATCAAGTGATTTTTCCCGCGAATACAGAGCAGGTCAGTGGTAGTAGTGAAAACTGAACCCAGATATCCCCAGTCCGAGTCACTTGCCTTTGCTACTACACCCCGATGCACCTCATTCATATGTATGTTTGAAAAAAGCAAATACAAAGTAGGTGCGTAAATAGCCAAAGCAAATATTACCTTTTAAAACAAATTATTATTAAATATTAATTATTATTATTATTATTATTTTATTATTATTCTAAACAGGCCATGCTAGTTCATTCTGGAACAGCTATTGAATGTTGAAAGGCATCTACTCCCATAGAAAGCATCTACCTTGCCTTTTAAGACAATTTATAGTATTCCATAGTATGCTTTCTAGTATATGTAGGGCTGTCAAATGATTGAAAAAATTAATCATGATTAATTGCATGATTAAAAAAATAATCATAATTAATCACACTGTTAATAATAGAATACCATTTATTTAAATATTTTTGCATGTTTTCTATTATCAAATATATAGATTTCAATTTTAACAAGATATAAAGTATACAATGATCACTTTATATTTATTATTTATTACAAATATTTGAACTCTAAAAAAACAGAAGAAATTGCATTTTTCAATTCACCCAATACATGTGCTATAGTGCAATCTCTTTATCATGAAAGTTTAACTTTAAAATGTAGAATTATGTACACAAAACTGCATTCAAAAATAAAATAATGTGAAACTTTAGAGTCTCCAAGTCCATTCAGTCCTACTTCTTGTTCAGCTGATTGCTCAGACAGACATGTTTGTTTACATTTTCAGGAGATAATGCTGCCTGTTTCTTGTTTACAATGGCACCTGAAAGTGAGAACAGGCATTCACATGGCACTATTGTAGCCAGCGTTGCAAGATATGCTAAACATCTGTATGCNAATTAACCTGCTAAGAGTCAGGTGAGGCTGTTAAGCACCTGACTCTAATTAAGGCCCCTCTGATGCTATAAAAGGGCTCATTCCAGTCAGGCCAAAGGAAGCCAGAGGAGAGGAAGTATGTGCGAGGAATTGGGAGCAAGAGACATGCAAGAAGCTGAGAGTGAGTAGGCAAACTGCTGGAGGACTGAGAAGTACAAGTGTTATCAGACATCAGGTGGAAGGTCCGGTGATGAGGACAAAGAAGGTATTGGGAGGAGGCAATGGGGAAGTAGCCCAGGCGGCACTCTAGACAGCTGCAGTCCACAGGCCCTGGGTTGGAACCCAGAGTAGAGGGTGGGCCCAAGTTCCCCTCAAACCTCCCAACTCCTGATCAAACAGAGGAGGAACTTTGTCACAGTATTTACATGGCAGAGACTCATATATCCCTTCATGCTTCAACCACCATTCCAGGGGACATGCGTCCATGTTGATGATGGGTTGTCTCGATTACAGTCCAAAGCAGTGCAGACCAACACATGTTCATTTTCATTATCTAAGTTAGATGCCATCAGCAGAAGGTTGATTTTCTACTTTGGTAGTTTGGGTTCTGTATTTTCCACATAAAAGTGTTGCTCTTCTAAGACTTCTGAAAACAAGCTCCACACCTCGTCCCTCTCAGATTTTGGAAAGCACTTCACATTCTTAAACTTTGGATTGAATGCTGTAGCTATCTTTAGAACCCTCATATTGGTTCTTTCCTGGAATTTTTGTCAGATCTGCAGCAAAAGTGTTCTTAAAATGAACAACATGTGCTGAGTTATTATCCGAGATTACTATACGATGAAATATATGGCAAAGTGCGGGTAAAATAGAGCTGGAAAAATACAATTTTCCCTGCAAGGAACTCAGTCACAAATGTAATTAACACATTTTTTTTAAAAAAGCATTATCAGCATGAAAGCATGTCCTCTGGAATGTTGGTTGAAGCATGAAAAGGCATACAGATGTTTAGCATATCTGGCAATGCTGGCTACAAAAGTCCCATGCAAATGCTTGTTCTCACTTTCTGGTGACATTTTAAATAAGAAGTGAGCAGAATTATCGCCCATGAATGTAAACAAACTTGCTTATCTTAGTGATTGGCTGAACAAGAAGTAGGACTGAGTGGACTTGTAGGCACTGAAGTTTTGCATTGTTTTGTTTTTGAGTGCAGTTATGTAACAAAAAAATCTACATTTGTAAGCTGCACTTTCATGATAAAGATATTGCACTACAATACTTTTATGAGGTGAACTGAAAAATACTATTTCTTTTGTTTATCATTTTAACAGGGCAAATTTTTGTAAGCAAAAAAAAATATAAAGTGACAATGTACACTTTGTATTCTGTGTTGTAACTGAAATTAATATATTTGAAAATGTTGGAAAACATTCAAAAATATTTAATAAATTTCATTTGGTAGTCTATTGTTTAACTGTGTTATTAAAATGTGATTAGTCATGATTAATGTTTTTAATCATGATTAATTTTTTTTGTTAATCACGTGAGCTAACTGTGATAAATCGACAGCCCTAACTATATGAATTAAATGTTACTTATGTAACATTATGAAGTGTAAATGTAACTGTGTCAATCCCAGGATATTAGAGATAATTTATTGGACTAACTTCTATAGGTGAGAGAGACAAGCTAACTTAGTTTCCTGACTGAGAGAGGCTATAAAGGCTGTTGAACCCAGAGTGAAAATTAGGGAAACCCCTTAGAGGTTGCTCTAACCTGTACTGAACTGGCCCCTGGCAACTCCAGAACTAGGAAGGCATAACACAGAGATCAGCATCTTTGGCCCGCGGCCCACCTGATAAGCCCCCTGGCGGGCCGGTTTGTTTACCTGCTGCGTCCACAGGTTCGGCTGCTCGCAGCTCCCACTAGCTGTGTTTTGTTGTTCCAGGCCAATGGGGGCTGCTGGAAGTGGTGGCCAATACATTTCTTAGCCTGTGCCACTTCCCTCAGACCCCATTGGCCTGGAGCAGAAAACCACGGCCAGTGGGAGCTGCAATCAACTGAACCTGTGGACACGGCAGGTAAACAAACCAGCTCGGCCCACCAGGGGCTTACCCTGACGAGCCACTTGCCAAAGGTTGCCAATCCCTGGAATAATACTTCCTCCACTTTGTTCCTGGGCCATGCTAAACACCTCCACAGAGTTGAATGATTGAAAAGGGGGGGGGGGGGAATGAAGCAGAAGCTACAGCAACTATGAAATTTGTTCCTGATTACACAGTGCCGCTCCCCACCCAAACGTTAATCAACCAAGGTACTACAGGGAAACCAAGGGTGATGGGCGAAGTAGTGGAAAAGCACCACCTAGAATTTTAAAGCATTGATGTCAGAATCAAGAGCACTTTTCTGTTTTTAACAAGGTAGTAGTACGGCAAAAATAAAATGTTTACAAGTTACATTTATTAATCAAATAAATTTCTGCCAAAAAAAAAGCATCCCACAAACATTTCCTGACAGCAGGATGCCTTCTTTCTCAACCTTTTCTTGTCACTCAAGACCAGCATTTTCAAGAGCTGCCTGTTGCTTAACTTAACTTTACTTAGCTTAATGGGCAGCAGACACATGGGATTACTGCAAATAGATGGAGCTACAGTAATTATTCACTCATTGGGGGAGAGATGCTTCACTCCCTGCCACAGATCAACACCTGGCTCCTCCCCTCTTATGTTGTGCCTACTGAGTGGGAAGCAACCACTTTTCTTCTGGAAAGAGAAATCACAGAACTTTACTAATTATCCGGGCACATGAACCAGTCTGAGATTGCTCAGGGCTTTGGAATGATCTGAATGAAACACAGAATGTTCAGAGCATTAATGCAATTATTACATAGTAGAATGGGAATCTCCTTTGAAGAGGGTGAGTAGTGCAGCAGAGAAGAGTCCATGTGTTGAACTATCAGGCAACAGAGAAGATCTCTCTCCCCTCCTCCAGCTACACAGATATTTACAGTCCCTCTTCTCTGGGAACTTAGCATCAGCTCCAATTTTTTCTCAGCCACCATGCTAGTACCCTTTCCCTCCTTAATCAAGTTCTTGTTATCTTCCAGCCAGCCATCACTAGAGCTGGGTGATTTTTTTTTTTTAGCCTAAATTTTTCTTAGGAAAAAAATGCAGATTCAGCTAAATGTTTTGCAAATTCCTTTTACCAAACTGTTCATTATGACTCCTCCCCAAATAAAAACATATTGATATTTTAGTTTTGAAATTTCCTTTAATTTTACTTTAAAATGAATTCAAGAAATTTTTTTTAAAAAGCTCTAAATCAAAATTAAAACCTTTTGTAACTTCAATTCACCAATATTTAAAAAAGTACCAAAAATATTATTTTTTCAAGAAGAATCAACGTGGCTTTTCTAAAGGGAAATTATGCCTCATCAGTCTCTTAGAATTCTGTGAGGGGGCCAACAAACATTTGGACAAGGGTAATCCAGTGGATATACTATACTTTGACTTTCGGAAAGCTTTTCACTAGCTCCCTCACCAAAGGCTCTCAAGCAAAGTAAGCTGTCATGGGATAAGAGGGAAGATCCTCTCTTGGATCAGTAACTGGTTAAGAGATAGAAAACAAAGGGAAGGGATAAATGGTCAGTATTCACAATGAAGAGATGTAAATACCTGGGCCCCCACAGATCTGCACAGGGACCTGTGCTGTTCAGTATATTCATAAATGATCTGGAAAAGGGAGTAAACAGTGAGGTGACCAAATTTGAAGAAAACACAAAATTATTGAAGATAGTTGTGTCCAAAGCTGACTGCAAAGAGCTACAAAGGGATCTCACAAAACTGGGTGACTGAGCAACAAAATGGCAAATGAAATTCAATGTTAATAAATGCAAAGTAAAGGCCAAAATTATAATAGGGTTCAAAAAAATAACTAGATAAGTTCATGGAGGATAGGTCCATCAATGGCCAAGATAATCAGGAATACAATCCCATGATCTGGGTGTCAAACGTCTGACTGCCAGAAGTTGAGACTGGACAACAGGAGATGGATCACTCGATAATTGCTCTGTTGTGTTTATTCCCTCTGAAGCGATTATTAGCTAGGATAGTCAGGGACACAACCCCCATCAGTTATTCATTCAGCTCTAAATACAAGCCTTCATCTCTGCTGATCCTTCTCCCTATTTAGTGATATTCCCTTCTGCAAACAGTAGAACTAAGGGCCTAGATCATGCAACAGCTCAAACTACTCCCTTATAATCTGGAGTGAACAGCTGAATTTTCCTGCTTTGCCTTCTCTAGTCCTGTCTGATCACCACAAATTCATACCTATTAGCCTCCTCAGTGTTTTATTTTCTAGCACTATTGGATGTAAACCCTTAGTTCCTGTTGCCTTCAGTCAGAAGTCCTTCCATATTACCCCTACCCTTTTCACCTGTGTGTGCCAGTGGGCCATCAGAGACTTGAGTATAAAATTAATTCTTCCAGTCTGCACTTTGTGTTATCAGGAATCTTGGAGTAAAAAGCAACATTAGTCACCCTTTACTGTAGCCTATAAAAGAATGCTGGCCCTTAAAAACTTCCCAAGTCCCCCTAGATAAATAGAAAAAGATTACCTCCATGTCTGTTTTATTCCCTTGTTCTGCCCTAAACTGACTACTGGAAATACACTGAATAGTGCAAGCAGTCAAATAAGTAAATATTTGCATTTAGATAAGCTAAGGCAACCATCAAGTTTTTAAGGACCATCCATGTAGTTAGGCATAAAAGGGTGAGCTCAGGAGAAGATAAGAAATATTAAGAAAAGCAAAGAAAGCTATTTTAACACTTTTCGTAGTTGAAGTTTATTCCCTAGTTCACAGTTTGTTAAATGAATGCTTGGAATAGCACATGCTTTGTCTTCCACACTGTAAATCTTAAAAGTGCAGCATACTCCGTGTTCCTCACACAACATAAAAGATACATCATTGCCATTAACCTTCCCCATAGCTGCTGATAAAGTAAAACAGGCCCATTCTTTATACAGTAACAGTAATGTATCTGTTCAGATAAATATTCCTGTTGCTGCAATGAAGTCTAGTATTTTACAACCACATCCCATCTTTGCAAACTATAAAGTAGCAATTAAAATGGAATATGATCAGAATGCTAAGCATGTTTTCAAGGCAAGCAGCACAAAAGTGGTTTTTTTAAACTTCCTTCAGTGCAGTGGTTTTCAACTTGCAGTCCGCAAAAAGTTGTTGTTACTATAGAACAGTGGTTTTCAACCTGTAATCCTCAGACCCCTGGGAGTCTACAGACTATGTCTAAGATTTCCAAAGGAGTCCACACCTCCATCTGAGTATCAGAGGGGTAGCCGTGTTAGTCTGGATCTGTAAAAGCAGCAGAGAATCCTGTGGCACCTTATAGACTAACAGACGTTTAGGAGCGTGAGCTTTTGTGGGTGAATACCCACTTCGTCAGACGCAGTCTGACGAAATGGGTATTCACCCACGAAAGCTCACGCTCCTAAACATCTGTTAGTCTATAAGGTGCCACAGGATTCTCTGCTACCTCCATCTGAAAATTTTTAGGGGCCAACAAATAAAAAAAGGATTGAAAACCACTGCTTTAGTGAAAACTAAATTAACTGTTTGTCCTTTTGTTCTTCCAACATATAAATCAACCACTCATGTGGTATGTACATATATAGTAAACGGATGATTAATGAACTTCTGAAGGCCTGGAAGTTCACTGTAATTTAATACCCAACAGTTTGTTAAAATGTATCTGAACCTGTTTAGCCAGGTGAGTAAAACTACAAGACTGAGTTTACATGATTATCAGTACATGAAACTTAACAGTTAGAGAAAAGGAGATTGGGAGTGAGAAGTTCTGTATTCTATTCTTTAGCTCTACATTGGGCAAGTTACTAAACCTAATTCTGTACCTCAGTTTAGCTACGTGTAAATGGATACAATGCAATGTCTCCCACAGCAATGTTATGAGTTTTAATACCTCACTTCGGGAAAGGGATCAATGAGGCAGAATCTTATGCTCACGTAGGCTGTGTCTACACTACACATCACTAGTGGCAGCCTGTAAAATATGTGTAGCTACATACTGCAGTGAAAAGCAGTCTGCATCATACTGCAGTGTGTAGCTACATGTGTCAGTGAACGGCTCTGTTGGGGGGGAAAGACTCCAGCAGCAGGGAGCTGCCAGAGCCTTTCCCTGCTGCTTCCCCCCTTGCCAGAGCCTTTCCTTCATGCCATAGTCTTTCCAGGCCACAGGGAAAGGTTCTGGCACAGAGAGGCAGCAGGACACTGAACTGTTAAACACAGCAGTGTAGACATTGAGGAACTGCTTGGGCATGTAGAGAACCATGTAGGGCTTATACTCTAGGGTTCAGGTATGACTTTACTTGCCTAAGAAGTGCATCACGGTCTACACTGCTGTTTATGTCCATGCTAGGGGTGTGTACAGTGTATGCATTCTACTCACCACTTTAAGGAGTGCACAGTGTCCACATATGCTTGGAATCCCAGTGATTTCTGTGGGACTTCATGAGAGTAGGGTTTGCTCATATGGATTCCTTTGCAGGACTGACACCAATGTTTCCATCTATATTTTGTTCAGCTTTTTTGATGTTTTCTTCAAAATTATATTGGCTGTAGTAGCTAGAGGCTTCCTTTTAAAAAATGAAAGCCAAAAGCTCCTGGAGAACAAGACAGTTGCTTCACAAAGGTGTGGGTACGGCACAGGAGGCGCACTAGTATTTTTCAGGCTTGTTTAACATAAATACACATGTAAGTCTTGTGGAACTGCTAGAGAAATAACTACTGACAGATACTTTATGCATTTGTCTGGTACACGATGAGTGATATTTATTTATACACCACTAATTGCACAGATCAAAAAGCTTTTCAGACAAATAATGATCACAAATAATCAATAATAACAATTCTAAAAATAAGTATATAAAAATAAGGTATGTGTGAATGCATGTACCATGGGGCCATGTATGAAGAGAGCTCCACTTGGTTGAATGGGTTTCCTCCCTCCTCTCCTCCCTAACACACAAGGTAGCATGTAGGATCAGGATCTAAATCTTCAACTGTGTTTCAAAACTAACCCAAGAGACTAACGCATGAAAATTATTGGGTAAAGAATCCACTCTAACAAGGGCTAAGTATACAAAGGTGTGATGCTTGAATAATACAAATGGAAGGGACAGGGGAGTACAGTAAAAGGGGCATGGTTGACAGTCAGTCTGAAATATTCTATATTTTAAAAGGATTATAAAGTTGTTCATGATACTACACCTGACCTGGAGTCCCACTGCCAATTTGTGTGCTTTTACAACCAACTTTACCTACTTCTTAAGTCACACAAACAACAGGTGATCCTGATTAACATGAACAGATTATACGTAGATTGGTGTCAAATGCACCAGGTAAGAAACTGAAGAAAAGAAGAGGAAAATATTTCTCACCATTCTAATCTCTTTCCATTATAGTAATCTTCTGATACTTGTAACAGCAGCAGGTTAAAAAAAAATAAAACCTCTTGATATATTTTCCTTAATGTTAGATACTAAAAAAAAAATCGGGGTAAATATTTACAAATTCACATTGCGCTTTAATTATGAGTCTTCTATTGTTTATGGCTATACAACATTTAAATATGCACTTCAATGTGCCTTCCTGAAACTCTTCAGTCTCATATTATGCCCCTTGCTAAAGTATTTGTTACATGACATGTGACTATGCTTTACTGCATATCAGAAGTTTAGCTCAAGTAGCTTGTACAATTGATTTTTAAATTGTTTATTGTTGGACTGGCATTAATTTTGATAAGCTGACTCAGAGATGTTAATGCAGTATGGACTAAGATCAATATGAAGCTGAAAAGGACAACTTTTATTCAGGCATATGCACAAACGTGCTTTATACACAACAGAGTTTTAGCACATGATACAAAATCCATTGAAGTCAGTAGGGAGATTTCCATGCATCTCAGTGGGCTTTGGATAAAGGATCTGAAAACGAGACTTCACAGTTTCCTGCTTATTTATACCATTTTTGTCTGCAGATTTTGCCTTTGCAGCGCTGCTACAGGTGCCAAATTTCTTTTTATTTTGCTCATAAATAGTAATTTTGCATTTTTACTGACAACAAATATGACTGACTGCATTGGCTTTATAATCTTAATGGTAAAAATATATTTCATTGCATGAGTACCAAATGTCTCTGAGTCTGTTTTAGACCAAGGGAGTATATCTTCACAAGCTATCTTTCTGTTGCTGTCTTTCTGGCCTTAGGTAAATGTTTCCCTGACTACCACACAATTTCATTTTGGAAATTGTGCATGTCCACATGTTAAATGGGAAATGAATTAAATGTTAAATGGGAAATGAATTAAGAGTATGAATTAAGAATATTCAGCATTTTCCTAGGTGAAATATATCCAACAAAGTCTTTTCAAGCAAATTAAGTTCAAAAATGGAGTCCAAGGAATAAAACAAACTGTCGTCATAAATTCTGGGGTGTATTTTCATCTCAGTTCACAGGCAGATATACTTGTTAATCCCAGCACATTGAGACAAAATGTGCCCCAAAGAATTGAAAAGCATCATTGTTTGTGAAAGTTTCAAAATTATTATCTTGTTTTGCCAAAAAAACCAAACCAAAACAAACAAAAACAGCTTCCTCAAGCATTAAAATACTTTGAGGTGCATTGTTTTATGTAATTACCATAAAAACCCTGGACATCTGATTGATAAAAGCAGCTGTTTAAAAAGATGACAGCTGCTACAATCAGAGAGAGAGAGAAGAAAAAGTAATTGTGGGCATTGAAATTGAAAATAATATAAAGTCATTTTTACGTTTAGTTCAGCAATTTTATTGAACACTAGCAGCACACTGAAAGCTTTTAGTTGAAGATGTGCAATTTTCTTTAAGCAATCAAGAAAAACTTATGAAGTATGGTTGCTACCTGCATCATAGTTTTACCCCTTCTTCCCATTCGTACACACACAATAGCACAAATAAACCTGCAACATCGGATTCTTCAGATCCGAATTAGTAATCACTGATTCAGCACCTGCTTCACTGTAGCTTTTCTAAACAGACAATTTAGCACGGATCAAAGCAAAAGACTGATCATGAAATGGATGCATCAAAATAATTCATTAACCAGACCCTACTCTATACAGCCATGTCACTTGCACTTAGCAGCAGCACAAGAAATAAGATGTAACACTTAATATTACATATTGATTATTGCAATTTTAAGATCAGTGTCACTTCAAAACTTCACACTCATATACAATATGATCTCATAAGAAAGACATACTACAGATGATCAGGACCTATACAGTCTTAAAGAAAATAGGTGAAAACATTCCAATACCTGTGACTTGAGAGTGTCCCACAACTACACGGTCTATAAAGTAGTACCATTAGCAGAACTGGTTGAAAAATGATAAGTATTTTTGTTAATGGGTTTGAATTTGTTTACTTTAGTTTTTCAATATTCACAAAACAAAATATTTTCCAATTTTCTGACAAAAACAAAACCACCAACCAATACAGCATTTCAATGACAAAATAGAAAGATGAAAAAAATCAGGATAGGGGACGAAAAGTGGCAAAGGGTGGGGAGGAATAATCCCAAACCAAAAACTAAAATTTATTTTCATTATCAGTTCCTGTTGAAAAAAATTAAATTTGGAAAAATCAAAATTAAAATAAAAAAAAATCTGCCAAAATTGACATTCTTTAGAAACAGGCCGTTTTTTTTCTTGAAAACAAGTTTCAACCAATTTTTTTGACAGGCCCTAAGTTTTAGTGTGTCTTTGGTTGGTTTATTGGGTATTTTGAATGATATTCTGGGACCACCAGCCCCGATTCATAGTTTCTGACAATAGCAAAATCAGTTGGAGAGGGTACAGTATTGAGGAGAGTACAAATCTGTCTATTTGACAGTGCAATCCAGAATGTCATTGTAACATAATGTTGTTCTAGACAATTGAGATATGTCTAGAAATATCAATACTATAAATAAGAAATAAGATTCTCTTTTACAGTGAGGATAATTAACCACTAGAAAAACTTACGTAGGGATTCATAAATTTTGATGCCAGAAGGGATGTCATAGTCCTCTAGTCTGACCACCTGCATAACACAGGCCATAGAACTTCCTGAATTAATTCTCACTTGAATTAGAGCACAACTTGTACATGTAGCAGATTCTCCATCACTTGAAATCTTTAAAGAAAGATTGAAGTCTTTGTAAAAGCTATACTCTAATTCAGCTAGACATTATGAGCTTGATACACTAACAATTCATTGAAATTCTATGACCTGTTTTATATAGCAGGTTATCCTAAGAATAAAGAGATCCTACCCATTGAATTGTATAGTGATGAGACTGAACAAAAAGGGTGAGGTCAAAGGACTAAGCAGAAAATGAGAGCTGGCCAAGGTGTACATGTGGGATCCCCAGGTATCAAAAGGTAGCATGCTTCAGAAGGCCATTGTTGCTTTTGGAAAGACATTATTTAAAGGAAATTTCATTTAGATTAAACTTTTTTTCCCCATTTTAATAATTATGTATGAATAAGGAGCCATACTGAGTAACTATATTTAAGACCACATTCTTCTCTATTTTTTCAGCAGCCTTCAGGAATTAGCATATGAAGTTTAAGGGTCTAATCCTGCAATTATTACCATGACAATCCCACTGAAAGTCAAACCCAACAACTTATCCTCGTGTGAACGATGAACTACCAGCCCTCATTTTGAATGTCATAGATTTCGTTCAGTTAAAGTCAAGCCACTAGTAAGTGATTTTATTGATTTATTTATTTTATATTTACTTTCAATGGTTTTATTTTAATATTTTGTTTGATGGAAGTTTATAAAATGAATATGACTTATCAAAGAGACTAGAACACCTACGTTAAGCCTATTACTGAGTCCTGGGTAAATAGGAAATGACAGGTTCTTTTAGAAACACTGTAATTCTGCACTAGACATCTCTGAGATAAATATGTGTCATAAATAAGGTTATAAAAGTGTGTGGGAAATATTTACTCAATCCATGCAGCATAGCCAATTTTTAAAGCATAATGTATTAGTCACAATTTATTTTACTTCCTTCTCAAAGGGATGAACACAACTAAGGAAAGCCTTCCATAGCAAATCCGTAACAGCACAAATAGGATAACTTCTGGTTTTGATTCTTCAGTTTGAAGCTGAACAATTATACAAAAAAAGAAACCAAAACAAAACAAAACAAAAAAATTCTCTAGCTTATACCAGATGCAAAATCTATTTTTAAAGTTACTAAAAGAACCTGGTTATTTACCTGCACAGCAACAGTTGTTCTGCAAGATGTGTTGTGCAATGCATTCCACTGTAGATATATGTGCCCCCAAAATCATTTTAGTCAGAGAGTTTTACCAGCAGATGGCTCACGGGCACCATCCTCCCTCATGCTCAGAGCTGAGGACATAAAAGTGGCTTGTTTGCCACTTCCCCCTTTATTCCTTCACACCACCATCTATGTAACACCTGACGTACGGGGAAGGTGGGAGGAACATGGAATGTATATGTGCACAACACATATCAAAGAACAACAATTACTTTATAGGTAAGAATCCATTTTTTCTCTCCTTTGAGAGATTGTACATATGTACATTCCACTGTAGGTGACTCAGTAGCAGTTTCTTTACAGGCATTGGGCACTGGATTGTTTGAAGGGAAACTGCAACACTGACTTGCTGAAGATGGTGTCACTGTGAGAAGCCTGAATAATAATAACTGTGCGTTGTGTGAAGAAATATTTCCTTTTATTTGTTTTAAACCTGCTGCCTATTAATTTCATTTGGTGACCTCTAGTTCTTGTGTTACAAAAAGTAGTAAACAACACTTCCTTATCTTCTTTCTCTATACCAGTCATGATTTTATAGACCTCAATCATATCTCCGCTTAGCCGCCTCTTTTCCAAGCTGAAAAGTCCCAGTCTTATTAATCGCTCTTCATATGGAAGCCATTCCATACTCCTAATCATTTTTGCCTTTTTCTGTGCTTTTCTGAATCTTTTCCAATTCCAATATATATGTTTTTTGAGATGGGGCGACCACATTTGCACACAATATTCAAGATGTGAGTGTACCATGGATTTATATAGAGGCAACATGACATTGTCTGCATGTGTGATTTTGGTGGAATCCTTACTGCTGCTCACCAAAATAGTCTGAATATATCAGTAGCATAGTCTCTCCTGATTGCTCAACCAGAAATAATTGAGATGGTGAGGTGCAGTGATTGCAGGTAGGGATTCAGTGACATGCTTTGGTTTTGAGACAAAAGATTCTGAGTGACCAAGTGGATAGATGGCACAGGTCTGTGAAACAACATGGTCTTGGACAGGCAGGTGCTACAAGGATTAAAGCTGCTTTGTCTCTTTTTTAACTTCCTGATCACTCTCAGAATCTGACAAACGAGAGGCAATGCATACAGCAGATAGATTGGCCGTGGGAGAAGAAAGAGTATCTGATATGGAACCCAGGTTGTGACCCACCCTGGAACAGAATCCTTCTCAGAGGTTTCTGATAGTCCAAGTTCTCTCCAGTCAATCACTCTGACTATATATTTGTTGACACCCTCAAAGAATTTTAATAGATTAGTGAGGCATGATTTCCCTTTACAAAAGCTGTGTTGACTCTTCCCCAACATATTGTGTTCATCTTGCTTTCTGATAATTTTGTTCTTTACTAAGGATTCAATCAGTTTGTCTGGTACTTGGCTAACTGGCCCTAATTGCCAAGATAGCCTCTGGAACCCTTTTTTTTTTTTTTAAGTGGTGTTTCATTAGCTATCCTCCAGTCATCTGGTACAGAGGCTGATTAAAACAATAGGTTACATATCACAGTCAGAGTGTCAAATTATCAGGCATTGTTGTCAAAATATACCATTATTAACTGGTCAGCAATTTCAGCATTTGTGTACAAATTGTCCAAAGAATAAAAAGAACAGTACCTCGCCATAGTCTCTGAAGGATAGGTCATCTAGGGGCGCCTACCTTGCCTCATCCTCTTCCGTGGGCTCCAACAAAGAAGGAGACTGAGGGATTGTAGGAGGATTTTCCTTAGAAATTCTCATTGAGGATAAGATGGTCTAGATGTTCTTGGAGCAGTCCAAGATGGCTAATGAGGACAAGGAGGATATTCCAATTTTTGTACTGCCCATGGTGGTGGGTACCATACAGACTCCTCTTTGTAAGAATGCTTATCTTACTCCCTGGTCTGAGTGTCTCTAGAACATGACCTGTAAGTGGACCTAAAAGACCTTGAATTAGACATAGGTCTATAGTGGTCAGAGCCAGAAGGTGAGGACATATAGCTCTCCTTAGTGAATAGAGAAGCTGCTCAAGTTGTTTTTAGCTGAAGTCTTGCTACAGGCAACTCTTAGTGGTGTCCAATAGGCATCAAGATGGAAGACAACGGAGCTGGTGGAAGTAACTGAGGTGGTTGGGAGGCAGACGAATGGGTCAATACTGACAGTGCCAGTGGTGCAGTCATTGAGAGCAGCATAGAATATGCAGGTGGAACTGATAGTGCCATGATGGAAAAGACATTGAATGTGCCAACGTGGTTGAAGCTAATATAATTGGTGCTGGATGATGTAGTGAAGAAGAGTCTGGTAGGGGAGACACAAAAGGTGCAAGGAAAGCCTGCAGTATTGACAGCACTAAATTAGGGGCAAGTGTTCTGTTGCCAGTGCTGGTGGTGCCCAGAGGCAATGGTGCCAGAAATAAGGATTTTCTGGGTAATATGTAAAGACAGTGGTCTTGATGCCCCCGGTGGAGTCAGAGTTCACAGTGTCGGTGTTTGCAGCCAGACCTCAACTTGGCACCAGAGGACTTTTTTGAAGCTTTCCTGTGGGGCAAAGTCTGAGACTTGGACTGTCTGTCTTTCTCAGAGGACGTAGATATTTTAGGACTCTTTGAAGAGGCAACAGGAGAATATGAGTGGTGTTTCTTACACAATTTGAGCTTAGAAGCTAGGGCAGCCAGAGGGGTACCCCTCACAGATGAGCTGTCCATTCTCTCATGGTCAGGGTCAGACTCTGATGAGGGACATATTGCCTGTGCATAAAATGCACTTTAGGTAGAAATGACTCTGCTTTTTTCTCTTCATTGTAAAAGAAAGTACAAATAGGAAACCTGATCCTCATATGCCCCTTCACTAAGCAAATTAAGCAGCTTTTTATGCCTATCCATAACAGAGATCACAGCACTGCATGTGGCACATTGTTGGAATCCTGAATATTTCTTCAAATATCTGAATGCGAGAGCTAACTATTTAAATGAGCTAAACTATGGTAACTCTAAACTAACTAACTGTATATAACTAGAGAAATCTCTTTTTAAAGGCTTGCTAATTGAAGCTGACGAGTGACAGGGAAGTTTCAACTATCACCACGGGCAGTAAGAAGGGACTAGGGGGAGGCAGATGCCTCCCCCCTTTTATGTCCTCCACTCTGAACTTGAGGGAGTGAGGAGTGTGCCTACTGGTAATGCTGGCAAAAGTTTCCCGCTCGTGTGCATTGAGCACACATACACTTACAGTGAAATGTATATATGAACAATCACTCAAAGGAGAAGGTGTATTTGCAAAACAAAACAAAACAAAAACAAAAAAACAACAAGAAAAATATATTCCAGACACATACGTGTATTCTAGAAATAACATTTAGCTTATATGGCCAAACTGGGCTCTGAGGTACATGTGCAACACGAGTGGAGTTTCATAGATATAGTTAAGATACACATGTATGACCCAGAATGGCTTTACGTTTGAATTTGATAACCATTCATAGATATGCTAGGCAAATCACAAAACATTTGGTGGTTATGTTTATATAAGCTTCCAACTACTCAACTCTGTACTTATTTCTCTAGCCTTTCAACATTTCTTCTTACATTGCATCTCAAAGAGGACTGTTATCCTTTTCTCTCTCTTATGCCAGTATCTAGAAATGCCCTAAATTTCCAATATGCTTCTTGGCCTTCTTAATGCACCTCTATAGGCTTGTCTCATCCTAGACACAAATCCAACAGACACATGATTTCCCCCTTGCCTCAGCCAATTTAGTACTTCATATTTCATTCACTGTTTGAGATTCTCTCAGAAACAGCTCAAAGTACATTCTATGCTTCCTACAGAAACAGCTACACGAAGCATTAGATGTGAAGGAAGAAACCAGCAAGGGACTTGCAAAAAGGGACCAGAGATCTGTGAGGCTGTGTGCATGTATGTGGTCAGTCAGCTCTTCATAATACAGCAGGATCTTAAGGGCAACTTCTGGCAATACAGCTGGCTGGAGGATGACAATTCTATTCCGTACCAACTTCTGAGGTATTGAACATTTGCTGTTGTTCCGTATTGAACATTTTTGCAAAAATTGAATTGTGTCAAAATATCCATTTTTGGATCAAAAACTAAGTGGGATAGGGGATTGTCCATGCCTGTCCATCCTTAAAGTGGTGTTGAGGCCACTAGCCTTGGATATGAGAAATCAAGGTTAAAATCCCTGCCCTGTCTGATTCAGAGCAGTTTTTCATCCCAGATCACTCTGAATCAGGCACAGCAGGGACTTGAATTTGTGTCTTCCACATGCCACCCCAGTGCCCTAACCATCAGGCTAAAGAGTGTGAGAAAGTCAGAGTGTTTCCGTGTCTCTATTTCTTCTGATCAAAAATGTTCCAACCAGCTCTACCTACCATCTCATTCCTCACTAAAAAGATGTAGAGGGACTATGCTCTCCTCATCATTGTGGAAAGAAGATCAAAGATTGCATAGGAGAAGGAGGGGAGAGTTCATATAGGTTGAGAGGAGAAGTAGGAACTTTTCCAAATTTATGAAAGGCTCAGGAATTCCTCATGGAAAGCAGCATGAGGTTCAGGACAGTTCTCTCTACATATAGATGTAGGAGAACTGTGTATATTTATAATAACTATAATACTCATAATAACTGAAGCCTTGTTTGAAAGATATTTCATGAACATACTGACGGTTCATCAATGGAGAGGCACCACTGTGTTACTTCAGTTTTATGCAACTGTTTTCAAGGGACTTACACTATTTTAAAACTCCAGTGAGAGTTATACAACTGGCTAGTTAGAGCCAGCTTTGAATTTTATATCAATTTGAGAATCTTAAGTATCAGAGGGGTAGCCGTGTTAGTCCTGTTAGTCTTGCGTCTGACGAAGTGGGTATTCACCCACGAAAGCTCACGCTCCAAAACGTCTGTTAGTCTATAAGGTGCCACAGGATTCTCTGCTGTTTTTGAGAATCTTATTCTCCTTTCACTTACATAGTTTGACATTGGAGTTTTACAGTGGTTTTAACTCCACTATCTGCAGGGCATCTCCAAAAGCTTGTCTCACATGCCAGTTGGATTAGGTGGTGGAGGAGGAGAAGGGTGGGTGAATAAGTGCTAAGACACTACCTCAGAGCGAGGCCTCCCTGCTGAGAATCTCTTTAAGAGCTAGGTGGGCCTTGGCCTAATAGGGCCTGGATTTGGTCCACAGAAAGGAAAATGGAAAAGTAACAGGTAGTTCATCTAATACTCTGCCATCACAGGCTTATTCCTTAAAATATATTCTCGGTTTTAAAATATATCTCCCAGTGCAGATTTAAATAACCCAGGAAATGAGGATTCCCACCCATTCTTATGGGAGACTGTTCAAATCTTACAGATTTCTTCTTCAGAACAATAATTCCTGATGTTTAGCTTATTTTTGCTTTTCTTCATCCCATTTCTTCTTCCTTAGGCAATTCTCACCCCACTTATTAGTGCCATAACTTTCAAATATCTGAGTTATATGTCCAAGCTACATGTATGTATATTTTTCTACAGGATAAAAGTCCCATCTTGTAGTGTGGACTTTTGTTTTATCTTATGAAGTATTTAAGGTTCATATAGAAAAAGACAATATAATTTAAGGATGAAGTTTAACAAACACTAAAGGTCAAAGTGAACAATGCTGCAGGAAGTTGAAATGCCTCCTCTTAGTATGATTTTGAAATATTTATCTTCTTTTCTTTCTCAATCATTACAAAGTCTCTCTCCTCATAAAGGTCTGACTCTAGGTGTTTTGATCATTGGTGACAACAACTAGCGGTTTTGTTTTTTCTTTTTTTTTTTCTGTTTTCTCTTCTTTTGTTTGTGTTAGCTGTTGAAAAATGTGTTTATTTGCCAAAGTTTGCGCTCTCAGTGGTACTATAAAAAATATGTTCTATAGGTGTTATAGGCCTCTGCTCTCCAAGTGGCCATAATGAATTATTCTTCAAAGAGGAATTGTAATTCTGATAGATGATGTGTGGGTTAAGTAGACACTTTTCATGAAGGAGGACAGTATAGGCCAAATCAGGATGTGTAGGGAGTACAAGTGATTTCATAAGGAAGGAGAGTAATCCTTCATGAAAACACAGGGTTCTGTCTAGCTTGTACATCAAAACTCAAGAAGCTGCCTAGGAAGGCTCTAGCTTATGTTTGGGGGTTGGAAGAGGGCATTAGATGTAATTTGCATTATTATAGGCAAACCTAGGACTGGGGTCATATGTCCAAAAATAATAATTCAAATAAAGAGGATAAATGAGCAGAGTCCTATTGCTCGCCCCCTCCCAATTTAAAAAAGTAACCAGAACAAAGGGGTAGGGATTGAGGGCGGGGAAAGGCAGAGATGACACTATCATTGCAAAAGAAAAAAAAGTCACATTTTACAGTTTGTAACCCACAAGGAACAAATAAAGCAGTGTACAATTATGATAGTACTGTAAAACTGTACATACAGTATTGCACTGAATTATGTCAGTAGCATTTAGTTTCAATCCATCAGAAATATAAAGCAGAATGTTAATAAGACCACATATAGATACAGAAAATAATCCAGAAATTTGAATTTTATCACTCCAAAAAGGAGAAAATGCTTCAAGGAACAAATTTCTATTTGATTTGTGAGTAATGGGAGCATTTGCATTCTATTTACTGTTATTGTGTTCCTTTATCACTTTTATTGTTATGCTGCAGTATAGCCCTTTGAAGGTCTGCCAAACCACTGCGGCTTGCTCAAATGCAGGGTGGAATTTTAATTAAGCTTAGCAAAATATTCATAGAATTGCTGAGCCTGATTACTCCTGTTGTCCTGATATACATACAGAGGGCATTCCACATAGTTGTTGTAATAACAGACAAAGGGAATTAATAGATTTTTGTAAAATTATAAAACACAAAACACAGTTTGTCATCAACTCTGAACACCCAGAATCCTAGCCTCTCTGCTTTTATTTAACACAATCACAGACTGTGTGTGTGTGTGTGTGTGTGTGGTGTTAAGTGTCCATTCTTTGATTTAAGAGTAATCGTTTTATAGAAATAAGTACCTCTCATTAAAACATATCTTTTATCGGTGAAGTGGGGTTCCCTTCCTCCACTAATAGACATTTAATTCAGAGAAATGGAGTACACATCATAAGAAAGGGTCTAAGCTGTCTCTTACTTTCATGCACAGACAGTTGATAAGTCAGGGCCTCCTAAACACCATGTCAAAGTAGACTCAGGAAACTCACTAAGTTTTAGTCAGACCACTACTGTTTTATTGTAGCACAGTGCCCGCTAAGCGAATCCATTGATAATGTAGCACCATGCATGAGACACAAACCTATCTTATTTATAAGCATAAAAGAAGCGGGAATTAGACAAAGGGAACAAAAGAAAGCAACATAAAAATTCACACTGGGGCAACAGACATGCATATCCTACTTCCTACGAACTCTATTGATCTCAAGGCAATAACTTCACCAATTGCCCTTAAACGGTGCAATTGTTCTATGTTAATGTCTGTATTCCTAACACCTGGATTGCAGCATTCCAACAATTTTGCTTAAAGGTACAGACAGCATTTCTTTAATCCTTTCTATTTTCACAATATAATTCATTCTACTTTCACACACCCTATGCAGCTATAGGAGGCCCTACATAAGTCCACATCTTCAATCTGTGTTGGACGACACTGTAACAAATTGAAGAACCAAAGATTCCCACTTCTCCCTCCCCTAGGAGTTAGTGGCCACTTTACTTCTCTGCCGTGCAAGAGCTGGGCTACCCTTAGGTACAGTGGTTGTAGTTGAGCCACAGGTATTTTTTTGTTTTGCCTGGTCTATCACTCGCCCAACTCATTTCTGTAGGTTTGGAAAGAAAAGAAAACAGAGATAGTTATCCATCCATTCTTAAAACACAAGATTGGTATGAATAGACTATAAAGGAAAGACAGGCGATTAGGAGACATGAAATATGAGAAGGGGGAAGATTTTTAGAACGGAATGCAGTAAGGTACTCTCAGGACTCACCACTGAGTAAGAACAAGCTGATATTTCCACTGAAAGGAAGCACTTACCAGCTGGTAGGTGATAACTAACTAAATAACCAACCAACCAGCAGGTATTTATGAAGCACTATCACTAATCTTAGGGCGATACAAAAGAAAACTGAAGTTATGGTCCCTTCCTCAAGGAGCCTTGTGTTCATAAGTTAGACAGTTGGAACACCAGGTGACCGGGTAACAGCTGAATGTCAAATAGAGGTGCTCAAAAAAACAAAATACTTAGAGCCTGGGATTTTGTTTTCAAAAATGAATTGTGGATCTAGATCTGATTAATAGTCCACTTAATCTAAAATACTGTCTCCAACTGTGGCTAATAACAAAGCCTTCATGGTAATATGCAATGCCCTCCATCCCCCGAGAGGAATATATTATAGATCTATCAACCTTATTTTTCCCTATTTGTATAATTTAGAATGTGTTTGAACAATTATATATCTTGAAATGGAAACTGTATTCTAGGTTTGCTTAATGAACATATTTCCCTTGATGGACTCTTGTCAGCTTCTTTGCTTTTTTTTTTTTTTTCCCCCTGTCTGGAGGAAGGGTGAGATAGTGACAAATGCTTATCATTGGCATTGGGATAATTCCATTACCTAAATACTATTTATAGTCATTTTAAAACATACATCTCAATAAACTATTTGCTAATGGATTAGTACACAAAAGTAATTGTCCTAACTTTCGACCAAAATAGAACATCTATTTGTTCCCTTCTAAACTTACTTCAGTACAGCTCCATAAATACTAGATGCAAAGCACATCAAAGTCACTTGAAACACTCTCACTTATTTCAATAGGCTTCAGATCAAGTTCTAATTAAGTAAGCATAGGTCACTCAGAATTAAGCAATAGCTTAACTAGGAAACTGAGCATCTCTTCTTTAATGATTAGACTTTACTGGCCCTGGGAAAGGTAAAGGAACAGCAAGAAATAATGGAAAGAGAGATGTTAGTAAGCACAAAACATTGAAGACTGCATTTAAGAGATTTTGATTGTTTTAGCTAAAACAATCGGAGGAGGAGCAGAAGAAGAAAGAAAAAGTGGGAATGGAGTGAAGCCTATGATGATAAAAAAAGTTTTCATCCCCCCCACTCCTTCTCTCTAAAAAGCATCTGAAAGGTTGATCATTAGGATTATGTGGCAGGGGAGGTAGCTGCTGATGGAGTTTGATCTGTGAATCAGTTTACAATTGCTATGTCAGAATTTTTAAATATTTTATGTTGTGGCTTATTCAAGTTTTAAAGACTCCAAAATAGAATAGCATTCATAAGAGTATTTAAAAATCCTGTATGCTGACTTCATCTCATCCAAAGATCAAAAGCCTGAACAACTGGAGAAGGTGGTTTTAAATAAACATTTTAATGGATTGAACCCTAGCTCGAGTGGGTCTATTATTAACCAGGTTAAAAAGGCACAAATATAGCTTGTAAGTTTCAGGGAGGAATTCACCAGTGAACTCTTGCAATCACTTTGCGTGGAATATATATTTTTAAATGGAGGATTTGCTTTCAATAAAAATAACAAAGATTAAAAAAAATATTTCACAACTACTTAATCCACCCTCAGAGACTAGTGACATGACAAAGATTTGAATAAATTATATAGCAAATTTCCAACTATATCAGTTAAATTCTGAATTCTTCTTTTAATGGAAGACAGTTAGGGAGGGATATTTAAGCTTATTTCTTGTGATTGCACTGCCATATACAATGGGGGAGGAGTACTACACAGCTTAAATACCTCACCATGGTCCTGGCTACTGCTCCTGGTATCTCCATTTTCTAAATTTTATAAGGGTCACTCACATCCTTAGGCTAATGTTTTAATCGGGGGTGGGGGGGTGCAGGAGGGGGGTTATTGTTCAAAGGGCTAATGAACTGTATAAAATAATTATCATATTTGAACCATTAATGCATTATTTACAGGAGTTTCCCTTTGAGAGCTGTATCACTGAATCACTGATACACAAATTTATTATTGTGGCACTGCCTAGCCTCAGTGAAATTAATCAATGTTTATAAATAGAGAACAATTATGATTTTTTATTTTATCTAGATTTATATTTATTTAATCTAACTAGAACAGGGATCAGCAACCCGGGCGGGCCGAGCTGGTTTGTTTACCTGCCACATCTGCAGGTTTGGCCAATCGCGGCTCCCACTGGCCACAGTTTGCCGCTGTACGCCAATGGAGGTTGCGGAAAGCGGCATGTGCCACATGCCAAAAGTTGCCAATCCCTGAACTAGAAGTTCTCAAACTGTGGGTTGGAATCCCAAAGTGGGTCGCAACCCTGTTTTAATGGGGTTGCCAGGGCTGGTGTTAGATTTGCTGGGGCCTGGGGCTGAAGCCAAAGATCAAACCCCACTGACTGGAGCTGAAGCAAGAGCCAGAGCCCCACTGAGGTGGTGTGGCTTGGTCAGGCGCAGGCTTTGGTCCCCCATCCTGGGGTCATGTAGTAATTTTTTTTTGTCAGAAACGGGTCACGGTGCAATGAAGCTTGAGAACCCATCAATATTACCTTACATTATTCAGCAGATCAAGACAGTGAGTCAGGGACATACAATGATCTAAGAAACTGATATTCAATCATAGCAAAGATAACATTTGCCACCTACATTTGAAACACTCCTAATATTGTTCAAGATTGTTTTATTTCCAGCATTGGCCTGAAGATTTACATTAGTCATCCGATCTGCACCTAGAACAGTGCCAGAACTACACAACATACCTGGGGAATGCTTTATATAAAGAATGTGTTTGATACACAGCTTCAGATGGCTTCTACTACAGGAATGTTTAAAATGTTTTTTTCTATGAAAACAAATATGTATTTTTCAGGAAATATTGTCAATTCTTTCAAAAAGCACCAACAACCTTAGCACCCAAGAGAGAGCAATGCATGTTTACTATACAGATTATTTTTCTGTCTCTTTTTCTCTCTGGAGCAACATTTTTGTTTTACTTCAGCATTTCTGCTTGTTCACTGACTGCTCTTAAGGACCAAATGGCTGCTGCTAAAAGAAAGGAAAAAAGATATTTCCTGCAAAGAAAATAATTCTATTACCATAGAAAGGACCATCGTCCCAGCTCAGGTGTGTTCTTTCATGAACAAAAAAATTGTAGGTATGGTGGAATATTCTGCATCCAAACGCTAAACACAGCATCAAAATTAGTTTTTAAAAAGCAGTGCTAACTACAACTGGCACATAACAGGGCACTTAAAAAGTAAATAATGTTAGAGAAAAACTAAATGTGCTTTTTGCTATTCCTCTTGTAATAAGTTTTGTGACTGCTGCTTTATGCTTCTGTGATGATGTGTGCATTTTATCTCCTGTACCTGGAGGTTCTTTGAGATGTGTGGTCCCTATTCATCTTCCACTGTGTGATAAACATGTGCACCATGTGCCCAGAGTTGGAGAATTTTGAAAGTAGTGTCCAATGATCCATGTATGCATCCTGGGTCACCTCATGGTTCTGTAGTGGTGAAAAGGGGCAGGATGGACCTTTTGAGTTCCTTCATCACGAATCAGAAAGGGGGAGAGCAGAGGGGAAAGAGAGTGGGTGATGGAATACAGATAGGGACTCCACATCTTGAAGAACCTCCAGTTACAGGTGTGACAAAGTACCTCCTCTACCTTGGTGGGTCCTGCGCTTATTGGCGGATTTGTTCACCTCAGTGATCTTCCCCTCTTGTGGAACCCACAGTCTGGGTCAGCTCCTCCTGTGTCTGATCAGGAGTTGGGAGGTTTGGGGGGAACCCAGAGCCCACCCTCTACTCCGGGTTCCAGCCCGGGCCCTGTGGATTGCAGCTGTCTAGTGCTCCTGTAACAGCTGTATGACAGCTACAACTCCCTGAGCTACTTCCCATGGCCTCCTCCAAACACCTACTTTACCTCACCACAGGACCTTCCTCCTGGTGTCTGATAACGCTGTCCTCCTCAATCCCCAGCAGTACTCTCTCCTCTCTCTCTCTCTCTCTCTCAGCTCCTTGCCTTCTTGTCCCAGATCTCACACATCTCTGCTCCTCTCTCTGCTTCTCCCTGCCTGACTGGTGAGCTCCTTTTTAAACCCAGGTGCCCGATTAGCCTGCCTTGATTGGCTGCAGTGTTCTAATAAAGTAGCTATCTCTACTGCCTCTAGAAAGATCTTAATTGGCTCCAGGTGCCTTGATGAACCGACAACAGCATTTGGTTACCAGGGTACTAAGGATTTGTTTAGCCTGGGGCTAACATACCTGTTTCTCAGTACTTTACTGTAGCCATCTGGCCTTGCCCCATCACACAGGTAAGTAACTTCCTCTTCTTATTCTTCAAGTGATGGTCCTTATTGTATTCCATTGTGGGTGACTGACAAGCAGTACCTATGTAGGAGGTTGGTGTGAGGATGAGGTGAGTAGAATGGAGTGGAGGACCACCATCCCAAAGGAAGTATCACCAGCTGAGTCCTGTACCAGGGAGTAATGTTTTGAAAATGTGTAGATGGAACTTTATGCGGCAGCTTTACAGATGCCTAGCAGGGGTATGTCGTGAAGAGACACCATGGTTGTTGCTTCCACTCTAGTGAAGTGAGATCTCATCCTTGTACTGAGAGGGACCTTTGAGAGCTGATTCCAAAGTAGAATGAAGTCAGATATCCATTTAGAAATTCTCTGGGTGGAGGTGGCATGACTCTCTCTGCTGTCACAATAAATGGTCTCAGGGACTTCCTGATTAGTCTTATTCTTTGCAGGTAAAATACCTAAGTTTGTTGCACATTGAGAGAGTGGAGTCTATATTCTTCTGAAGATGCATGAGGATTTGGAAAGAATACAGGTAAGTGAATGGATTGATTCATTCTTAAACTAAGTGAAGGATAAATTTAAGGTGTAGGTGTAAAGAACTATATTTGTTGAACACAGGGAATAGAGGGGCTGCCATCATTGCTTGAAGTTCATGACCCTTCTTGCTGAAGTGATGCCTACAAGGAAGGCAACCTTAATGGAGAGGAGGCATATGGAGCAAGTAGCTAACGGCTTAAAAGTGGGTCTTGTTAGTACTGAGAGAACAAGATTCAGGTGCTACTGATGTATGATCTGTTGAGGAGGTGGGAAGGTTCCTATGAGACATTTCCAGAATTGGTTGGTTAACGAGTGTCCAAAAATGGAGTAGCTCTCAGTAGGTGGATAGAATGCACTGATCACTGCTATGTAAACTCACAGGAAGCTGCAGGAGAGGCCTATGTCTTTAAAGACAGGATATAGTCTAGGATGAGGAGAATGTCCATAGCTTCTGGTATAACATCTCCTAGCTGTGTCCAGGAGGAGAAGCATTTCCATTTAGCCAGACAAGATTTTCAGTAGAGTACTTTGTGCTACACAGCTGAGGGCATACATATTCAAGGAACAATGATCATCCAAATACCATGCCCTGAGGAGGAGGAGCTGTGGATTGGGAGGTTTGATCTTGCCATTGCACTAGGTCATGAGCTTGGGAAATCTTGGGATGGTAATCAGTGGGCAAGATGACATGACAGGAGGTTGGGGAACCAGAATTAGCTGTGCCAAAAGGGAGTGATCAGGATAACTGGCACCTTGTCTCATAGGTTATTGTGCAGCACTTGTGGTAGGAGAACTTACTGCTTGATGTTCTAGGATATTGATGTGCATTCGGAACAATCAAGATGTCCATGCCCCTTTTGTCATATATTTGTCCATATGGGCTCCCCAGACTTGCACAGATGCAATGGTAATGATAGTTTTGTTCAGAGAACAGTGGAGAAAGGGGAATCCCATGCATACATGGTGAGGATTTGTCCAGCATAGGAGGAAAGACTGTACCTTGGCAAGTATTGTGAGCAGAAAGTTTATGGAATGACAGCTTGGTGAGTATACTGACTGTAGCGATGCTCAAAGACAACAAAGGTAGAGACTTGCTAACAGAGTGACATAAGTTCAGGAGGCCATGTGGCCAAGTAGGGACAAGCATGTCTTGGCCATTACCCAAGGACTGCTTGTGATACAAGCTATGATCTCTTTTTCACAGACTTTTGGATGTTTGCACTGACTCGCAGTGAGGAGAAGAGGCAAAGAATTATCAAGGTTGATGTGTAAGCTTCTTGACAGGATCAGATGTACTATAAAGGTTTGTACTGGTCTCAGGACCCCAGTATGGCCAGTGGGAGGGATTGTTAGGTGGTTATAGAGATCCCTGTGGCAAGGGGTACCAATGGCTCTGGGCTGGTTGTGGTGGTCATTGTTCCCAGGGTCATGAGGGCCTCCTGGGAAATGGATAAGAGCAGTACAGGAGAGGCAGTCCTCTGGTGGTTCCAAATCCCTTGAAGAAGAAAAGACTGATTTGGGTTTCAGTGGGGCTACCTTTGGTGCTACTGGAGAGGTGTACATTGTTTATGAGGGCAGGGCCAATAAGCTTCAAATGACAGGTGGGTCTCTCAGAGGACATATGTGTTCCTTGGAACAAAGGGTCCTGATGCAGGGGGAGATTCTGAATTCAGGAGAGTGAAAATGTCCTGTAGTGCAGCCGTGGATTTGGATCTCCAAATTGTAAGAGGTGCTCTTTCTCTTCTGGCTCTCAGTGCCAGGGCTGAAGATGGTATCTGGTGCTCATCAGTCTTTCCCAGTGCTGGAGGGTCCTGGGTCTTGCGAGGAGCAGTAACAAGGGAACACAGTCTGGAGACCAATGTTTCTGGGCTTTCTTCTTGTGCTTATGGGACTTTAGATGTACTAAGTCTGCAAAGGGGTGAACTGGTGAATGAGACCTCCAATTTTTTTTACATGAATTTACGGGAAGACTTAGTCCCATGCTTATGAGAGTGCTTCCTAACCACACCACGGGACGTGTGGGAATAGATTCTCTGGCACCAGAGTTAGACTTTGCAGCAGGAAGTGTACTCCTTACTGATTCAGGCCAATGTAAGGGAATGGGGGTTCCCCAGCCTGGATTCAATTGGAGTCTCATGGCCATCTCCATGAGATACTTGTGCAGGAAAAGTGCCTGTCCTTCTTGAGTCTGGCTGAGGAAGGAATGGTAAATATTGCACTGATCTGCGATGTGTGCTTCTCCCAGGCAATAGAAGCAGTGTTGATTGTTGTTGCTGAATGAGAAGGATCATGGCCAGGATGTGCAGAGTTGAAACCCAGAATACTGGGCATAGTCTAGTACTGAACTGGGTATGAGTGTGTCTGTGGGGGTGCCCCCAACCTGACTCTATTCTAAGACTATTAAAACTGCTAAAATTACTAAATTTATAGGTTATTAAGAACTAATAAAACTATTTCCAACTTTTTATGTAAAATATCAAAGATGAGAACACTGAAGCTTTCAACCCAGACCATGAAGCAATAAGAAGTAACTACAAAAGGGGTTGGTCTGCCCTGCCTTTTATCACCTTAGTCAGAAGCATGAGGCAAGCCAGAGTGCATGCTCAGATCAACAGACACTGCTTTCAAAATTCTCTGACTCTGGGCACATGCATAACCCACAGTGGAATAGAACAGGGACAATCCCTCAAAGAACAACATCACTTACTTTGTACAGATGAAGGCTGGAGTGTATTAGTGTATGTAACCCACTGGTGAATGTGTGTGTTACACATTCTATACATACCTGATCTCCAGAGGATATGAATGTTTTACAATCCCCAATAAGAAGCTTTGGTGGTTCCCTGGCTCAGCCTTTGGTGCATTGGCCAAAATGGCAGCCATCACACTAGCAGCTGCCTAAGAGTTTGCTGGTGGCAACACAATTTGTCATAGGCAGTGGCATGAGTTGAGTTGTCAGGCCAATCATCTTGGGTAAGACCCCAAAAAGGGGGTGGAAAGTGGAATGATTGCTCTGTTTGTACCACCTCACAGAGTATGGCTAGCATACTCAATGGGGTAGGGAGGAGAAAGGACAGAGAGGACAAACTGTTTCATCCTAGCACTTGAACAGTTTCCCCGCCCTCAGAGGCATGGAGAAGCCCTGGCACAAATTGTGGCTCCCTGAAGCACTATCTCCCCACTGATCCTCCTGGTCATAGCACTTTTATTAACTGAATAGGTACTCAGCCCATTCTGATGGGGCTTAGTCTAAGGGAAATGCTGAGTTCATCCAAAGCATGCTCAAGCCATAAAACCATTAGCATATCACACAATCATTCCCATATAGAATCGATTCACATTATTTCAGATTATTTTTTACAAACCAATTTATTTGTGAAAACTATCTCAAACTTTTGTTTTTTTTCAAGGTTTTTGCAGTTTATTTCAATAAAAAAGGGATAAAATAAAGCTATGAAAAATTTCATTTATTAAAACCTTGCTGCAGGAATGATTTTGATATAAAATGCAAATTAACAATATCATGAACTATTTCATCATCAAGAAAAAGTGGGTGAAATTTTACCCTGCAAAATTAAATCTTTCAAAATTTAGGGTAATTCCCTTCCTCCTCATTCCAAATGAAATAGAAACCATAGCTTCAAACTAAAGATTTACAGTATATATATCATAGAACAATGGTTCCCAAACTTGTTCCGCCGCCTGTGCAGGGAAAGCCCCTGGTGAGCCGGGCCGGTTTGTGTACCTACTGCATCTGCAGGTTCGGCTGATCGCAGCTCCCAGTAGCTGTGGTTCACTACTCCAACCCAATGGGAGCTGCTGGAAGCGGCGGCCGTACATCCCTCGACCCGCGCCGCTTCCAGCCAAAGGGGACTGTGGTTTGTGTACTTGCCATATCCACAGGTTCAGCCAATCGCGGCTTCCAGTGGCCGCGGTTTGCTGCTCCAGGCCAATGGGAGCTGTTGGAAGCGGTGGCCGGTACATCCCTTAGCCCGTGCTGCTTCCAGCCAATGGGGGCTGTGGGAAGCGGCGCAGGCCAAGGGATGTGCTGGCCGCCACTTCCCACCACTTACATTGTCCTGGAGTGGCAAATGGAAGCCTGCAGATGTGCCAAGTAAACAAACCGGCCCATGAGGGGCTTTCCCTGAACAAGCGGCAGACTGGTTTTGAGAACTACTGTGTTAGTGTGCTCTAACTCCACAGACTTCCTTAGAGTTACTTCTGATTTACAGCAGCTCAGATCAAAGGAGAACCAAGCTCATAGGACCAAATCAGTGGTAAAACTCCGATGGACTTCAACTGGATTCAGACTTCTTTTGTCCCTCTATCTCAAGGGAATCATTATGTTCCCATTAATTCCAATTGAGATAATTTATTAGCAACAGAAGTGAAATTTTGCACTAGCCTAAAATATTAATATTTTCATTAAAAATTCAGTGGTTGAAGAAAACATTTTAAACCCCTACAAAAGTATCAGTTTAATGCAGCTCAAAACATCACACAGAGAATATGCAACAAGCCAAACCTCTCCCCATTGTTCTAAACTAAAATAGATATTGGAAACAAGTATCTCAACTAAATTTCACTAATCTGAATTCCAACCATTTCACCTGATCTCTCATTTGTGATTTCCCTAACCTCCTCCAACAAATCTTGTATATGTCTGCTACAATGTATGATATCAAACAGTATATGTTCACTAACAATTAAAACACTATAATTTCTGAAATACAATAGCCATTCCTCCTCTTGCTGTAGAAAAATAATATAATATCTCAAATACTGGTAATTGATGGTAAATGTTGACATTTTAATAGCAACCACTGCACCAGGTAATACTAAAGACCAATGGAAGAGGTATTACTGCCATTCTGTAGCTATAAATACCGAGATAAGGCAGGTGAGGTAATATCTTTTATTGGATCAACTTCTGTTGATGAAAGAGACAAGCTTTTGAGCAACACAGAGCTCTTCTTCAGGTCTATAAATATCTACAAATGGCATTCCTGTGAGAAATTTAACATCTTCCCTATTTACTTTATTTTTCTTAGAGGGAAGGAATGCTAGAAATGTCAAAATGCTATGTTACAGCTATAAAAATATCTGGAATTTATGTGTTGTCTCCTTCTCATTCTGAGAAAGAAAAGTGAAATATAACTAATCTACTCTTTGTTACCATCTAAGGATTATGAGTTGTAACCACTTTTGCATAACATACAAATGACTACAACATCTACCAAACTTGTTATTTTCGAAATAAAACTTCATTAAGAGATTTGATTAAGAATTTGGTATCTGGTCAGAATATTATTAGCTGTTCAATCCATGAAAATTTCAGTAAGATGTTCACAGTCAGGGTAAAAGAGTTTTTAGATAGTGTTAAGCTGGCTTTTGGAACAATACACTGAACTGCTATCATATTGTTTTGCACAAAGACACAGCCTTATATTTCCAGCTCTCTATGCATTGCAAATGGGAAACAAAGTCTGTGTTAAAAAATGCAAGCTATAATGCATGTTAATCTCAATTTTACTCCTAGTTAATAATATTAAAGAAAATAAAACATTTTGGAATGAGGAAGTTACTGATTTTCAGTTTGATTTAGGCTCTTAGATGCCTGAGTGCCTTTTGAAAAGAGAGCTTAAACTCCTAAATCACTTAGGTGTTTTGAAAAGTTTGCCCAACATATACAGCGTATTATACAAATAGTGTAAATAACAACACCCTACTGGCTGCATTTTTTTGGCTTTTCATCAGCCACTAATCCCGAGTTAAATGTCATCTAGAACTCCTCAAAGCTCCTTCTTTCACATCTTAGCAGTCAGCTGATACTGTTTTCTGGAAACAGATTAATGTCTTTTCTTTAAAATAAACAGTAATATGTATTGTATTCAATTTCATGGCACAGAGAACATTTAAGATGCTATCTTATACCTGAAAACATCCCACTAGTGCACACATATACACAGTATAGTTCCCCCCACTAGCAGGTTTATGTAATATGCATTTAAGAGACTGCTACAATGTAGATTGAGGTCAATGGGAGTTTATTGACTTCTCTGGATCAGCTTCTAAATTGGCAATTTAGAGAAGAATTGACTCACAGTGACTAATTATACATTTCCACAAGGAAATGAAGACTGCACTTCTGGAGGTGGATTGTTTGGCCAGTTCTTCTATGCTGATTTGAAAATCTGTGACCTGTCTCACAAAGGCAGACTTTAATCTAAAGTCAAACATAAAGATACCACTGAAAAAAAACAGACCCCACATATGTGTTGGAGGGTTGAGGGGAAAGATATAGAGACAATGATTACTGTCCTTGATCTTGTAAAGGCCTGATTATACCATACTACTCTGCACATAACTCTTACTGAATCCAGCATGAGTTCTACTGATAAATGAAAAATGTTGGATGATGCTATCTCCACAAGCTATGAAACTGAGATAGAACATCTCATGTTATACCTGTACAGTGATTCATTATGTTTTGGGATCATTCTTAGAAACTATAGGCCAAAATCAAGACAGTCAGGTACCCTTTGAAAATCAGTTTAGTTAACCCCATGACATGAGCCCTAAGAATCACAAGTCTTATCCAAAGCCAATTCAAGTCAATGAAATTCCTCATTGACTTCACTTAGCCTTAGATCAGACCCTAAATACAGGATGTTGTTGGCAGGGCCTGCAGGACTGGGAGAGGGGGACAGGATTCTCAGGCCAAAGGATAGAACTGAAATAAGGAAGAAAACTGAATGCAGTTAAACAATTTACCTATGAAAGAGTGTTTAGAATATTTGTATAATTATAGCTGTTTGTGAATTCAAGGGTGAAAAAAGTGTTAATTGTTTATGAGCTTGCGGAAAATAATCAGTATGGTGACTGCAATATTGCTACTATAGTCCATCACCAAAGCTGCTTAAAACTGTTGAGCTGCTTAAATCATTATTGCGGATTAGGGACAATAGGGAAAAAAAAGGTCATAACATTCATAAATATGCCATTAATATTTACAAAAATAGTTTTTATTTTGAATAAAATTGAAATATTGTGGCACATAAATTATTTTTTACATTAAAGAGAAAGAAAAAATAATGGAATGTTATTTCTAACAATTTTTTTGTTTGTTTCACTTCTGCCTGCAGGAAGAACTAGTTCACAGTGTGAATTTACCCCTCCCTTGCCTTCCATGCACTAATTGTCCATGTGGACCCTGCTGATGCACACTAACAGATCTCAATGGGACTATATCAAAGTGTATAAGCACACTGTTCACAACCCACCTTGCCAGGAACCAAATGCTTGTGTAGACAAGGCCTTTGGCATTGTGAAACCAGTTTCACCCTGCCTAACTTTTAAATGCCAGATGGGATTCACAAAGCCTGAGTTAGGTACCTAGGCTCCCTATACAATGAATGAAGAGAAATAGGCACCTCAGAACGAGATTCACCCAAGCCAGCATGGTATGCAGCTCCCTGCCTAAGAGATTCAGTGGTTGTGAGCTAAGCCCCACCCCTCTCTCAGAGATAGGCATCTCCCTCTGCTTGAGATTGTCAGCTGCAATCCCCTCCTACTTCTGCTCCTCTTCCCCTTGTCTTTAGGCAGCTATGTCATTTTAGTGAGAAGCAAGACTTCCCTCATAACTTTTACTCCACAGTAGGATACTCACCTGGGATGTGGGAGACCCCTGGTTCAACTCCCTCTTCCGCTTGAGAGGAAGGTGGGATTTTAACTGGAAACTGCCACCTCTCAGATGACTGCCCTACCTATTATACTATAGGATATTAAATGGCAACCCCCCCCCAAAAAAAACAAACCAAACCAAACCAACCAAACAAAAACCTTTATTAACACAAAGCTCTTGTCCTTCCAGAATGTTGAGGTCATCAAAACTCAAACTTCAGAAAACTTGGAAATACAGAATTAAGGTATATGTAACTTTGATTCTGCCCCCCCCCCCACCTGGCTTTAGCCACTATTAATTATCCAAATGCAGCTGTATTCACTGTGTGATTTGGAGCCTTATTGAACAGTTCGGATGGTGGGCATTGGTAGAGGTGTGTTTCTGAGCTGGGCAGAAGGGATTAGTTGGAGGAGCATCGCAGAGCTGTAATTGTTTAATGAGGAGATTGGGGTTTATGCCCACCCCATGTGTGGCACTAAAGGAAAGAGGAGCATATCTACCCAGAGGAGCTAGTCTGCATCATTTTATTGCAAAATTGTGTAGCTTATCTCAGTATAAAAGCATGGGGAGGCAGTCTTGAATTGTCATAATGAGATGGGCTATGAGAGCAGTTTGTGGATTTACTGATGAGTAAGGGCAAGTACAGGTTGAGATGGTATCCTCTGGGCAAATGTGAAGGGGCTGTTAAATTTCACAAGTTTGGAATTCTGCAGGTTCACGTTGCATTTTCACCGTACAGGACAGGAACTGAATGTGGTATATGTGTTATGGGTGTTCTAGGACATTGTTTAAAGATGACAGAGTTTAGGTTATACGGGTGTGTACATTTAGCACAGTATTTCCTGGTTTGTAGAATGCTGTGTTGTGCTGAACTTGATGTTCTGGAAAGACACAAGCTTTCACTGGGAAACCTTAATTCTGAGTTAAGTAAGTTGTTTTGCTTTTAATTTCTGAGGGTTTTTTTTTTAAACAGAAAGAAAACTTGTGGTAGGAATTAGTGGTCATTGTGGCTGTTGCTCTGCTATTATTCTGACATGGGGCTACCTCAGTGTCCCCTGTTGAAGCTATACAACTGTGGATATATAATTTTAAAATTACTTTGGAGAATGCGGACTGGATCCCCCACGCTCCAGCTGAGTGGGCTATAGAGCCATTTTCATACTTGCTATCTCTCTCCCTCTGGTCCACTGATTCTTTCATTATTTACCTAGCGCCAGTTCTTATGGGAGTTGTGGGGGCTGTGCATGTGGGTGCGGGCAGCGTGCTCCATGCAGAGCCCCTTGGCCCTTTTGCCTAAGAGCTGGACATGTCGGCACTTTTGGGAGCAGTGCGGAGCCAGGGCAGGCAGGGAACCTACCTTAGCCCCACTAAACACTGACTGAGAACCACCTGAGATAAATGCCTCCTGGATGGAGCCTGCATCCTGAACCTCCTCCTGCACCCCAACCCCCTTCCCTAGCCATGAGCCTACTCCTGCACTTCAAATCCCTTCGCCCCAGCCCAGAGCCCCCTCCTGCACCCCATCCCCCTCATTTCTGGCACCACTCTGGAGCCTATGGGAAGCCCTGAGCCTTTGAGCACCCCCTAGGACTGTGTGTGGCCCGGACCTGATTTTTCTGTGGGTCAGTGGTCGCTGATAGAAAAAAAGGTTTCCCACCCCTGGGTTAGAGGAAGAGAGCATATAAGAAACTTCTGCATTTGTAATGAGGCAGAAGGATCAGAAAGACTGTAAGAAGTAAGGTGAGCTGAGGAGAAGGGAAAAATCATGTGGTATTTTGTCAGTTTTCTCTTGAAAGAATCAGCTAGACCCTGTGTGGAGAGAAGTGAAAGAAAGAGGAGGGAAGTGTTTGAGAAGTCAGTCAAAATGACAAGATGGCTGGGATTGTGAGTGTGAGATTCAATTAAGCTGGAGAAGTAGAGTTGCTTAGCTATGAAGGTGGCAAAACTGAAAGAGAAAAGAGCCCATTTGTAATGGAGCAAGTCAGCCCGGTCACAGGTTTTCTGGCAGAGACACTGCAGTGCAATAGCTGGAGTGGAGGAAGAGGATTCTGGAAATAAGCAGGGAAGATCCTTCAAAGAGAAAGAGGAACAAAAGGGTCAAGGATGAAGGAGAGTGAAGTATGGAGGGAATTAACAGCTATATCAATGGAAGAAAGGGAAGAGGGGGCTGGGAGGAGCAGTCTGAGAGCAGATGAGAAACCACCAAAGCTGATAGACTAGACATCATGGAAAGGCCAAGTGACTGGGTGTGGGGAAGGGGCAGATAGGTGATGCTGAAAGAGATCAGGAGACGATTGGAGAGGGGGAATTCATTAATAGGGAAATCAGAGAGAGAGCAGGTCCTGGTGAAGACCAAGTCAAGTGAATGGCCCATTTGGTGAGTGGGAAAGCTGAACCAATGGAAGGGAAAGGCAAGGAAAAATGCATCCAAGGAGTTGGATGGGTCATCAACAGCGAAGCTGAAGTCACTGAGAATGAGTGTAATGAATAATCATGGAGCTTCAACAATTATGCCTGATATTCATCATATCATACTGAACAAATTCCAAACCATTTGTTTAAAATATATGATACAGTAATCTGGGGAGTTTTATTTATGGGAAAAAAAATCCCCATATCTATATTGATGTGTTTCATAGTGGTTTCTCGGTCAAAACCAGAGCTAATGTAAATTACTGTAGCTCCACTGATTTCAGCAGAGATCTTGCAATTTCCATTAGCCGAGATCTTGCTTATTATTATTTATTTATAATACTTGGGCATCTAGAATGTATTTGGTGCTTTTCATACATACAGTGCAGAATAAGCAATCTCTGCTTGTATGTGTTCACAAGCTAAGAGATGAGTGACACATGAAAAAGGGAGAGAGACCGAGAAATATAACCTAAAAAGTCTGGGACGAAATTCTGACCCCAGTGAAAACAATAGAGTTTTCCCATTGACTTTAGTACAGACATGATAAATGGACCTGTCTAACTCTGTATTTTGATAATATACATCTCTGTCACTCTCATATTTTAATAAATATAACAAAAATCTACATTAAAATATTAAGGTTGCAAATTAAGCACTCAAGTTACGAAATGCGAGAATTAAGGTTGTCTGTGCCACTTTAATTTGCCTTGTATTATGAAACAAACTTTAATTACATGATCACATACTATTTTTTCCACAAGATCCCAGTCTCCTTCAGTGCACGGGATGGATGATGCTCCCTTAATGAGCAGCTATTCAGTATCTTGTTATCTCCTCATTGTTCAGTGGATAGCTCCAGGCCTTATGAATTTCTTATGGGATTTTATGTGATGCTTCTTTTTATAGTATAGGAATGATTCACAAACATTAATTAATTTATGAACATTATTATTCCCATTCTACAGCAGGGCAACTGAGGAGCAGAGAGATTGAGGCAAAAAGTATGTAGTAATTTTGGGTGCCCAATTTGACACACACAGCATGATTTTTCAGTGATCTTAGTGTTTTATAGAATTGTATATATTCAAAGAACAACTCTCATTGACTGCATATTAGAGCCAAGATTCTCAAATCAGGGACTCGGAAAATGAGGAATACATAGTGATCACCTGTGTAATGTTTGGTTTAAATTACTTGCCCAGCATCACATAGAAATGCTGTGGCAGAAGCAGAGATAGAATCCAGTTCTCCAGAAGAGCATGAAACTGACTTAACTGTGAGACCATCCATTCTCTTCCTGCAACCCCTGCATCATTCTCTATACACTTTCCAACTTCTAGAAAAAATTAAGTAGGAGCCCTGCAGACAATGGGGACAGCAAAAGGCAAATCATTGACACAAAGGCTTCTCCCTTGTCAAATTAAAAGTCTCTGCTTCAAAGTATGGGAGCACTAGAGCTTTTAAAAGAAAGAGCTGTCTGAATTTTTTAACATGGACAAAAGTTATTTTTCTCTAGCCTTTTCTCAGAAATTGTTGAACCATTTCTGTCAAATTTTCACAAAAAAGGCTGCTTGAGGCAAACACTAGGTAGGGAAAATTTCAGCCCAAACACTTAAAGTTTGTCAAACAGGGTCTTATAATGGGAAGTATTAGACAACCTTAATAATACACAGTGTTACCAGCCTCACTTGTCATATATATTTAAATCCTCAGCATTGAACTGCTAGTTATTCTGCTGATCAGTCTTGGAATTAAGTAAAATGAAGAGTTATAAATCCTGTTTTTGTATCAAATACCATTCACAAGAGACAAGGTGGGTGAGGTTAGACCAACTTTTGTTGATGAAAGAGACAAGCTTTTGAGCTCCTAAAGCTTGTCTCTTTCACTAACAGAAGTTGGTCCAATTATAGATATTACCTTACCCATCTTGTCTCCCTAATATCCTGGGACCTATATGGCTACAACAACACTGCAATTCACAGAATCATAGAATCATAGACTTTAAGGTCAGAAGGGGCCATTATGATAATCTAGTCTGACCGCCTGCACAATGCAGGCCACAGAATCTCATTCAGTCACGTCTGTATCAAACCTATATCTGAGCCATTGAAGTCCTCATATCATGATTTAAAGACTTCAAGGTGCAGAGAACCTTCCAGCAAGTGGCCCATGCCCCACACTGCAGAAGGCAGCGAAACCCCCCCAGGGCTTCTGCCAATCTGCCCTGGAGGAAAATTCCTTCCCAACACCAAATATGGCGATCAGCTAAACCCTGAGCATGTGGGCAAGACTCACCAGCCAAACACCCAGGAAAGAATTCTCTGTAGTAACTCAGATCCCACCCCATCGTACATTTCATCACAGGCCATTGGGTATATTTACCACTAGTAGTCAAAGACCAATTAATTGCCAACATTAGGCTATCCCATTATACCATCTCCTCCATAAACTTATCAAGCTTAGTCTTGAAGCCAAATATTTCTTTTGCCCCCATTACTCATTCAGTTCCAAACTTCTTGGCCATTTCCTCTCTATACATTACTTTTACATTCACAAAATCTACCTATGTATCTGTTTTAATTATATTTAATGAGCGTTGGGTTCAATAACCACTAATTTAAGGAGTCTCGTGAGATTTGATTCTAGAAATTAACTTTCCATAAAGACACAATATTGGGATCTACTTCCTTGTTTTAATTTAAAAAGAAAACAAATCAGAGAATGTAAAGCTTAACTGTTGCACAAGCTTGGCACTTCAAATTCTACCTTCTGTGTAGTGGTTTTTCAGCCTATTTAGAACCCAGGGCCAATGGCACTGATTTATTAAGTGACTTCTTGTAAAGAAACACACTCCCAAGCAGGGCCGGTGCAACCATTTAGGCCAACTAGACGGTTGCCTAGGGCGCCAAGATTTGGGAGCGCCAAAAAGTGGCGCCCTCCAAAATTTTTTAAAATGGTTGCAGCCGCTGCTGCTGGAGGGGCTGAGCTGCCGGCGGCAGCAGCTGCCTGCAGCTGGCAGCCCAAGGTGTTCCCGGGTCAGTGTGCCGCCGCTGAGCCCGGCAGCCCAGGGCGCCCCCGCGTCGGGAGCCACCGCCGCACCCCAGGGCGCCCTCGGCCCCCGGGTCAGGGGAGCCGCCGCTGCAGCCCAGGCGCGCCCCCCCGGGGTCAGGGAGCTGCCGCTGCAGCCCAGGGTGCCCCCTCCGGGGTCAGGGAGCTGCCGCCGCGACCCGGCAGCCCAGGGCGCCCCCGCGCCCCGGGGTCAGCTAGGCGCTGCCGCAGCCCAGGGCGCCCCCGGGTCAGGGAGCCGCCACCTCATCCGGGCAGCCAAGGGCGTGTCCCCCCTGGCGTCAGGGAGCCGCCGCCACAGCCCTGCAGCCCAGGGCGCCCCCCGCCCCCGGTCAGGGAGCCGCCGCTGCAGCCCAGGGTGCCCTCCCCCTGCGGGTCTGGGACCCATCACTGCCGCGACCGGCAGCCCAGGCGCCCCCCCCGGGGTCAGGGAGTGTTCGCCGCGACCCGGCACCCCAGGGCACCGCCCCCGGGTCAGGGGAAACTGCGCTCCGGTGGACCTGCCGCAGGCATGCCTGCGGCAGCTCCGCCGGAGTCGCAAGACCCGCGCGCGGGGCGGCGAAATGTCCTGGCGCCTAGGGCGCCAGAAACCCTAGCGCCGGTCCTGCTCCCAAGCATCAGGAGAGTCAGATGTTCAGGAGGCCATAACAGTAGTTGAGATGTAAAATAACATGGACAAATGTGATAAATGAATGAGGGGGAAGTAGCTCCCTTTTATGGACACCCAGCCAGCTAGTTAGCTATAAAATCCCTCTTGGCGCCTGCTTGCTTTACCTGTAAAGGGTTTAAAAAGTCCCCCAGGTAAACACCTGACCAAAATAGCCAATGGGAAAGCTAGAATTTTTTAAAATGAGAAAAAAGCTTTCCATTTGTCTCTATTGTTCTCTCTGAGCTGAAGAGATGGGGGCTGCTGGAATGTTGTGTAAAGTTTGGACAAAGTCTGAAAATTCATCATTTATACCTAGGAGAATTCACTGGGACAAGGAATGTTTAGATAGATGCAATTAGAGTTTTTTCTTTTATTTTCTGTAAGGCTTGTGGATTCCCTTGGACTAATCCCAGATGCTTTTGTTTGCTTGTAACCTTTAAGCTGAACCCCGTAGAAAGCTATTTTGGGTGCTTAATTTTTGGCATTGCTCTGTTAAAATCTAGCAAAAGCCTAAGTTTCAGATGTATTTTCTTTATTTTGTTTTAATAAAATTTACCTTTTTAAAGAACCTGATTGGTTTTTGTGCAAATGTTTTTCAATCAGCTGGTAGCAAGAGCTGGGTTTGCCTTTGTTTTCTTCTCCGATTTCCCAAGGGAGAGGTGGAAAAGCCAAAGGGCCTCAGGGAAAACTTCCCAGGTGAGTTTTTAAAGGATTTACAAGAGGCAGTTTTTCACTTGGGTGGTGGCAGCATTTACCAAGCCAAGGTCAGAGAAAAGCTGTAACCTTGGAGATTTAATACAAGCCTGGAGGGGCAAGTATTAATTTTTAAAATCCTTGTGGGCCCCCACTTTCTGCACTCCAAGTGCCAGAGTGGGGAATCAGTCTTGACAACAACTATGACAAGTTTCTTTCTAAAACAGCATCACTGAGCTATAGAGTAAATATTAACTGTATCATATTCTTTTCTAATTGTTTCAGAGCTGCTTTGTGTTCAGTCTCTTACTCTACAGTAGAGTAAACTTTGTCTGTACTTGCTTGGTGGAAAACTAGACAAAAGCAATTTCTATAGGTTTCCAACATGACATTGTCAATAAGCTGTACATTTTAAGGGAGGAGTTAGACAATATTGTTAGTTCATTATTTGCAAGTTGCGCAATTCAATATGGTTATTTTTTAAGGAACAGTCACTGTTAACAGCTCACTACATGGTGGCCTCTGGGACTTCAAATGTATTGAAATTAACAATGCTTAAAGCAACAGGGACTTAGTGACCTCATCTGCCCCCATTTCAGTTATCCAGTGGATAGGAAGGCTGTGGGCTTGATACTTCACTTGTTCTGTTCCAAGGAGTAAAGAGGGGTGGCTACATAGAGCCAGTTACAACTCAGGACTCATGCCTGCCTGGAACCATTGTGCCCCCTTCCTGAAGGCCTGTCATGTCCCCTCTTTGCCCTAGCTAGCTGTAAATCAATGAAGAGTTGTCCTGCATAAAGGAAGTTCTCCTCTGACCTTCTTTGTATCTAGCTCAGGGTTTTATTCTGCCATCCATGACCAGAAGTATCTGAATGCCTTCCATATAAAATCAATAGCAATGACAAAGACACTCGTGGACTTCATGGAGTCTTTGGCTCTTCTATTTAAAGACCTACACAATGCACAGTGTCCTTTGTGTACCAGAGAATCCAGCCTTGTGTGTTTTGGAGTGATTGGTTATCCATATGGCAGTGGTAGAGTCAGGACCAGCGCGAGGGTTTTGAGCGCCTTAGGCAGACGGTAATTTCGCCGCCCCACGCGCTGGTCCCGTGGCTCCGGTGGAGCTGCCGCAGTGGTGCCTGTGGGCGGTCCACCGGAGCCACACGAGCAGCCGATCGTCCGCAGGCATCACTGCTGCAGCTCCACGGGAGCTGCCTGCCGCCCCCTCTGGCGGCGCCCTGACCCAGGGGGCTCCTGGGCTGCCGGCTGCGCGGCAGCGCCCTAACCCAGGGAAATCCCGGGCTGCCGGCTGCTGCGGCGGTGCCCTGACCCAGGGGACACCCTGGGCTGCCGGCTGCCATGGCGGCGCCCTGACCCAGGGAACACCCTGGGCTGCCGGCTGCCGTGGTGGCGGCCTGACCCAGGGGACACCCTGGGCTGCCGGCTGCTGCCAGCAGCTCAGACTCCCTCTCTGTCTTAGGCTGCAGCAGGGCTCCTCAACCATTTAAAAAAAATTTGGGGGCGTTTTTTGGCACACCCAAATCTCGGCACCCTAGGCAACCGCTTAGTTCGCCTAAATGGTTACACCGGCCCTGGGTAGAGTGCACTATTATGTATTGTCTCTGGTTTTGGATTTCACTACAGCAATACATATGCTTTACCACTTGGAAAATATTATGTCAAGGGATCCACAAGCCCTTTTTGTGATACTAAAAGGAATTTGATCAACAAAAAAATGATCTATGTTTAGTAGAGCTGGTCAAAATACTATTTGTAATCATTTGTTCAAATTTCAAAACACTGTGAATGGGTTTTTATTTGCATAGCTCTTTGGGGAATGATTGTTTTAAGCACAAACATCTGTGATTGCATGGGAACAAGGGAATTTATGCATGAACATGAGCATTCATCATTCACACTTTACCTTTCTTCTGTTTAAAAAGATTCAAACTACTGTTTGGGCTGCAGAAACATCACCATGCGGTGAACATGACCATGCATATTCCATGAATAATCAAACAGCTGAACTGAAGATTTTGCAACAATTGTTCCTCCAAAGTATCTGGTGCATAGTTATGGTTTAGAGCAATGAATATATTTGCAAAAATCAGGATCCATTTATGAACAATTCAAAAATAGAAAAAATAATGAGTATTTACAGTGACTAATTCTGCAAGTGCTGGTAATGAAAAGCTTGGACTTGACTCTCGCTGCTACAGTGTGAAAAAACAAAAGAGAAATCCCATTAGAATTATTTTAAGTACAAGGCTAGCTACACTGGTGCACTTTTGTTCCAATCTGACAATGGATTCAACAAATTAGGGTTTATTTCCCAGAGCAACATAAGCTTGTTTTACTGCCTTCAGCCATTCACAGGGAAACATCAGTATTGCAACACTAGAAATAATTGAGTTGTACAATGAAACAGAAGGGAGAATTGACTACTTTGATCAGATTTGCGGTTTGTCAAACTGCAACCCTTTCTGGGACATTGTGCAATGTGAATCTTCTGTGCGCTGCTCAGCACAGCAGGACTCGATATCTTTGTCTTTTTTAGCATTCCTGCAGTCTGAGCAAGAAGAAAACCAGCACCACAATGAGTATCTCTCCTGTCAATCTAGTCTCTGATCGGATGAATCATAGAATGGAGTATTGTTTATGATGTAAAATTGGACATGCTCTGTACGTGTACTGATTGGAGAAATATTGGAGAAAAGGGCATGATAGAGTTCTAGCATGGAGAACTGACAAGCAGGAAATACATATTAGAACTCAGGCTTTTTGACGACTAATGATAGATTTTTTTGTAGGAGAAAGTACCCTTTTTCACATCAAATTTCCAATGACAGCTTAAATTAATAAGCATATATTTGAATAGTCAGTATCAGCCAAACAATGGTTTATAAGGCACTAGAAGTGTTCACCAAAAGTAAATTAATATTTTCTTTTGATTAACTCCAAGTGAGCTGATTTCTAATATTTTCATCCTGTAAATTCCAAACAAACAATTCTCATAATGAGGTGAAAAAATCACAAAAAGTTGAAAATGTTCCCACTGGGTCCAGTACTCAGCAGATGTCATAGCTAAGGTGAAATCAATACCTTTTCCAATTTACACCACCTGATGATCTGGCTCAGAGATTTAATTTTTTCATGGAAAACAGTCATCTTCAGAGTTTCCATGATGGCTGTGACAACTGTGAAAATAATTATTACAACAAGAGCTGAGTGGCCTATGTAATGTGTATGCCATTGCCCAGCATGCAATCGGCACTCCAGAAATATCCTGGATTGCCTCTAAGTTTTTAAACAGCTTTTCAGAATTTTTTTTTTGTACATTGTAGTTCAGTATTCACTAATATGCTATACCTTTTCCCATAATATTCACTTAGCCAAGCTAAATTTATTTTATTTCATGTGGCCCCATCAGAAGTATTTTAAAACAAGGGTAAAAGTTTAGGGTTAAACACTCAACAATTCACCCAACAGAAGTCTGAATACTTGACTGTGATGGGGTGTACCTGCCCTGCACTGGACAAGTAGGCTGAGGAAGCCACATCCCCTTACTCTTGCTGGGCATGCTCCAGCTGAAACCACAGTATAAAAGGGATCAGCCCAGCTTAGTCTGGGCGAACTGCTGAGGAGAGATCATGTGTATTACAGGCTCCTGCCTGGGAGCTGTCAGAGTTCCAGACTGCTAAGGCCAGGCTTGCCAAGACCCAGGCAAATACATCACTAGCCATGGAAGCCTGTGAGGAGAAGGAGCCATTGAGAGCTTCACCTGCCAACTAACCTAGAGGAACGGAGGGCCTGTGGACGGCAAAACTGATAGGCAGGGTAGGGCGTGGTCCAGGGGAACCAGACATTGGTCTGGTTGTGCAATTGGGAACTGAGTCAGTGTGTTTCGAAGAATCCCCGCTGTCCCAATGGGGGATACACTTGCCACTGATAGATCCCTGGGCAGGGACCTGGTAGAGTAGGGGTCCTCCTACTCTCACCACCAGCCCATCCCCTGCCTAGCCACGAGGCCGTACTTCCCTGCTCAGGAGGGCAATCCTATGGACTTCATCCCCTAGAACCACTAGGCTCTCACCATCAGGCTATATTGCCCTAAGAGGAGGACTTCTAGGAGTGACAGGGTGTACCTACCTGATGATGCTGACATTTGTCATTTTTTGTTTGTTTTTGTTTTCAAATGGTCTATAAGTGTTTTTAGCCTTTTACTCTAACACAGCACCTTCCCTTGTCTTTGAAGGTATGTAAAAAATTCATGTGGAGACAATCATTTCAAAATGTCTAAAGATCAGGAGCCACAAACATGCCTGTCTCTCCCTTTTTGCTTCATAGAGGTGCTCATGGATTTTTAAGCTATTGGTAGAAACATGATAAAATTAATTGACTCAGTCATGAAAAGAATGAGTGGGTGGTGAGTTCTCCTATAATTTTGATTAACCCAAATGCGCAAAATAAAACCTACTATAAAGCTTTGAGGTATCTGATTAGTCCAGAATAGTTGTAATATAACATTTTAATAAGGTCAGTTAATATTTCTTTTCCCCCATACAAAAGCAATTTGGCACATAAGAGTTCAATCTAATTGCTATTTGGCTTATGATGTGCTCCTTGCTATAGATAAACACCTTCATATTTATATTGCAATATTTCCATATATAACTACCTATTTAGAAAACAAAGTAACCCTCCTGAATATTATACATCAGATTATTATATGGTGTAAATTGGTACATATCCACTGAAGGTCCAATCAAGTTACACTGGTGTAGAAGTCAGTCTCATCTGGTATACATTTCGATACTGTCATGATGTTGCTGGAAGTGTTTGTTTTCTTTAATTTTTAAAGAGTAACTAAATTGTGCACAATCACACTGGAAGAAAACAAAAGGATGTACGTTAACCAGATGTTCTGCCTAGGCACAGCCTAAGCAATAAAGCACTGCTAAAATAAATATCAGATGATGACTCTCGCAACAAAGTTACCACTTTGATCCTTCCTAATACATCAAGACTGTACCTCTGTGGCTGCCCTCACTTCCCCATATATTCTCACTGAAGTGCTAATGTTACAAAGCACTTTACATTTTGCTGTAGCAGACTTCAGTAGCAAAAAGGGTTAAGTTTACATAAAAGCTAAAGGTTGCAAAAGTCACAGTTGTACTGCAGTTTTATTGAGGACTCATCCCAGAGATGTGGGGATTCTCATTTAGCTCAAGATATTTTTATTCTGTGGTGTTTGTATTTCACTTTGTGTATGTCTGGTCCTACAGTTCAGGAAGGATATAGGAAAGCTATGTGAAATACAAAGAATGGAAACCAAAAAGGAAAAATAGGATTAGAGAATAAGAGTTATGAGGAAAGACTGAACAAGATAAATGTATATATTGTAGTCTGGGAAGGAAGAAGACTACTCCAGGGGATGAACTCTTACTTCAAGATAACAATATGAATGAATGGGGAAAATATATTCACTTTAGAAATGGTGAAATGGAAGGATAAGTTTAGGATCAGCATTAGAAAAAGTTAATAAGAGCAAGTGGGCTGTAGAGAACATGAAGTCGTTAAGACACCATCACTAGGAGATATTCACACATGGATTAGATATGATAGTGAAATGAAGTAGCGAGAAGCCCTGAAATAAGAAAGAGGTTAGGTTAGGTAACTCCAGAAATCTTTTCTGGTTCTAGAATCCATAGGCTGACTCCTGAATGGGTCTGGCAAATGCCAAGCCGATGAAGCAACCACGGGGAATGATCAGCATGTTTATGGATTAGGCTACAGTAACTCCTTGCTTAATGTTGTAGTTATGTTCCTGAAAAATGCTACTTTAAGCAAAATGATGTTAAGCAAATCGAATTTTCCCGTAAGAATTAATCTAAACAGGAGGGTTAGATTCCAGGGAATTTTTTTTTGCCAGATAAAAGACATTATATACATATACAGTATAAGTTTTAAATAATTTTTAAAAAAACTATTTAATACTGTACTCACCAATGATGATTATGAAGCTTGGTTGAGGCAGGGCATAGTGGGATTGGGCCCGGGGGCTTGCCCCACTTCACTTGTCTGGTGCTTCTGTTGGGGAGCGGGGTTGGGGGCTTGCCCACTCCCTGGTTGTAATGCCGGGCGGGTGGAGTGGGATAAGCCCCAGCACCCTGACCCCATTCCCTGGCTGGAACGTCGGGTGGATGAGTGGAATGGGGCAAGCCAAACAACCTTATAACGGAACGCTGCATGACTCTAAACGAGTATGTTCTCTAATAGATCAGCAACCTAATAACAAAACAATGTTAACCGGGACAACTTTAATTGAGGAGTTACTGTATCTCTATTAGTCTCTGTGTTGGTCTCTTTTCGGAAATGACCAGGAGAGAATAGAATTATAAAAATTATAATACTTTACAAACATCTCAAAATACTTTATAAACATTAATTAAGCTTCACAATATCTGAGTGGTGCACTAATATACACATTTTAGATTTCACCCTAAGTTACTTATTTGTAGTCTAAACATTTTGGAAGATTATTTTTTTTCTAAAGCCTATTTAAATCCTGGTTAAATATGTAAATCAATCCCATCTTCCCCCATAAATATGTTTATAATATTATTTGAAATGTCAACAAGTTTTATATACAATAACCTGATGTTATAAACTACATCTTTAATTTTCAAGGTGGTAACTTTTGTCCATATTAATAAAACAAGACCGACAGGGAAATGAAGCAATATGTAGATAATATAATATAATATAATATAATATATAATATAATCATTGATGTTCCTGTTCGTGTTTTGCATGTCTGTTATTTCTGAAGATGCTCCTTTCTTGAATGGTATATTTTAAGCATAGCTCAGTTCTGAAAAGTGTTTCTAAAAAAGTGTCATTGGCCAATTACATAGTTATTGATTGTGAATGACTTCATATCCAATTTTGTTAATTTGCAAGTAAGATACATCTGTGAGTATTACTCCACCCCCCTCACCCTCATCTCCCAACTCTGCAAATAATGTGGGAGCCAACAAATGGTCAGGATTCTCTCCTTCTCATTAAGATTGAAGACCTTGCCAGATAAATATGTCCTCAGCAGCATCTATGCAACCTTGTTATCCCAGGAGTTTACCCTCACCTGTGCAATCCCATGCTGAGGGCCTGCAGTAGACTGACTTTCTAATCCCAGATTAAGTTTACAGGAATGAAAGTTAAAAAAAAAAAATCTTTGCTTTTAAATTGAGCAAAGTGGTTCTCGAGACACCGAGAAGCAACAAAAGCTGAGCCCCGCTATGCCATTTTTGCAGGGTCACTTGTCAAACTAGAACCATATTTAATTTAAAAAATAGGACTGAAGTGCACAAAAAAATCTAGAAACCTTCACTCTTCTTCCCTGCCCTGAGGTGTATAATTACTCATATTGTGCAAATATTCCTCTAAAGAAATCATGACCATTCATTCAAAAATATATATGAATTTGCTTCTAAGTATTCTGCATACATGCATACTGGCAAATTTTATCTTGAGAAAAATTCACAGAAAGTGTTGGGAAACTCTTGTGAATATTCACAGACTGCTCCTTCAGGAAATGTATGCAACATTATTTTTCAAATTCATTGTGGTATTTGGAAGTCATCCAGTCAAAGAATAGGAAATACTACAGGCTAGATAGTAAAATTACAATCTGCCTTTCGTGAAAAGTGACACAGCTGCACTACCCAAGGAGCAGAACAGACAATGAATTGTGACTCTGAGTCACAATTCCTTCCCTGCTTCCCCGAGCCTACTTCCTTGGCATCTATGACAGAGTAGCAACTCTTGCTGGTAAGTATGAGAAAAGTGCCAGGGAGTTGCCCATCCATTTGCAGGGAGCAGTTTTGAGCAAGCAGCCCATTCACTCTCCATGACCTAAGTCACAATATCAGCAGGACCCAGCAGAGAAATAAGGAATAAATTGATTTCCCCTTATGACTCTGCATGGCCAATTAAGGGCTAAAACAACCTAATCGTATAGCTCAGGAGTGAATACTTGGCTTATGGGCGATCAAGAAACTGAAAGATATTCAGTTTAGACAAACACACTAGTTTTGGGGAAAAAAAAGTTCATGACGCTTGCAGTTTGATTAGAGTTAAAAGGGACAATTAATAAGTGCTGTTTGGGAATTTTTCAACTTTTTTTTGTTTTTGAAGGAAAATGCCATTTCATTGAAACAAAAAATATTCACAGGAAAAAAGATTGGTTTTGATGAATTTTCCATTAAAAAAAAGGAGTTTCAAAATTGTCAGTGTCCCATTTTGTCATTTTTTTAAATGAAATGGTTCCATTTTGGGGAAATCCAAATGACTTTTTGTTTAGAAATTTAAATTAATTGATAATAAAGACTGTAATAAAATAAAGAAGGTCCAAACTGAAAAACTATTTTGAGTGAGTGCATTTTTTTCTTTTATTTATGTTTTTGGTTTGTTCTGAAATTTTGATATTCATTTTTTGTGTGTGTCTTTGTGTGGAAAAAATGGGATTTTTAATTCTCATAGGATGGAGAAACCTCTCCATGCCCAGCTCTGTTAAATTGTTTGCTGTGAATTGCTCACCCAGATGTCATTACTTGTGCACTTCAGAGGTATGTTGATAACATTGTTTTTCAAACGATAAGGCAGAAGGAAATTATTGACCTAGAGATTAAACTAATATAAATTTCTATTACTTTGTTTACACTTTATTTTGAAAAAAAAATCATACAATATAAGAGCTGTTCAAACTCTGAGCTCTATTTACTCTTCTGGCAAAGACACATATTTGCTAACATAGCGACAGAAATATACATCCATAGGTATCAATTTTGTTTTTGGTTCTCACATTTTAAAAATGCCTAAGACTACATAAATATTGCAGTGGGCAGAAGCGAAAACATTTCCTTCCAGCTCTACAAGCATTCTCTTCTTTAACTATAGGGAATGACTCTGAAAACTGTAATATCAATAAAATCAAACTTTTTAACTTATCTGCAAGGCTAGCTGGAAAACAACAATTCCACTTTGTGAAAAAAAGTTTTGGAATTTGTATTCATTTGGATGTGGAGGAGGGAGGGAACAGAGCCACAGAGACCAACCCCAAATAGTCAACAGCCTTGTGGGACTGGTTAGGTCTTTCATCCAAGATGTGGGATGCATAGATTCAAATATCTGTTCTATATCAAGCAGATCCCAGACTTGAAACTGGGTCTCCCATGTCCCAGGTGAATGCCCTTACCACTACATGATTGGAAATTCTGGGGTGGGTTTCTCTCTCTCTTGTTCTGAACTGTAATTCCATCCTGAGCTAGAGATTTCCTAACGACATTCCTAACGAAATGGTAAATTTCTGAAAAACATTTTGGTTTAGACAAAATGCTGTTTTGTTCCTACCTCGGAAAGATGAGATATGCCCAATTTTGTTTAAGCCTTGCATTTCTAGAAGACTCTCTTCTTTGATATGTACACAGTAGGTAAGTACCATCTTTCAGGAATAGATTAAGGATATTTTTTGTGTGTGTTTGTAAGCATTCTCTGGATTCATATTTTATTTTGGGGTGAGATTTGGCTTTTTTCCAGGCTTTTCTCCTGGAATCTAACTGAATATATTGCCTATTTAAAAACTATGTTTTCAGCGTATTCTCTTTAAGATTCTTAAAGAATATAAAATTTGAAGCCTTTCATCATGAATGCTTATAAATTAATATTACTCTATATCCCAGAAGCAGAATAATCTGAAAAAAAAATTGTTGAGAATTCTTGAATTCTATTCTTAATTGTGCCATCAATCTGCTGTTTAGCCATGGACAAAAACTGATTATGCCTCAGTTTCCCCATCTTGGATTATAACTAACATACAAGTATTGTGTGGATTTTTATTTGAGGTTTGCACAGCATTTTGTGCATGATAAATGTATTGTATATGGTGAGTCTCTTACCTTTTTTATGCAGAATGAAGACTGGTCAATTTGGAATGAAACAGCTAACTCTATTACTGGTCCTTTCAAGAGATCGTAAGGTAGTTTTTTTGGTACTAACTAAACTATGATATTAGCCTAAGACAAAAGGTACTTGCTTTAAGTGATATCACTTGTTTGTATTAATTTTTTCCATTTCTCAAGCAATCATGGAATCATTTACATCATTGCTAATCTGAAATGTTCAAAAAGTCATAAATCAGGCCACTCAAAGAAGAAGATTAGATTAAAAATCACGATGTGTTAAGAAAATCAACGCTGGGTTCCAGTGAGAGCTCCTGGAAGATAAGGAGTTTTCATCTGACAACTGGAGTAGAGCCTTTGGGAAGAAAAGGGGTTATCTATTGAAATAATGGTATGAGAAGGATGAGAAACAGTACAAGGTGGGCTAATCTTCTCCCTGCACCAGAGTAGCAAGACCCTGGTACCAGGTAGGGTGCAGTCTTGAGGGGGCGGGTATGTAATGGGGGTATTTACCTCACACATGCTGGGAGAGGGTTAATATAATCTGGAGAGGCCAATTACTCTGCATAGTGGCACCAAGATGGTTGGCCAGGTCTACTAAGAAATAAAGCACGGCTTGAGGAGAGCAGTTCTTGTTTTCATAAAAAAGATCATCTGAGGGAAGGAAAAACACCAGGAGGTGGCGGCTTTGGGAATCCCCTTTTGTTTAGAAGCTGCTGTGAAGGAAGGCTGAGAAAGGGGAGAAGACCAGACACAGGCCTGTCTGAACCTTTGAGAAAGGGGAGGAGTGGACCAGCCTGTAGACTGTGAGGTGGACTGAGTCACAGAAGAACAATTTAAGGTAGCAGAGGCATATCTATGATTTGGGGGGTGGGGGCGGGGAGGAGGCTGCCAGCTGAGTTGAAGGTTTGCTTTTTTTATATGTTACTTTAGGACTTTGGTAAAGGATGCTGTGGCTGCAGGAAGGGCAGGATGCTATACGGTGCTTTGGCTGGAGGGCCAGTCAGACAACTTGGGGGAGGGGGTAGGAACTGAAGTAAGGGCAATGCCTCAGTCAGTCAGGAGGAGGTGCATTTGAGGCAGCAGCTTGCCACAGTGCCCATTGGTGCTCCTCATTGTGCTATAATGTTTTGACACAAACTGTTTTGAAGAATGCAGACGTTTCTTATGTGCCACATAAAAGTAGGATCGTAACAACTTTTGTGTTTAAAATGAGCCTGAGTGGGCAATTCTACATTTACTCTATTGTGTTAAGAGATCTCCCTGAAATGGCTTTTACCTTCCAGAATATATCCTAAACTAGACGATTGTTTTGATTGAATTGAACTGCTCTGAGTAAGGCAGAACACCAACAAGACTACTGTAATCCTGTATGTCATCTGCTGAATTGTAATTTGATTTTCTTTTACCATTCATGGATCAGAGTAATACATGTTGTATTTCATTATTCCTTCAAAAAATAAAGCTTATTTGGCACCCCTTTTGAACAGGCTGTGTATGTTGCTGCTATGATACTGACTAACACTAACTAAAGCTATATTTAAAGACACTTGTGAAGTTAGCTTTGACATTTTGTGTAAGAGTAGATGAGATATGAGATCAACTGTAACATATTGATAAGATATACTTGAAATGTTGGGAGGCAACTGCTGAGTTCTGCTAATGTTCTTGGAAGACCAAATCCTAAACCCTGCTTTTTGGGATAATCTGTTATAACAGAGCAGTTGTAATCCTGTTTAACTAGCCGAGGGGGCATTCCCCCAGAAAAGCAGAATCCTTCAATGGCTGAAAAGCCACCTCCAGGGTCTAGTGTAGGGTATGGTCTGGAGTCAAAAGGAGGGCCTCTTCACATTCTGATGATTGTCAGATGCCAGAACAACTCTTTTAGACCATAGTCAGCTAGATGTATGTTATGGTAGCCCTAATTCATGTCAGGGATGGCTTTGTCCCATGATACGAGATGTAAAACCATGCATACTCTTATGGCATGGGAGAAAGTTTCAGAAACAGCCCAGAATCATAGCCTACGAATGAATGGTCAGGAACATTAATACCATCAGCAGGATGAGTAACTGTTAAGTCTTTAGAGAAGAAAGAGCAGCAGAGATGGGACAAACTTTTAAAAATAGATATGTAAATGTTTATAGTCTATAAGTGTGGTAAACGTCTGTCTCAAATCTGGACTTAGAGTTCAACATCTGAGTGTTTACTGTGAACCTCCCCCAAGCTTATACCCAGCTTGGATCTTATCTCGCTGCCACCAGACAGGAATACAGCGCCTGCCTCGCTCTGGTCCCCCCAGACTTTCCCTGGAGAAACCCCCCAAGACCCAGACCCCTGGGTCTTCCTATCTCACCCCCAGCTCCCCCCCCTTTCCCTGGGTGAGCCTGGGCGATGCTATACTTCACTCCTTGAATACAACCGGAGAGGCAATCTAGCTTCCCCGAGGCTATGCATTCACCTAGTCAGCTCACACAAGAGATTCCCCCTCCCTTGGTCCTGTAGCCTTTTCCTGCCCTGGGACAATAGGAAAGTAAGACACAGAGTTTGGGCTTTTCCCTCCCCCCTCTAGCCTGTCACCGATATAACAGAGCTCTGGGCACAGAGATTCCTCTCCCCTCTGCCTCACTAGGAAAAGAAACTTCCACAAGTTTTAAAAAGAAAACTTTATATAAAAAGAAAGAAAATACAAAACAATAATACTGCATTAAGAGATCAATACAGGCTCTTGCTTATAAGAAAATATGAATAAACAGTCTGATTTAAAAGATAGCCCCATTTAACCAGTCCAGCAAATCAACACCCATGTAAATACAAATCAAAGCACATCACAGCCGATTACTTTGGTTCCTTTGTACTCACACTTGATAGTAGAATATTTGAAAGAAGATGGAGTTAGAAGAAAAGCTTGTTTACTCACAGCCGAGGAAAACAAAAAGACCCCGAGCAAAGCCAAAAACCTCCAGAGGTTCCCACCCTTACTTTTGAAAATCCTGTTTCCTGATTGGTCCTCTGGTCAGGTGTTTGGTTCCCTTTGTAAACCCTTTACATTAAAAGAAAATTAACCCTTACCTTACCTATCTACTTATGACAATAAGTAGCATGCAAAGTAAAACTAAAATAGAAAGGACTGTTCAGAAAGCAAGTGTACAGTGTATAAAATCTTCCATTTCATCTAGCATAACCCTGGTAACAGCCCTTGTAATGTAGGTGAAAGTGCCTTCAACTCAGGAACACTGTCCCCAATTTTGGATTCCCATTGAACTGCAGTTACTGTTGAACATATTGAATTGCTGACCAGCTGAACAACTGATACCAAAATATCTGCTTTTAAAACGATTCTTGTTCCACACTATAAATGCATTAAATACTCAGGATTGTTTATGTCTTTATTATATATGCAAATGCATCATTCAGGTCCCTTAAGTTCAAGCTCTCAGAACTTCAAGCTTCATGGGAAAAGAAATACTTACAGTCAAGTTATATAAACTCATTATGCACTGTCTACAAGTAAGAAAACTGAGTACATTTTAATGTCATTTTAACATCTGCATGTATAATGGACACTGAACACATTTGAAAGGAAAACACATACTGAGGTTTTCTTTAGAGTCTTTGAAACTGATAAAGAAGCTTGCAGGGGACATTTGTTTGTTAAAAGCAAAGGTTCTCAAACTTTTGTACATAGCAAGCCTCTGAGTGCGACCCCCGCCCAAATAAATTAAAAACACTTTTTTGTATATTTAACACCATTATAAATTCTGGAGGCAAAGTGGGGTTTGGGGTGGAAGCTAACAGCTCGCAACTCCCCAGGTATAAGCTCGTGACCCCCTGAGGGGTCCCGACCCCCAGTTTGAGAACCCCTGGTCAAAAGATTTACTTTTTGTTCTGTTGGGTGACAAGCACATGAACAGTTATGTTAATATTTCCCCCTTTAATTTAAAATTCACCTTACAAGTCCAAGGTTTAATGTTTTCATGTTTCTGTTCACTGCATATCTGTGTAATGTATCTGTATCTCTAACAGAAGTTATTGTAAGGTAGTTAATGAGTGCCCAGAAGCAGTAAGTTTACTTTTTTGTGGGTGACCACATCCCTAACCATTAATTTTCTTTAGGGACTTTCTTCTGTCTTTATTTCTAGTTTATCCTGTGCTGATTCCAATGTAAATTAGATCTTTCCCAGGGTATCAAAACTAAAACACACAAAAGAGAGGGGGAAACCTCTCCAAGATTCCTGCATCCCCCACCACCCACCCCAAATAAGTAAGACTTTCATGTGCCAAGAATAATTTGTGCCTAAGTTAACAATAAGGATTTTAGATACATTAGTCTCACCCATCATATCTATCTTACTTTAAACTTTTGAGTCAATGAAAGAAGCAACAATCTGCTGTGAGTATACTGAATTCAGAGCCATATTCACTTTTTTTAGTTCCGTTACCTACTAAATCTTATAGACTCTTGTCCACCATGATCATAAGCTGAGGATTTTGAAAAGGATTATTAAAATGACTCTGTTGAGCCTAAACTTGGCTTTCCATAAACATCCACCAATCCATCATGGCCTGTACTGAGTCCTATGTAATGTTCATTATTTCAAAACACTTATCTTAAAGAGATGTGCACGTTAAAATAGAACTGGTCAAAAAGCATTTTTCCTCTAGAAAATTGAAAAAATGATATTTTTTTGCAGAAATCTTTATCAGAGAACATCTTTTTTAAAAAATCAAAAGAGAACTTGCCAAACAAACAAACAAAAAACTCAAACATTTTCTAGGTAGCTTTCTGTGAAAATGTTGAGTTAAACTCATTTTCCATTAAACAAAGCTGATAGAAAACATTCACATTTTCACAGCTTTCAACAAGAATCTCTCTGATACCTCCATGGCCACTAAGCACTCTCCTTTGCTTGAATTATTCTTTATTTCTGGAAAGCATAATTTCCATGAATGTCTGGGTCATGACCTGTTAGCCAGAACATGGATGTACAAATACCACAGTGAAAAGTGAATATATGCCTGTTCTGGAGCAAAACCTAAAGAAAATGTACTTAGGCACTGAAATATGAAAACAGATTAATCAGAAAAAGAATCTAATTCTGGACTTCTAAACTACAAATGTAACTAAAGCTAGATCTTTAAAATCTGAGCCCAAATGCTTTTAATATCACTAGCATATTCTAATCAGTATGCCAGTCTTATAAATTTCAAAGTTTCTGATTTTCATCTAAGAAGAAAATATCCAATCCAAATATGTGCTATAAACAAAACAAACACTATTTCATATTAAAGTGTGTTATGAACATCTGACTCTACATAGCAGGTAAAAGACCGAATGCACTGATGTTAGGGTTTGCAGTTAACCATAAGAAAATGGTTTGCACATATCAGTTGTGTGACTGTTTGCACTATGTGACTTGTGTGACTGTTTGCACTATGTGCACGTTTGCACATATCAGTTGTGTGACTGGAACTGAATGAATAATTGATTACTGAGTTTGGAGCCCGAACTGAAAAATGGGGATGTGGGGAGGGGATGGTTTCAGTTGACCTAAAACAGACTTTGTTTTTTTCTGGACAAAATGAAAAGCTGACAAAATCATTTCAGCTCACATAAAATGTTTAACTCTTCTGGGGTGGGTTTCTACCTCTTTTAAAAATCTATCTAAACAAAATGTCATTTCAGAACATTAAAATGTTTAATTTCAAAAAAGTCTAAATGAAATGTTTTGATTTTTTTTAACTCCCACCACTATTTTTTAGCCAAAATAATTCACTGAATTATACTTCACAAATAGTCTTGGCTGACCTGAAACTGCATTTTTTTAATGAAAATTATTTGTCAAAAAAATTCACCCTGCCCTACTCTGATTTTTTAAGAATGTTAGAATTAAAACACAATTAGAAACCCAGGGAGTTCAGAATTAAGACTTCACTTAATAACCAGCATAACAAAGTACTTCCACAGTGACATAGTATTGCATACTAATTTTTCAGTTCAATGAAATCTGTGGGTGGGTGTCACAGAGTGTCTGGCCTTACTAGAATGAAGTAGATCCAGCTTCCCTATGTCAGACAAGTGCTCCCATTTGGTCAATTGAGATAGAAGGGCAGCACCTGAGGCCTACAAAGGATGAGGGGGTGTCCCAGTGAGTCAGAACAGATTGGTTTATTGGGAAAGGGCGGATGAGAACTGCCAGAGACTAGGGACTGGAGAAGTCCTGAAAAGAAGCATAAGAGGGTTCCTGGGTGAAGACTGAAGGCAGGAGAGCAGAAACAGGGGTTTGCTGGATGGTGTCTCCAAACCAAGGGCTAGAGAAGGCTGAAAGCAGGAGGAGCAGCAGAGAGAGTTGGCCGCTGGCTTTAAGTGGGTAAGCCGGAGCCTAAGGCCAGAGAGGGCTGATGGCAGGGGAGCAGTGGAGGAGCTTACCTGCTGACATCTCCAGGGCCAGAGAGCTGGACCCAAAGTACTCATGAGAGGGCCAGAAGAAGTGAGGGTGCACCCCGATAAGGATGTTCCTAGCAGAGGAGCTCTGGGAGTTTCCGCTGGGAAAATTAGAAATGCAGTCTGGTCAGAAGAGCCTGGCTGGCTGTTCTGGCACAAGGACAGGAACAGACTGGTAAAATCAGGGCATGATGAGGGATGCCAGAATTATATGGGATGTATTGCCTAGCTCCTGTTGGGACTTAGGTCCATGGAACTTTCTTTTGTAACAGATTAACCCCACAATGGCTATTTGCATTCAGACTCTTTGGACCAATTATGGGGACTCCGAAGGAGGAAAAATGAGACATGTCATAGCCTGCCTTTCACTCCTTTTTTATTTTTTTGTTTTGGTCTTAGTACTACCACTCCTTGGAGATGGTTTATTACAACAACATGGTTCAACTTGTCCATAACAAAAAGTCCCAGACATGTAGCCTATTTCCCCCCTTTATCTCCATAGCAGTCATTTAAACACTCAAGACATACAGTTCCTTGAAGCCCCACATATTACACACCAGCACCTCTGACCACACCTGGATTATCTGTCAGTTGTCCCCCATCCTTGTACCACAACAGACACACTAGTACTTCCACTTAGAGTGTAACTCTGCTCTTCCTAAGGGAAACTCTGATAGCCTCTCTGCTGTGACCAACCATCCCCAAAGAGCATCCTTCACTGCCCAAGGCCCTCTTATGTTTCCTCTGGGTGCAACTCTCTGGTCATACAGATGTTAGTAGATAAACCCCTCCACTACTCCCCAGCCTTCAGCTCTCTGGCCCTGGTTATCTCGCTTGGCAACAGCCAGCAAACCCTGTCAATGCTCTCTTGCCTTCAGTCTTCTTCCAGGAATGGTGGTTCTGCTTCCTTTCAGGACTCTCTAACATCCTGGTCTCTGGCACCTCTCACATGCCTTTTCTGACTGCTCTGACTCAGTGGGACTCCCCCTGATCCTTTACAGCTCCCAGATGCAGCCCTGCCCTCTTAACTGGTCAAATTGGAACACCTGCTCTGCTACTGGAGAGTTAGATCTACTGGGGCCAGCCAGCCTGGGATGGTGGGATTTTCAGAAGTTTCTAAGGGAGTTAGTCACCTAGCTCCCATTTAAAGTCAGTTGCAGATGGATTCCTACTTCCCTTAAGGGCTTCAGAAAACTTAGTGTTCAATCAGATATATTTACATGAGAGAAATCAGTTAGCACAGTCATGGTGAAATTGTTGACTTGATTTATAGATCAACTGACCTACTCTTCTGGGTCTGGAAAGTTATCTGAAGTTATCTTTCTAATAAAAGTTACCAGTCTAATAAAAGTCTACAGCCTGTGAATGCGGGCTTCTGTAAGTCTTAATGTGTAATGAGTAGATGTATACATTAGCTATACATTATTTGCACAAATCCTGTGGTATTTTTTTTAAATAGCTTTAAACAAGGTATGACCCTTTAAGAAAATATTTGACTGTGTGCTATTTAATTCAGAATACACAATGCTTTCTACATTTGAACTTCTTACTGTTGAACATGGAGCAGGGTTCTTGTCTACTTTCAGTTTGGAAGTGATTTTTCCCACAATGTCACACAGAGACAAAATGTATAAACGTGCTATTTTAGATGTGTGTGTGGAAAGTGAATCTGCAATGCATTACATCTTGTAGTACGTTTAGTACAGCTATAGCCTATTAGCAGCCCGATTGCTGGTGTAGCATTGCAACCTTTTCACTTGTACTTTCTGAGGACCCTTCAATATAAAGGAATCGTGTAGTCACACACACATCCCACATCTGCTCTTTTGTCTGTCTCAGCTAGGGCAGTATAAGTTTGTGGTGGTTATTAGTGACTCTGCAGCTTGTTATGGGCTTAAATCTGAATTTTCTGGGATGCCTGGGTGCCAAACGAGCATCCTAAAAGATTGTGTGTGGGATGGGGATGGGTTACCTGAGCCCTTGAAGCCTCACAGCATACTCGAAGAAGGCCCTTTGTTTCCTCCCCCATCTCCATCCATACTCACTACCCCAAATCCCCAGATATCCTCAAGTCTGCAGGAGCTGGACTGCCATCCTACAAATCTTGGGAGGTCTGGAGTGAATGGGGATCAGGGAGAGCAGTAGGCTTGAAGGTATTCCCACTATATTGCTCGTCTGTCTTCCTGCAGGATACTTAGCGAGTGAAGAAATCCTCCCCCTAAATCCTGTTGCTCCTTGGTCTTATGTCTAGCACTACTGATGGTAGGCTAAAGAAAATGGTCTTTGAGGTCTATGTACCATAATTCAAAAAAAAGTATTAATATTTAAAGTTACGATTCAACAAGCTGAACTTTGGAGCCATGCACTGTGTCTCATTTAGGGGAATCCACTGAACCATTTTTACTCTGGTCTTTTTTCCACTTACCTCAAACCTAAGTTACCAATGTAGGGAACATCATTTTCTCCTCCCTTGATTTTTAGTGTTGAGGGCAAAATCTATACACTGAGTTGCAATCTTTGCTGTAGAGTGGCCACAACTAGTTTAAAACAAAGTCAAACTGTTGTTTTCATTTACAGAATTACAAACAGACCAAACCATCTATTCTAGCTTGAACTGTTAAGTAAAAGTACTTTCATATTATAACAACAGACCATGTTTACCAAGTGATAAATGTTGAGAATTCAGAAATGATGAACTCAGAAATGATAAAGAGTGGCTAACACAAGAAAAACAAATTAAGCCTGGAGAAAGCAAAATAGTCCACAATAGTCTATGTAACCTTTGTTAAATTTGCTGAGAGCATTATTGAACACAGCTAATTTTTTAACATGACCTTTGCTGTTTAGCAAACACTTTATGTGATAGTGAGCAGAAATTATTAAGCATTATGGCATTAAAAATATGCCAGTGAATTTCTACCTATTAAAAAAAGAGTGTACATTTTTAAATAGTGTGCATTCTCCTTGTTGCCTGTGTTGTTTCAGTAAAGGTTATGCCATAGACTAAAATATACAAAATCAGGTTTAATGGAGTAGTTATGGTTTTACTATAATTCTTTAAACTCATAAAAAACATGAAAATTACTGGAAATTTCAATCTCCCTCCTTTTTCTTTGTCATTATTTTAATTAAGAAGCTGTCTTCCAGTGACTACGGTGCTCAGTGAAATATAGTATGTTTGATTTTGAAGGACTTTTAGGTTGAGTTTCCAAATCGTGTCATGATTTGGAAACTCAATCTAAAAGTCCTTCAAAATATATATAGTGTGAGGAATGCATGAAGTTCATATCTGAGTGGCACACTGTTAGTTTAATCTCCTGAGGATTGTAATTCTTTGGTCTAATTCGGGTTTTTGGCTTGGTGTGGGGATAACAGAGTTTAGTAACTTGTGATATATAGGTGGTTAGACTGCATGATCTTACAGTCCTTTTTGGCCCTAAACTCTATGATGATACAGGCAGAATTTTGTGCTATGAACAGTAATCTGAGGTCTTGTCTACACTATCGAGGTAAATCAGCCTAAGTTATGCAACTCCAGCTACAAGAATAATGTAGCTGGAGTCAACGTAGCTTAGGTCAATTTACTGCGGTGACTACATCACGCTGCACAGATGGGGGATGCTCTCCTGTCTACTTAACTTACTCTTCTCATGCCAGTGAAGTAGTGGAGTCAACAGGAGAGTGATCTGTGGTCAATTTAGCGAATCTTCACTAGACCCACTAAATCGACCCCCTGTGCATCAAAAGTGTTCAGTATTGGCCCTGCTGTTTCCTTTGACATCAGTAATAAATTTTCCAATTTCAGTCATATGAGAATTAGGACAACACTGAATGATTTTGAGACTTCCACCTTAAAAGGCAGAATACTGTACATAACTTGCTGTGCTACTGAATGAGATATCAATATATCAAATTCATCCCCAGGGTAACTCTTCTAAAGTAACCATTGGACCTATTGATTTTAAAGGAATTAAGAGATTTGTATTAAATGTTTTACAGACCTTTTAAATGTAGATTTCGCTACATGCAACTCTGTTGGGTATAAACAGACATTTGTGTGCACATAGCCGGTATTTGTGCCTCTCTCCAGTGTGCAAATACACTTCAGCACTAAAATTTGGGTGACCATATCTCCCAAAGGACATCTTGCAGAACTTGCCCGAGCTGCTCGTTCGAGCCCCCCTCCACATGTGTGGGTGGCCCAAGCTGCACACCTGTGCCCTGCATCCCTTCCCCGCATGAGTCTGAGGTAGCTGCTTGCCTGAGCCCTGCCTGCCCCCTGCCTCCCCCCGTGCAGGGCTTGCATCACCACTTGCCCCCTGCACATTTCTCTACACCCCGCTCTTTTGTCAAAAGTGGGCATTTGTCCTGTTTGCTCTTGCAAACTGCTGGCAAAACCAAAGGGGACAAATACCCACTTTTGACAAAAAATATCAGGACAGCTGAGAAAGGGCTTTAAAAAGGGACTGTCCCGGCCAAAATGGGATATATGGTCACCCTAACTAAAATGTAGTTGTAAAAAGGTGTGTACAAATTGTGTGCAAGCACACAATGGAGGCCCATGGAAAATATAGCTTGCTCTGTTCATAGTACCTTATAACTTTTTTGTATTTTTGAACTTAGGTCATATGCCATAGAGTACTGAAGGGATAAAGGAAAAATTATTATACTTGCCTTTCAGAGATGTTAGTTTCACCACTCTGGATTAGTATCACACATCTTGATTAGACTTAAACATTCTCAGTGGATGTGAGACTTAGGGGAGACTTTCAAAGGCAGAAATGGCAGATAGGCCCAAAATTTCAACTGGAGAGGGAGGTCTATCTGCCATCTGTGTGTCTGAAAATCCCCAAGTCAAACCATTGTTCCTGGGTTTTGTGCAGAGATCAATATATAGCTAGTATCAGTATTGACTAGAGTTGACAGAAATCTTTTTGTGGAACTTTTTTTGGCCAAAATAGCCATTTTTGAAATTTTACCAGTTTTCGATGGAAAAACTGGACATCGCTTTTGTTTTCAGTATAATCTCACTCAATTCAGTTTTCTGTTCAAAATTGTGGGGGAGGGGGAAGGAAGGGAGGGCTAGAAACATTTTTGGTTTTTTAGCAAAAGCTGTTTTCAGAAACTGAACATTTAAATTTTTGGTTTCAGGTTTACATTAAAAGATTAGGGGGAAAGAGGAAATTAAAAATAAATTCAGCAAAAAAACCTAACAACTTATTATATTTAATATTTACCTCGGTGTTTCAGATATTTATCAGGTTTAAACGGAAAGAACTCAGTGCACTACTCTGTAGTCTCAAAAAATTAAAATACACTAAACTGCCTTCAAGGCTGAGAAGTATTAAGCAAGGAATCAATGCTAGTTGTCTCCAAAAGTTTTCATGTTTACATGAGAATCAGCCTACGCAGCATTAGACTTCATACCAGAAAAAGGACAAATAATAGTATGCTTTCACAGGATAATGATCTCTTTACAACAAGCCCAAACTGCATCTGATCGTGCATCTCCATAAAAATAACAAATGCTTCATCCAACAGTTTTAACTTGAGTCCATTTCTGTGTGGAGGTCATTTGACTTGAGTTTATGCAAGAGGTCAGTCAAGATAGTTTATAAGGCCAGTAGGGGACCATTATGACTATGAATGATTAATATCTTGACAAGTCCTTTTTGCAAATAATTAATGTTACTATGACATTTCCATTACTACAGAAAAAGTCTAGCAAAGAATACCACAATAATAATTTGAGAAAGCATCTATTTTTGCATCTCTTCAGGATCTGTTTCACTGTAATTCTATGACTGAGTACTGCCATCAAGGTGAATACTATGGAACAAGCACTCCCTGTAGGTTTGCTACTGTCCTGTTGATTTATCCAAATTAGAATATGTACTTAAAGCATACATGTGCTGTAGTGACTGTCGTTTGCTTTTAACTCAGGACAGATCTAATTGAACTTGTTCTGAAATAAGTTATTTAAAATAAGATAATAAAAAAATTAGCATATGTGCTATGTCATTTCATCATATGTTATATATGCAAGCTGACGGTACCTAGCATAATCTTAACCGCTCCTTTATTTTGCACCACAAATTCAAAGGAAGGCTGTTTACTTGCAGGTATAAGATGATACTGATAGAAATATCCTCATTACCACAGGTCAGGGGTATCCCATATTTGAATAGCCAACAATAGTTAAAATGTCCTAGGGTTTATATAAAGCATTTGGTAACTTTCAGGACCTATCCTAGATTCTCTCTTTCAGTTAGCATGAATTTCCTTTTCCAATTCTGCTAAAGTTTCTGATGATACCACTATTTTGGCCTTTTAAAACAGAGGGGTGAAATCCTAGCCCACTAAAAGCAATGGCAAAACTCCCATTGACTTCAACAGAAATAGTATTTCATCGGAGATATTCAGAACTCAGTTCGACTGAGATTTATCACATAGCAGCAGTTATGGATGTCTCACTGACTCATTGTAAAGGCAGCTAGTGATGAGAATCTATTTGCAGTGATTACCTTCTATAATATTTAGAGAAAATTCAAGTAAATTACAAGCCAGACTATGTCACTAGTACACATAGAGTAGTACCATATTTCATGAGTAGTCTCATCAAAAAATATATTGGACTAATCCAGTGTAAATCATTACTCACAGTAGGCAAAAGTGGCAAAATCTAGGGCTGACTTAGAATGAACTAGAAGGAAAACTTATGAAATGTACCAAGCCTGATTCTGCATTGTTTTGCATTTTATGTTTCAATTGACTAGTGAAAACTGAATGAAGAGCATAAATTACTAGCATTCTGAGCTGCTGTAGTGTTTTTACACCTAATTTGTTCAGTTGTTAATGATTACAAGACACAAGCAGTGGAGAACAAAGCTCAGAATGTTAAACTACTTAAAGAAACTATGCAAATCAGTCAAATGAACTTTGAAATTAAAGGACCAAATTCTACTCAACATTCCCCACTCCACACATAAATATATACCTTCTTTCTTCTTATTGTTAAACTTCAGTATAATTTACCATCTCTCATTTTACTTTTATGGAAACTGTTCCTTGAGAACTACATAAAATGAATGCTCCTCCTGCTTTCATTTTTTTTCCCCAGTGGAGATAAGGAAACTTTAATAAGAGGGGTTTATCTGGATGTAATTTTCTTTGCATTTGGTGGGGGTATTCATCTTTTTTCCTTCACTTTCATGGTGAAATACATTCAGAATCAGATATGACCTTTTATGATTGATTAATTAATAATTTTTTTGCTAATGTAAAGGCAAAATTCAGTTCTCATGTCAATTCATACAAAACTCCTTCAAGTCCGGGGTGCAGGGAATATTTTGATCACCATTACAATGGTAGGAATGTGGAATAACTCAACTGAAATCCATGTGGAGAGGGGAAAAAGATTATGGTGGTACTCAGGTCCCAAATGGAACTATTCTGCATATACACTGGTGAAGTCAAGACTGGAATGTGGCCTCTCTCTGTCATTGAGGGCAGTATTCAATAGAGCTGGTCAGAAAATCTCAACTGAAACAATTTTCCATCAGAAAATCTTTGAATAAAACCAATTTTTATAAGCATCCATTTAGATAAAAAAAAAAAAAAGCTTTTAAAAAGTTGGAATTTTTTTTTGAAAAACACTCATGTTCCACTTTGACACTGAATTAAATAAGATTTTGATTTTTCATTTTTTTATGTTAAAGAAAACAGAAAGGATTGAAGTTGCAAGAATGTTTCAATTGGCCTGAAACAAACAAAAATAAACACTTAAATAAGAATTTAAATTTTGTTTTTCTCCCAATTTGTGACAAAAAAAATTAAATCTGGGAACTTTTAATGGGACAGAAAAATCTTATTTCTAACTTACACTAATTTATTTAGCTCACTGTCAAGATCTGAAACTGGTATTAGAGAGAGACTGAAGACCTTCAACTGGTGTAAATCAGTTTAGCTTCAAGGGTCTGAGCAGTACCAGTATAGTGTAGAGCCACATATATCCCATCTCAGTTGGAGGGAGAGTTACATTTATGAAGGGCCTCTGAGAAAAACTTATGGGGGATCCAAGGGTAGCACATTCTACCCTCTGTCCATCAAAAAGAAGTTTATTTTTAGTAACTTCTAGGGAAGATATATTAAAAAAGCAAAAATTTTTGGCGTTCAACTTTATTGTGTCCAACTTCTGAAATTCTGTATTTTAACCAGTTCTTTTATTACATAAATGGTCTGACTTTAAAGTTAACAGCAACCGTTTATGAGTTGGTTAATTAGGCCTTTAATTTTAGAAACTAAATTGCCACTCATGTAGTGGTGAATCAGGCTCTATCAGTAAAGAAAAAGAGTAGCCTAATTCTTTCTTTGATCCTGGTCAAATCTAATGTTTACAACACTACTCACTAGTACTTTAACTTAAAAATCATTCTTAACTACCACATGTATATTGAGTACTGTTTAAATATTTTTAATTGGCATTGATGCTAATAGTGTATCATTACATTCCTTCCTATAGATTAACTTGATACTGAATATACATTTCACCAAAGCTCTTCAGTGACTAATTATTATTTCTGAAATAAGTTATGACATGAACTGAATCAATGATATACAATTTAACAACTTCCTATTGTGTGGTGGGAGCCATAATTTGAATTTTGGAACTATTAATTTGTTTACTTTAAAAATATATATTACTAACCATTTATAGTACTACATGTAATGTAAAACAACAGCAAAATACTTTTAAAAAAAATTCTTACCTGTAAGATTTGTAAAGGTTGTGACATAAACATATGTAAATGTAAGGTTAACACTAAAGCTCCAAACCAAAATCTGCTCTAAACTAAAATGCAGTGAATCCCCACAAATATTTTAAATCAGCAGTTTTTTGGGGTTGACACTGGTGTAAATGGAATCAGAAACCAACCTAGAGTTGCAATTTTAGGGCTTAATTTTGACCTTAGAGCTATATGGTTGATTCCTAGGTCAAAATTTTCCCATGAACTTTGAATTTGTTGTGGCGTGGGGTTAGCAATAGGGATGTATGCACTTGTGGTTGTTTTTGCTAAGCTTGTGCTACCACATTACCTTGATTTGGATGCATGAAGCCTACTTCTGCTCTCAGTTAATCTGCTGTAACTTTGAGATAACTACTGGAGTCAATAGTTACCCATATTTATATAGAGATAACGCAGAACAAAATATGGCCTTTTTTCCATTTAACTAAAACATATTTCATGATCTTCATGTATTTCTTAAGATGACATCCTTTTTTCTTAGTACTGATATAGCATGAGGAATGTCTCCCTTTTATGATTTTACTTAGGCAATTTTACTGTCGCAAAAATATGCATATGACAGCAATAGAATGTATTCACTGTCACTTGAAACTCCCACAATTTTCTAAATTTATTATAACATAGTTATCAACATCTTCAAGGATCCAACCTTTAACCATGAAAGAACTTCTGGCTAACAAATGCATTTTTCTTGTTGAAATTCAAAGTTAGCAGCAAGAAACAGATGAATGGATCTTGGAAATATATAAGGCTCTTACTCCAGATGAACATTCATAGATAGGGTTGAGCTCCATTAAGCATCTAGCAATACATTCACAAAGCAGAAAACTGATTATGAGGGTATAGTAAATAAAAAAAAATTGCAACCTTATAATGGTTAGGGGGATGAATGTCCTAAAATAAAATAAATGGCTTTAACATAATTTGAAATGTTAAAATATATACAGATTATAGATATAAGTTCCTCAACACACTGATTTAGAACAACCCAAATTGTTACATTATTGCTAAACAAAAATGAGGAGGTTAGTGAAACAGAAATTAAAAGGTACCGTACCAAAAGTAAAATCCCTGCAAACTGCTTGGAAACTTTTTAAAGACACTGTAATAGAGGCTCAACTTAAATGTATGCCACAATTTAAAAAACATAGTAAGAGAACCAAAAAAGAGCCACCGTGGTTAAACAACAAAGTAAAAGAAGCAGTGAGAGGCAAAAAGGCATCCTTTAAAAAGTGGAAGATAAATCCTAACGTGGAAAAGGGAATGGAGCATAAACTCTGGCAAATGAAGTATAAAAATATAATTAGAAAGACCAAAAAAGAATTTGAAGAACAGCTAACCAAAGACTCCAAAAGTAATAACAATTCTTTTTTTAAATACATCAGAAGCAGAAAGCCTACTAACCCACCAGTGGGGCCACTGGACGATTGAGATACTGAAGGCAGCCAGTAAGTCTCTCGGCCCGCACCGCTTCCAGCAGCTCCCATTGTCCTGGAGCAGCAATCCGTGGCCAGTGGGAGCCACGATCGGCCGGACTTGTGGACGGGGCAGGTAAACACACCAGCCCAGCCCACCAGGGGCTTTGCTTACACAAGCAACAACCCATGGTTGTGAAACCCTGAACTAAATTAATTCTTTGCATTGGTGTTAACGGCTGAAGATGTGAGGGAGAATCCCAAACCTGAGCCATTCTTTTTGAGTGACAGATCTGAGGAACTGTCTCAAATTGAGGTGTCATTAGAGGAGGTTTTGGAACAAATTGATAAACTTAACACTAATAAGTCTCCAGGACCTGATGGTATTCACCCAAGAGTTCTGAAAGAACGCAAATGTGAAATTGCAGGACTACTAACTGTCATCTGTAACCTATCATTTAAATCAGCTTCTGTACCACATGACTGGAGGATAGCTAATGTGACACCAATTTTTAAAAAGGGCTCCAGAGGTGACCAGTAAGCCTCTTCACTTCAGTACCGGGCAAATATGTTCAAACTATTGTAAAGAACAAAATTGTCAGATACATAGATGAACACAATTTGTTGGGAAATAGACAAACATGGTTTTTGTAAAGGGAAATCATGCCTCACCAATCTACTAGAATTCTTTGAGGGGGTGAACAAGCATGTGGACAAAGGAGATACAGTAGGTATAGTGTATTTAGATTTTCAGAAAGCCTTTGACAAGTTCCCTCACCAAAGGCTCTGAAACAAAATAAGCAGCCATGGGATAAGAGGGAAGGTCCTCTCACAGACTGATAAGTGATTAAAAGATAGGAAACAAAGGGTAGGAATAAATGGTCATTTTTCAGAATGAAGAGAGGTAAATAGGTGTCCCCCAGGGATCTGTACTGGGATCAGTCCTATTTAACATGTTCAAAAATGATCTGGAAAAAGGGGTAAACAGTGAGGTGGCAAAATTTGCAGATGATACAAAACTACTCAAGATAGTTAAGTCCCAGGTAAACTGCAAAGAGCTACAAAAGGATCTCACAAAACTAGGTGACTGGGCAACAAAATGGCAGATGAAATTTAATGTTGATAAATGCAAAGCAATACACATTGGAAAACATAATCCTAACTATACATATAAATGACGGGGTCTAAATTAGCTGTTACCACTCAAGAAAGAGATCTTGGAATCATTTGTGGATAGTTCTCTGAAAACATCCACTCAATGTGCAGCAGCAATCAAAAAAGCAAACAGAATGTTGGGAATCATCATGAAAAGGATAGATAATAAGACAGAAAATATCATATTGCCTTGATATAAATGCATGGTACACCCACACCTTGAAAACTGTGCGCAGATGTGGTCGTCCCATCTCAGAAAAAGATATATTGGAATTGGAAAAGCTTCAGAAAAGGGCAACACAAATAATTAGGGGTATAGAATGGCTTACATACAAGAACAGATTAATAAGACAGACTTTTCAGCTTGGAAAAGAGGCAAATAAGGGTGGTGGTGGGGGGGGTTGATAGAGGTCTATAAAATCATGACTGGTATGGAGAAAGTAAATAAGGAAATGTTATTTACTCCTTCTCACAATACAAGAACAAGGGGCCACCAAATTAAATTAATAGGTAGCAGGTTTAAAACAAACACAAGAAAGTATTTTTTTTCAGGGAATGCACTGTTAACCTCTGGAACTCCTTGTCAGGAGGTGTTATGAAGGCCAATACTATAACCTACAAAGAGAGAATAAAGTAGCAGTACACTAAATGCAAGCAGGTTAGCAGCGGGTAGCAATACCCAAGGGGAAGTTTTGGAGTGTAGGTGGAATTTACCTATTACTATGCCTTGTTACTGCTCCCTCGGCTGTGCTGGTACTGCTCTGCAAACCAGTGCCGGGAATATGGGGAGTGATAAGTGTGGAGTCATGCTGCTACCTTTTCCTACACTTCTCTATCCCTTGCCCAGGAATCTAAAGACTGCAGCTCTGCCTGACCCTTCTGCTGCCCATGAAAAGGAAGAACATATCTTACACCTTCCCCCACCTAAAACCTGCATAAGGCCCACCAGTATCTGATCTATGCCAATCTCTTAGAAATTAAATCATATAATGCGCCAAATTCTGCAAATTTACAGTTTTAATCCAGGTAATAAAGCAAAATTATTTCCTATGTTTTAAAAACAATGTTAACACAATAGACCAAATTCTGGGAAATATAATTAATGCTGTAAATGAATATTGGGTCTAACGTCTTGTCTAGACAGCAAAAAATGACCATTATAGCTACTTTGGAATAAACTATTGTACAATAGCTCTTCTGGAATAGCTCTCTTTACGGACACTAGTCTGCAAAGGCAGTGACTGTCAATCAATTTTCCCTAGTAGACAAAGACTAAATGGTAAAGTGTAACTTGTACAGATCTGGAATCTAGCAAGAATGTACAACAACTGCATGCAAAGGAAAAGAAGTTGATGTAGGAAGATGGGTATAGGAAGAAGACAACTAACAGGAAGGTGTAAAACCAGAAAATCCTGTCACTCAACCAGCTTTATCTTACTCATCTCTTTAGCTTCTTTTCTTGTTACCCTCCACTATTCCTTTATGATTTGCACACATCCTAAATATTTAACTAGCACGATACAATTTACTGCACCATACAATTTACACCAGAGTTCTCCATCCAAAAAAAAACCAGTGTTCTCAAAACTAGTTTTACATTAGATATAAAATGTCACACATTTCCAAAGCATGTGCATTTCAGTTTATGCCTATTATCATATCCACATGTAATCCACACAACAAATAAGTCCTACAACATTTGTGTATTCAGACATTATGACCATCAGTGCCAATAGAAGGATGTATATAGTTGTATACACTTGTCTCAGGAGCTTCCCACAGGTAACCAGGGTCCACTAGTGACACCATAGCTATGCAACTCTCTGTTCTGGTCCTCTTTGCAAAGTGGAAAAGATGCAAATTATAACTACTTTGGAGAAATTCAACTTGCTCATATTTGTATGCTACTTGGAGGGGAGCTTATTGAATAAAGGAGATGTGACATGACTTCACCTCTATTCAGGATACCATGCTGATTTTTTCTATAACACACCCAGATCATGAGCAAGCCTTGTACGACTCTCCACGCTTCTTTTTGTTTAGGGAGTTTTGGGTGAAACTTGCACCCTCTGTTATATGCACTCTGTGCACTTGATGGACAATTGAGCCAAGAGATCCTAAGCAGTACAGAAACATTTTTATTTTATTACTGCTGTCATTCAAGCAACATAACCAGGTATTGCTTTTTTGTTGTTTTCTTTGTTTTAAGTAAGTTTATGAAATTATGATCAGGGCATTGGAGAGGAAACATGACTTTCAAACTGATGAAGAAAGAGGATGAGATTGCATCACTTAAAGTTAGAATGTTAATGTTTAATTAATCTGTCTTTAATGCTTTTTTCACTGTATCAAAGGAAGACTGGATATGTGCATTCTTTGAGACAAATTCTGCACTCATTTACACCAGTAAACTGAGAGTAAGGGAGTTACTCTGTATTTATGCTGGTTGACAATGGAAATAAAAATTGCCTCAAAGAACTTAAGGCCATATCTACACTGCCTCTGGTCCTAGGTCCATAGACTTGTGCTAGCAGGGCTCACACTGGCTCTCTAAAACAAGTAGTGTAGACATTTCCATTTGGAGTCTGAAGCCTGAAGTGTGGGGTGGGCTTGAAAGCCTTAGCCGGCTGAATAAACACCTATTTTTAGAGTGCAAACACAAGGCCTCCTAGCACGAGTCTGTGGACCCAGATTCAGAGGTTTGCTGGCAGAGAGTGTAGATGTGTCCTAAAGGTTCAGAGGAAACCAGCATGTAGATTTTGCATAGTAAGAGAATAATCATACAGGGAAGCATACTTTTGACTCAAAAAAAGTAAAACCAAGTTAACCAAAATTAAAAAGTTAGCTCTGCTAATTTAAGACAAGCTTCTGCTCAGATCTAAGAGTATTCTGCAGTAATCAAAGCCAAAGTAATATAGAAATATAATTTTTAGTTGTAACAATGCAAATTTAGACTGGTTTTTTAGGTAGTGTGCCAAATTCTGTTGTCACTCATTTTAACCTGTACAACCCCAAAGAACTCTTGGAAGGACAAAATCCGAGACAGATATCACTAACCTACAATATCTCAATTTGGTTTAAAATCATTCAATTATGAATGGCTGATATACAATGAAGTGCAGGTCCCGGTCTGGGGTCAGGTTTGCCAACCCTTTGAACCCTATATGATATGAACATTGTGACATGAGAATATTTACCCTGTAGTATAGTGAGATCTCAGCATATGCTCAGCTCACCAAAAGATCCAAAACTCATCTGAAACCACTATTTACTGCAATGCAGCTTGTGGAATCAACATTAAGTGGCAGCTGGAGCAAAAAAGAGGAGATATTAATGATTCTGAGGACAAATAAAATGTATCAAATAAATTTTGTTTCAAAATAAAGCAACGGTTTTGAAACATTTCCTTGAATTGCAGAATCCCAATCAAAGAAAATAAATTCTTTTCCTATTTTCTCATTATGGGAAGATTTCTCAAAGTTGATAGCTTAGCAAGAAAAGTATGAATTTACTATATTAATAATCAAACAGTCATTGATCCTCATCTATTGATGCTTTTTTCCGTCCCACATACTTTTCTTTTTTTTTAATGTTTTGCAGATCTTCAACTTCAATTTTCACTCTACTGTATCTTCCTACGTACTATAGGATACTCTATCATAGTTCAAGTTCTTGCATATATATATGCAAATCTATCTATTTATATACATATCGAGAGAGAGAGAGTCACCCAAAATACAGCACTTAAAAACAAACAATCCTCCTACTTTAATAAAAATAGTAAAATAGTTATTTAGGACTCAGCCACGCAAGGTGGTGAGCACAATGGCCCCAATCCAGGAGAACACTAACTTCAAATATGTGAATAGTTCCACTTTGTTGAAAGTTAAATACATGCTTAAGTGTTCTGCTGGATCACGTCCAAAGTGCTCAGCACCTAACGGAAATAAGTCCTCAATACCCATTCCTCCTAATTATCTTATTGGTGTTACTGGCCTCAGTGGAGGAACACTCAATGCCTCCTGTATCACTTCAACTCCAGACCAAAGGGAGACAAACAGGACTAGGAGCAAACCCTTCACAATTAGGTGAATTTCACCCCTGGCATTTCACCTGACCATTAATTATTTTTTATCAATGGACAATGAAATATGACAATACAGTGACACCTTAATTACATTTTAGACTTTTAGATTAGCTATTTTATTTTGCAAAGTGTTTTAGTTAAGTTGTGTTTGATATAAATTTATAGATCATTAGCTAACTAATTATATATCATGTGAAACATGGTAATTAAATTCCCATTAATGACAGTTAATTTGATGTTATTTTAAAAGTGAATTTTATTCTACTCAATTTTAATGCAGGGATTGGGTGCACTTTAGCTTAATTATGGCTGTGTAAATTTAAACTGTTAGTCAGAAAAAGTGCTCACATAGCAGCTTTTCCCTTTTTTAAGACAGACAGGGGTGGCTCTAGACATTTCACCACCGCAAGCATGGGGGGGCGCTCTGCTGGTCGCCGGGAAGGTGACAGGTGGCTCCAGTGGACCTCCCACAGGCCTGGAACCGCCTCTGAAGACAGACTTATTTATTTCAGTATTTCTTATTCTAATATTAGTCAGTTAATGTTGTGGTTGCCTAAGCAATGAATAAATCAAGGGCCTCACTTTCCAGCTCAGTCACTCTTTTAATCTTTATGATAAGAAATATTCAATTTTCACTCTTTTTAAGAAAAAAAAATCCTATAAGAAGAATAATGCTTTGACATCTGCTTTTGTGGCAGTTTACCTGGCAGACTTCCATGCTGGAGTAGTACTAAAGAGAAATCACAAGGTGAATGGCCCTGCAGGCACTGGTAATAAACTGTGGATGTAACGTATGGCTTTTAATTATTTCCATAGACTAGCAAACACAACGAGCAACCATATGATGCATCAATACTAACAGCTTTTTGGGGGAAAAGATATTGTAAACAGAAAATATTTCAAACAAAACTGTCCCCCTTTAGGTGATCAAACATTGAAAAAATATGGAAAATGTAGTACAAGATAGTCGGGGCTTCAGATATTGGATATCATCAAAGTAATGAAATATTGCCTTTTCCCCTTTACTTGTTAGTGAGTGTTAACAAATATTTAAGGCCAGTTTTTGCCACTGTGCTGCTGGGCAATGCCTTACTCTGTGCATTTATATAAATTAAAGATCCAAAGTCAGAGTCTCCCTCCTTTACTCAGCTGGAGTGTGTCTTACTGTAGGACTACTTGCTAAATCAGGTCCTAACACTGCAAAACTATGTAGTCTGACACCTGTGCAGAGTCCTAGGAAATCAACGGGCTCTGCCCAGCTGTGGAGGTCCACGCTCTCCATTCTCTTTGCGGGGTCGGCACCTAAGGCACTAACCAGTGTGAGTAAAGGAAGGAGAATCTGACTTCATTACTTCAGCTAATAATGCATCCATGCAGATATACACACACTGATACCCATGTTCAAAAAAACTTGTAGTCTAAGTATTAGGTTCTTCACAGGTGAATGCCAAACATTCACTAGTTACAGAAGCCTGTGAAGGTGCAGATATTAACCTATGCCTATGAAAACAATGCTAGAATTTCCATAATATAAATGTGTACTATCAAATAGTTTAGTAGCATGTGAATGCTTAATAATAAAAGGTCTGCATATAAACATTGAGAAGCAAAATATGAATAGTACTTACATTCTAGATTAATCAAGTCTTCCTCTTGGAGCAGGACTCAAGAGTATAATTAACTGTTTCGTAATCGTAACAGGATACCCAATAATTAGATTAACACAAATTCTTTTTACCATGTTTCTTAATCAAGCCATTTTAACTGATTTTTTCATTATTCAAATGTACCTCATCTGCATGTACTGATATGGATCATCTCAATCCAGCCATCCAAACAGTTTTTCTGTTTTTTAAAAAGTGATCTCCATCAAGGACAACTGGCTGTGAAACAATCTTTCAGAGAGGATTAGGTGAATCCAGAGTCTGATCATCTTTAGAAAACTGCAAAATTTTCCTCTGAGGCTGACTTTTCCCTGTAAGGGACACTTCAAATATCCCTTTCCATTTCCAAATCTTGACCAGCCTCCTATCCCTGAAAACAAAACACTACCAAGCAGTTTTTTTTTAACATTTCCCCCTTTTCACCGTAGAGACCCCATGAAATCTATAGGGACTTCGCTATTGCTACTGATTTTATGTGAAAAGCACTCCGATATTACAGGAATAGGCAGCAACTTAAAATCATAGGATAGGATAGATATATACATATATAAAGAAAATGGAACCTCATTTTTCATTTTTAAGACCGTGAGGTGGCTTGAAAGGGAGAGAGAGCACTCGAACCTATTATTAATAAGTAAAATGTATTAGTTCAAACATTCAGATCCGTAGGAACAATTTAAGATAGAACAGAAATATAGGTAAGGAAAACAAAATGTAATTGTATAAAACTATCAGTGTTTTATGATGGAGCATATTACATCACAGGAAATACATGTTTTGTAATATCTTTATAGGGATGAACCAAGCACCAACATCAATGGTAAGTTCACTTTGTGCCTAAAATTGAATAAATGATAGTATTGTTTCTCTTCTTAGAAAAAGGATTTCTATACAATTTTAACACTTGTGTAACAATCATAAGAAGTTTCGGAGATTAATATTTTTTCTAATGATTATGTTAGCATGATGATTATGTTAGTATGAGACCTTTACTTAAAACAATCTCTTGCATGTATTTTCATATGACCAGTGTAACAAATGACTATTACTTAAAAAACTTTCCTCCACGAACACACAAGTTTGTTCATTGTGACAAGTGCTTCTGGCCTTTCAAATATTCAGGCTTATGGATTATCAATTTTCTTTGATAAAAGCATTCAGTTTCATTCTTTTAAAGTTGTCAGTTTGAAGCTGTACAGAGTATTAAATAAGCTACAGCATAGCAGTGCACAGCCATATTTAAATCTTACAGGCATAGTTAGAGTAGCGGGGTCCTCCCTATACAAACCACTTGGCCACGACAGCTGAAACTGCAAGATGTATTTTATACTACTGCAGCATGATAAATATTATACTGAAAACTTTATAAACTAGAACAGATTTAATTTTCTTGAAACCAACTGGACAACATTGTTGTGACTTAGTTAATTTTGCCTCAGCCTGATGGGCTTGTTACCTCAACAACTAAAGCTTCCCATCTACTGTAGCAGCAATAACTCTTTCTAACATATGGAACCTTTGGTCAAGCATAAAAGCTTATGCTTAGCATATAACAGCTCCTAATGACATAATGACTTCAAGCTCTATTTGGGAGCAAGAAAATTTAGGCTTAGAATATTAACTAAAGTTAGGCTGTTTGAGATTATAGCAGATAATGCAAAATTAATCCTATTGTAGCTAATGAAGCAATATATATATTTCCCCCCAAAAGCTTGAAAATCCATTTACCAACAGTCATGCCATTAATCAGATTCATGGACATATTTTACAGGTGGTTCTATGAGGGAACTATGAAACCATGATTAAAATACATGCACTTTAAAACATTTCAGATATTTATATTTCTACTGAAGTGTGCTAGCTGCTTTTATGGGATATAGATTTTCAAGAGATCTCGAAGGCCAGATGCTGATACCATAGTGTGTTGAGCTAGATATGGACAGCAAGACTGAGCTCAGTGGTATTTATTTCCAATACAGTACCAGGCCCTCAGCTGCTGTAAATTGGAATAGCTTCCTTGACTTCCGTAAAGAAGTAGTGATTTACACAGCCGAGGAGCTGATCCATAATTCTCGACCCCCTTAATTGCCATAAACTACAATCAAGATTTGGTGGAGATTGTGAATGAATACCAAGAAAGGAGGTTATTCAAACCTACTGAATAAGGCCTTATCCTCCACTTTGCTCCACACTGCTAGTAGAATCTAACCAGAGAGCTGGTATATGCATCCCTGGATGAATCAGCCTAGTGCAAGATAGTCTGGCTATAACGAAAGAAGGACAGGAGACATTTGATATCGGTTTAATCAGGCTGCAACTTTGTTATTAGATGCCTGGGACTACCTGGCAGATACAATTGTACAGTTCAGTAACCTTATGTTTTTCTGTAATTACCTTGGGGGCTTCAACCAGCTCCCCCTTTTGTTCAATCCAAGTTCCTCCAACAAATGTATTGCCGGGACGTTAACATACCTAGTGGGGCTCCCACTAGCTCCTTCTCTTTTTCCATCTAGGTCCCTCCAGCAAATTTATTGCTGGGACCTTACCATACCCAGGGGCTTCCACCAGCTCCCCCTCTTTTTCATCCAAGTCTCTCCAGCAAATCCATTGCCAAGACCTCACCATCTGCCCTCACCCCACTCGCAAGAAGGTTAAGGTAGGCTATAATAATGGGGATTGGCTCCCTGTCGTACCAATGATAGGAGTCCCCAACCACCCCCTTTCTTCCCTCCCCCCAACATTTGTTCCTTTAATGAACACCTCTTTTTAAGTAATTTTCCAAGCCATTTATCTGGTCACTGTATACCTTTCCTATGGAGTATCTGCACTGAACATCTGCCACAAGGAGGCTGCCTCACACAGAAAAGGTCATGGAGTGTCTGTAGTTTGGCCGAAACCAGAGACAAGGATCTGGCTCACAATGTAAGCTCCCCACAGACCAGGACCCAACAATTCAAATTGGCACCTGACCTTGTCAGAACAACAGGTGCAAAACCTGCAGACATATCTCCTCTGCTACAATGATCAATAACCCCCACAACACACCTTTCAAGGTTCATGGGTCCTACACATGCCTGTCACAACATGAGGTGTACCTCATCCTGGGCACTAAATGCCTCAATAACAGCTATGTAAATGAAACAGACACTTACTGGGCTCTTAAATAAACTCACACAGCAAAAATGATAAAAGATAAAAACACTCTATCACATGCCAGTGATAGGATCCTATCTGATTTATCAGTCCTCATCCTCAAAGAAAACTTGCACAACACTTTCAAAAGAGAAGTGTGGGAGCTTAAATTCATAACTTTGCTAGTAACTAAAAATCATGGATTGAATAGAGACACTCAATTTATGGCTTACTACAACCCACAAACATCTCCCCCCCTCTTTTTCCCTGTGACTGAAAGGGTGTTAATAGGCCACTTCACTTTGAATGGTCCCTTGAATAATGTGTTAACCACTTATGCTAAACAATCTGTTCTACCTGTATTTAGCTGTGACAGTCTGAAAACACCCCCCTGAGCGCAGAAAGTTACAGCGCTGTAAAGCGCCAGTGTAAACAGTGCCCCAGCACTGGGAGCACAGCTCCCAGGGTATGGCTATACTTACAGCTGTACAGCGCTGGGAGTTACAGCTGTCTTCGTACAGCTGTGTAGGGAAAGCGCTGCAGTGTGGCCACACTGACAGCTACCAGCGCTGCAGTGTGGCCACATTTGCAGCATTTGCAGCACTGTTGGAGTGGTGCATTGTGGGCAGCTATCCCAGCGTTCAAGTGGCTGCAACGTGCTTTTCAAAAGAGGGGGATGGGGTGGAGTGGTGACTTAGTGAGCATGGGGGAACAGAGAGAGTGATTTTGGAGCTGACACATGTTCTCGAGCTTCCTGCTTTGCAAGTTCAAGGACGGAAGATACACAGCACTCTACCTTCAAGTCCTTTTAAAAGTTTTGACTCCTTCCCACCCTCTCCATTCACTAAATGCATAATTATTCCTCCTACATAGCCTTCAGACACAAAGCAGTCTTGCTCAACCACGGCGTCCTCCTCCCTCAGCAAACAGCTGTGAACACCAAAGCAATTCCCCTGCCTTGCTCGCTCGCTGGAGCAGAGACAGACTGTGTTTGTTTTTTAGATCAGTAGCTCCGGGAGCTCAAGTGTCAGCATTCTCGCGTTGTGGTGGACAGGAATCTGGGATAGCGGTTTAATACCCTGGAGGCCAATAAAAGTACTTTTGGTGGCCACACTTGACGAGCAGCGCTGCATCACCAGCGCTGCAATCATTACACCCCAAGCAGACCAGGCGTACAGCCAGTGCTGCAGCCAGGGAGTTGCAGCACTGGCTGTGCCTTGCAAGTGTGGACACAGAGTAAGTTGCAGCACTGTAACCCCATCACCAGCGCTGCAACTCTCCAACGTAGCCATGCCCCCCGGCGCTGTAAGCTAATCCCCATGCGGAAGTGGAGTACCTGCAGCGCTGGGAGAGCTCTCTCCCAGTGCTGGCGCCGTGACCACATTCGCACTTCAAAGCGCTGCTGCGGGAGCGCTCCCGTGGCAGCGCTGTATAGCTGCAAGTGTAGCCATACCCTGAGTATCTTTCCCAGACCTGAAGAGTTCTGTGTAAACTAGAAATCTTGTGCCTCTCACCTCCAGAAGTTGGCCTAATAAAAGATATTACCTCACCCACCTCTCTAAGATCCTAGGACCATCACAGCTACAACAACACTTCATACAATAATGGAGAAAACAGCAGCTAATACTTTCCACAGAGAATCAGGAGGATTCTCTGAAGCTGTGCAATCTAGAAAGTTACTTAAGCACTTAAATTCCAGATGCACTGAGGAGGCTCATGTAGGCTGAACAGGGGGGTTAATTGTTAACTTAGTGAATGCTATAAAATAAAATAAAAACATAAATTCAGTTAATTAGAATAACATTTGCCTTAGAGCTATTAATCTCTATACAAGAGAATAAAAGCAAAAGGATAAATATACAGTAGTTAGTAATTCTTGTGTTATTTTATCTTCTTAAATATTAACTTTAAAATATACACCCACAGTGATTTATACACTTGACTTAGCAACTATATTAAAAATATTGTGGCAAAGAAAAGTAGAAGCGAATTTTCATGAACTTATTTTCTCAATTTGTACTTATTCCTTAATCAATAAAAAATCCATTAAAAATATTTACTCCAGATCCTCTAATGGTGTAAACTGGCATAATTTGGCTGAATTAAATGAACCTCTGCTGATTTACACAATTTTAGGATCCGGCCCTACAGAATTTGGCCGAGTAAGACCTCAGAAGTCTTTATTATTGTACAGTCCATATCTAGTGAGTTTTGCAAAAATGAAAGTCACTTGTAGGCTACATATTCCTAGCATGTGTTAAATGTTCTCAGTAATCTGGATCCAGATCACTTCTTCCCACAGGAAAAGTCAGAGGAAGTGTGAGAGAGAAATTCTCCAGGAGGATATCCCTATGTAGTTTCTCTGCAATTGTTCTGTGTGGAGGGGAATTTGCAATGGGCCCTGCTCCTAAATGCCACAGAACATGGGAGGATGAGTTTCTCAGCTGGAGGCCAGGGGTGTTCAATGAGGTGTTCAAGGGTCTTTGTACCTCCTCCACAGTTCCTAGATACAATGGAGTCACACAACTAGGGTGCCTGGTCACCAGTGAGGAAAGACTGCAGTTGCCATAGAGACTGGAGCGAAGAGATGAGCACAGGAAGGACTCTGCTGCACATTGCTCTTAGGGACATGATCTGGCCATACGTAGGCAGTATATTGCCAGATAACATACAGTAATCTAATAGAATGTTTGGAATACTTGATGCTTGGCAAAATTCTTAAAAGACATTTTAATAAAGATATTAGTACAGTAACTTTTGGATTTTTCAGTCCTGAGAACTTTATTTTGTAATTTTAAATATTGCCCTAAAATGTAAAAATCTAGCATTAATGTAATATTTTCAAAAGCCACGTAGGAACTTAGGAGGGCAAGTCTCATTGAAAGTAAATGGAACTTAAGCTCAGAAGTCCCCAAATGACTTTTGAAAATGGGGTTTAGATACCTTTCAGAATTTAACCTTAATCTTAAACTATTAGGCTCTTGAAAGATACATATGATTTAATTGTACAATGAGCTATTGCACTTTTTCTGAATGGCTCCAATATCAACATATCTTTCCTGTTTGAATAATTTCATTACAATGATTCTTTTTTTCTAGACAGAGCATGTAGGAGAAAGAGCCACCTAGTGGTGGTTTCACCACAAATCCTGTGTGGGAAGTGGGTGACAATAGAGAGAGCTTTGGCTCCATCCCTCTTAACACACAAACCAGAAGAGCTGTGCAAGAGGAAATACATTGTGCCAAGGATAGGCCTAGCACAGGGTTCTTCCCCTTTTCCTCTTGGAGCAGGGAAACACTTGTTCTGACTCCTGGGGCAAGTCATAGTTGTCCCATGTATGAGGCTCATGGCAAAGCCTCAGTGGAGCCCAAAGTTTGTGAATTGTTAAAGGATTTTAAGAGTAGTTGGTACAACTGTAAATGAATAGCATAGACCTACAGTTCTGTCCATAACTACTAGTAAGGAGTAGATTTTACTTTAAGGCTACATCTACCCTTCGAGCTACGGGGTCATTCCCACCTTGCATAGCCATACTTGAACTAACTCTCAGCAAACTAGTGCACTAAAACTAGTAATGGAGCTGTGGCAGCACATTCAGCAATGACTGGTGGCATAGGCTAGCTGCTCTGGATACAAACCCGCCAGGACCCCATGGTATGTACTAGCTCAGGGATCTCCCACTGGCCGCGGTTTGCCGTTCCAGGCCAATGGGGGCTGCAGGAAGCGAGGCGGGCCAAGGGATGTGCTGGCTGCTGCTTCCCGCAGCCCCCATTGGCCTGGAACGGTGAACCATGGCCAGTGGAAGCTGCAATTGGCCGAACCTGCGGACACTGCTCTCATAAGCCTCTTTCCCAAATCTGGACCTTAGCGTCCAAAATGTGGGTGCCTAGTATGAACCTCCAAGCTTAATTACCAGCTTGGATCTTATCTCGCTGCCACCAGTGCCTGCCTCGCTCTGGTCCCCCAAACTTTCCTTGGAGGGACCCCAAGACTCAGAGACTCTGAGTCTCACAACAAAGGGAAATACCCCACTTCCCTTCCCCCTCTCTCTCTCCCACCCAGACTTTCCTCTCTGGGCTAACCTGAGAGTTACTGATGCAATCTCTTTACATCACTTACCAAGAAGCAGGTCTCTTCTCTTCCACAAAGAGACCAACCCAAAGACAAGGAAACAGAAAAGATTCTATCTCTCTTCCCCCCGTAGCTCTTCCCGCCCTGGGACACTAGGAGAGTTAAACACAGAGAGCGCTTTTCCCCTCCCCCCTATCTTCCTTTCTCCCACAAATTCCCTGGTGCTGCAGAGCTTTACCCTCCGTAGACTCAACACAAGAGAATTCCCTCCCCTTCGTTCTTAGCCTACCCAGAGAGAAAAAACTCAAACAAGTCTTAAAAAGAAAGCTTTATATAAAGAAAGAAAAAAACACCATGAACATCTAATCTCTATGCATAAAGTGGACAATTACAGGGCTATTGCTTATAAGAAAATATGAATAAACAGTCTGATCCAATTTTGAACATTCCAGCAAGACACACACATGTAAATACAACCAAAACAACATAAAAGCCTATATTGTTTTTTTACCTGTACTTACAATTTGGAAACAGAAGATTAGAAGATAGAAAGAACCTTCTCATAGCTGAGAGACAGAAAAAAGACTCAGACCCCAAAAATTCCCTCCCTGACTTTGAAAAATCCAGTTTCCTGATTGGTCCTCTGGTCAAGTGTTTGGTTCCCTTTGTTAACCCTTTACAGGTAAAAGAAACATTAACCCTTAGCTATCTATTTATGACAACTGCAGGTAAACACACCATCCCAGTCCACCAGCAGATTTCCCTGACAGGACTCCTGCCAAATATTGACAATCCCTGTACTAGCTTAACGAGAGCTAGCATGACTGTGCGTACTTGAGCTAGGAATCAACCCCCTAGCTCCAAGTATGGACATAGCCTAAGATGGAAACTGGTGGTTCTCACTGAAGTTATGTGTTACACACACACACATGCAAATCTCACACTCAAAAATGAAGCACAGCTCTGTGCTTATCTTGGAAGAAAACTATTAGAGCTGATCACATGCTGGAAACTTGTGAATATTTTGCAAGCAGAAGTGCTTTGGTTTGAGTCAACTGTACTAAAGCCCTTTAGTATTCATGAATTCATAGAGCTTCAAAACCGATTTGGTCAAATAAACATTCATTAAATGTGTGTTTTGTACACTCTGCAACACTTGCATGACTAAATTTGAAGCTCTAAAACTGAATACCAACCTCAAATACTTTGCAAATACTCCACAGAATGTCATTTATTTTAGACTAATATTCTTTGAATTTTATCAAATAAATATATTCATAAAGATGAGGACAAGTTAGCAAAAATCTTTCCAAAGAAAAATAAAGCATAATTTACCTTTTCTTGGCAAGTATTATTCTATTAACTCTGATGACGACACGTGGAGTAAGCACCCCACCAAGACTGACAGGCCTAATTCTTTTCTCACATTGATATAAATCAGGAGAATCTCTACTAAATTAGTGTGTTTGCACCTGTTTAACACTGGGAAGAGAGTTAGATCCATTGTGAAAACCCCCAGAAGATTCCATATCAAGTGTTTTTCCTCAGCAGAAATTAAGAGAAGAAACAATTGTGAAGGCTTCTAAAAACACAGATATGAAGGTGTACACGCCATCCAGTTTCCACTAGACAAAACTCTTCTGCTGATGTATACAGCATATCAGCCATAAAAAAACATATAACCAAACATGAGAACTGGAGCCTTTATCAAACAAATTGACCACTAAATTAAACCAACTCTTTGGAAGGGGTTGTACAGCTTAGCAACATAAAGGCGTCTTAATCCTATTTAAACAGCTTGGCATAATAGAAAGAAATGCTGAAATTGCAGAACAACATTCAGCCCGAAGCCCATATCAAAGTAATTTTGCAGAAATACTGTGCACTACGCTGCCTGCTGATTCAGAAATAAATTATGGCACCATGAGGAGTAAAAATGAAGAAATAGCAAATGCAACAAAACACTCTTTAAAATGGGACACAGTAGTAAAAAAACAACAGCGTTGGACATTACGATAAAATGTGTGTTATTGATTTTCCTGTTACAGTATTTCATTAAAAATAATCTGGATGGTTCAGTCTGTTTCTGGACAGCGAGGTAGCTTCATAACACTGAAACAAATCCAAAATAATAAGGAAATATAAAATTAGCCAAGATTCTTAAACTGATTTCAGCTCACAACTTTTCCTGAGTGTGTTAAGGACTGGAAGATATTATTGACAGATACTTACATTATATCAACATTCTATGTATCACCTCTGGTAATATATGAGATTTAATAAAGACAATTGCTGGGTGGGAAACAATTGCTGGGTGGGAAACAATTGCGCCATTCTGTGAAAATTTTCAAGATTTCAAGATGTTTATCTATCTCAATTCAAGACCAAGTGAAAATCTCAAAAATTGGTTTAGGTCAATGAAAATATATATCAATCAATCAAAATATATAACATTTTGATTGATTGATATATATATACACAGTAACTCCTCACTTAAAGTTGTCCCGGTTAAGGTTGTTTCATTGTTACATTGCTGATCAATTACAGAACATGCTTATTTAAAATTGTGCAATGCTCTTTCTAACGTCATTTTTCAGCTGCCTGCTTTGTCCATTGCTTGCAGAAAGAGCAGCCCATTGCAGCTAGCTGGTGGGGGCTTGGAACCAGGGTAGACCAGCAGCCCCCTACCAGCTCCCTTAAGTTCTCTGTGCAGCAGCTGCCCAGCAGGCTATCAACTGACCACAGTTCAGCTGTCCCTCCCCCCACTGCTATGTGCTGCTCCTGCCCTCTGCCTTGGAGCTGCTCCCCGAGACTCCTGCTTGATGTGTTGGGGAGGGAGGGGAGGAAGAGGGGAGCTAATGTCAGGGTGTCCCCCTCCCCCCTGCTCCTGCACCCCACTTATCCCATCTTCCATAGAGCAGGGGGGACACACGACAGGACTCAGGAGAGAGCATGCTGGCAGCAGCTGCAGTCTCAGCAAGCTGCTCTAATTAACAAATCAGTGTACTTAAGAACAGGGTCAGTGTACTTAAAGGGCAAATGTGCATCTCTCTCTCTCACACACAGTGTGTGTCTCTGTCTGCGATGCTGTCTCCCCTCCCTCCATTGCTGCCTTGTAGAGTGTGAGAGTTAACCCTTGAAGGCTCAGCCAATTGCTAATTCATCATTTAGCAGTATGGCATTCCCTGGGAAATATCTCACCCTCTGACTCCTCCACCTCAAACAAGCTTCACAATCATCATCACTGTGTACCAATATTAAATTGTTTGTTTAAAACTTATTCTCTCTCTCTCTCTCTGTATATAGAATATAGTCTTTTGTGTGGTGGAAATTTTTTTCCTGGAATCTAACTTCCTCATTTACATTCATTTTTATGGGGAAATTGGATTCGCTTAACATCGTTTTGCTTAAAGTCGCATTTTTCAGGAATATAACTACAATGTTAAGTGAGGAGTTACTGCATATATATACATATATGTGGGTGAGTGGGTAGGTGGTGCATGCACATTCTCTCTCACTCTCTCTCTCTCACAGACACACATACAGATTGAATGTGCGTGTGTATATCTATGGCTCAATTTCCCATATAACCCAGTTTCACTCTGACTGGGAAATTGTACCATGTATTCACATATACTCGTTAGGATATCACAATGAAATATTCTATCCAAATGCCAGTAAGTATTTGTTACTGGTATTATATATTTTTCCATAAAATCCTATTTGGACCATGCTGTGTGAGACTAGATTTACCATTCTTCTCTGTAAATCAAAGGTTGTGCCCAAGTCCAGGCAACATTTTGGTAAGTTATCTATTAAGAACTGAACAAAGATAAAGAAATAATTCCAGGAAAGAGTTAAGAATATTAGAGTTAAATGATGCATTTTCCATTAAGCTACGTAGACCAGGGCTCACTTTTTTCCTACATGCGATTTTCACTACCTTAATTTAGTTTATACAATTACTAAAGTTCTCATTTAATGCCTTATTCCTCCACCTTTGCTCACATTGAGTAATACCTAAATCAATGAGCAGTCCCACTGGCTCCGCAATGTCTGTTATTATGACTTGTACCTAAGGCTACATCTACACGAAAGCTTGGAGTGTGATTCCCCTGTTCATATACATGTTGCACATTGCACGAGCTTTCATCGAGATTCAGGTGTGTACATAATCCACATGATTAAGCTATGCCTCTTCTGCAGTGGTTGCACTGCTATTTATACTTGCTCTGGCTCAATGGGAGCTAGAGTGAGTATGTGTACATGAGCAGAGAAATCACACCCCCAGCTTGTAGTGTAGATGTAGCCTAAGTGGCACAAGCTATCCTATAACTTCTCTGCGCCTCCCTTTTTTCTAATTGAAAAATAGGGAAAATACTATTTTTACTTCTCTTGCAGGTATGGGAAATGTATGTAATTAGAGAGTGAAATTTCTCTGTGTGTAGAGGGCCAACTCAAGGCCCATGGGATGACTGAAGTTCTCAAGATAGGTTTGTACTGGCCCTGTTCACAGAGGAGAAGTTCACCGCAGAGTCTGTACAGCATTTTGAATTTTTTTGCAAGGTTGGTGTTGTAAAAGTGTAAATCATTATAAATATATTATTATCCTGACATCAGGTATGGGACAGAAGTAGGACTACTAATTCATTATGGGACTACTCAACATGAAGTGTGTCAGAATCACAACCTATAAGTGGATGTAATCAGTTCCTCCTATACATTTTACTCACTTCATTATTTTACCCGGTTCATCACTTTCGAGACCTAAGAGCTGTGCAGAAATTGATTACTGGCATGTTAAAAACTAGTATGTGTTACAATAAACGATAAAGCAAAGGAATATATCTCTTATAATTTGCAGTAGCTAAGAAGACAATCTTTAAGGATAGGGGGAGACCTTTAACATGCTGAGGATGTCAGATTTACTTTGCAATAAGAAACATTGTATTCTATACATTGAAAATGCCAGAAAGGAGCTAGCTACTTAAAAGCACTGAAGTAGGAGACCGGAGAGCTTTCCTGCACTCATACAATAGATTCGCTTTGAGCAGGTCACATTGGGCGAAATTCTGCCTGGTTAGGGTGTGAAGAAGAGGTTTCCCACTTTGCACAGCTAACGTAAGGGCTGTGCAGAATTGCAGCACTTATGTTTTGGGAAGTGCAGGGACTGTGCCCCAGGGCTTGGTGCCTCAAAGAGGAAAGGACAGCAGGGAAGCAGATCTGGTGGTATCAGCAGAAGGTAGCAAATTGCATCCCATAAAGGGGTATACTAGCTGTTAAACAGCCTAAAAATGCCTGGGAGTTTCCAAAGGTGTTCTCATATCCTCTCTGTGACAGTGCAGCTCTATACCACCCCTTGGTATAATCTGTGCCTAAATGGCACAATCTAGCCATTTACCTCCCCACGTCTCCACATCCCTATAAGTCCTGTGGGGGTGATAATACTTTGCCTGCCTTACAGATGTGTTAAGAAGCTTAATATTTATAAAGCACTTTAACAGATTCTTATATGGCTAATAATATAGAAATGTAAATATTATAAATTTTAGTGTTATTCTGCCATCAGGTATATTTGCAAAACTTCCTCTGACTTCATTAATTTGTGTGTATATCAGAGGACAGAACTAATCCTGAAGTGTGTGAGTGATCCCATATTTCCTGTAATGTTTAGACACTGGAAAGGCCTTTTATAAGTAGATTATGGGTAATCATTCTACTATGTGATGGAAAAAAGTCCAACATGCTTTTTATGAAATTTTGAGTTTAATAAGAAGTTTCTCTCAGGAACTGTGGTGAAGGCAGCTTAGAGAATACTGAAGGTTCAGTTACACTGCCACATCCTTATAAATGTACTGATGGTACAATCACATATAAAACTTTCTAAGTATTATACCTTATCCTCTGAGAAAAAATAGAGCTCTATTCTGCAGGAGAGTAAATGTCAGACTAAAGTAAATATTCTCAGAATGAAAAGTCTAGCAGACAGCCTTCCAGAATTCTATGGTCAAAATTTGCCTTTTGACTTTTTCCTTGGGATCACATTAAGGTGAATAAAGGTAATAGGAAAGTAGAATATCCAGTTTGGTTTCCAGGTCTTTCCTTAAACACATCACCAAGACAGTTCATTAGCTTACTGGATTACTTTTATATGAAAAGTATGTGCCTAATGATGACATTTATCTAACACCTACAGCATATAAATACTGTCAAGATGTTAGAAACTTAAATTTGAAAAAATACTGCTTTTCTTTCTCTAAATAAGGTGACTATAATTTCCTCAGTCTGAATTATTTTAAGTCATAGTATTCATATCCCTCGCCCCACAAAAGGCGGTGGCTCAGTGTTGTAAATTATGCAAGACATCAGATTTAGATGGTGGAACAGGAATTTTTAAAACTGAAAGGGAATAAAAATCTTTATAGGAACACAGATGGAGACACTATATCTAAGGGATTTAAGAGCACAAATCCTACTGATAACCAAAAGCATTTGTGCTCCTACATCCCTTGGTGAGATTTTTAAAATCTCCTTTGGAATAACCTGTCATGATAGGTTTTAATTTTGTATGCTTTAAATCTCACCATCAAAAATAAAAGTAATATTTCATTCTATATGATCTAGAAAGCAATTGTGCTAGACCATCTGTTTATATTAGGCTATTCAAACAAGTGATTTTACTTTTACTTTAACATTTGCTCTACTTTAAATATTAATGACAGATGACAGGTGCCTCTTGGTTCATCTAATCCAAACTTCTCCCTCTTGCAGAAAGAACTGTAAAATATTATTTGTCTATTAAATGTATCCAGCTTTTTCCTTATGATTCTAATCATGGTGCCATAACTTTTTTTGACAGTGAAACTTGCTTAACTGATGAATAAAATATGTGCATAAATATATAAACAACCTCCCAACCCACCGACAATCTAGGCTATATTTGTCTTATTTAAAATGTAGCCCCTTCATATATGTTTTAACACATGCTGCTAGTAGGAATAATCCTTTTCCATTTGGCTTTGGTTGTCTCCCAGACATGCATGCAGAGCTTTTGTGCATTTTGTCTTTCCTCCTCACAATCCATTGCCTCAAGCTATTAGTTCGTAAACTGTGGTCTCTGGGACTGGCTGACAATAGGGTGCTGGTCGTCATCCATCTTTCCAGCTACTAACTCACGTTAAAACATGCTAAAAGTATATTGCATTAATTTAGTAATATTTTTATATAAAGACTTGATGAAGTGGCCAAACGGATGTTATGTGATTGTGAACAAGATGGGAGGTGGGTCTATTTCAATATTTCATTATAAACCATATCCTAATATTAGAAAAAATTCTGGAGCCCTTGTTTTAAACAATAAACTTGGCAAAAGATCTAATAAAGAAAAGAAGACTGCTAACCTTGTTAAGCTTACTAAGCAAATCCAAATCCTAAAGCACTGCAATAAAACCATCACTGTGTCACAGACTACTTGAACATAAGAACAGAAAAATAAGTCCAATAAATAAAAAAAATGGAAAAGTAGCTTTTAAAAATAGTATTCAATATTTGTATTATGGTAGCATAGAGAGGAAACAATCAGGGTGGGGAGCTAGTGTGCTAGACACTGTACAAACACAGAGGCAGATACAGTCCCCTACCCCAAAGAAAATAAAGAAATGTTGAAAACTACAAAACATGTCCATTCATATTGGCAGACATCCAAGCGCACCTACACAGCAAGATTAAAACTGTTAAAATTGTCAGAGAAGCTCAGCTGGGAAGATATTGAGAATAGCATTGAAAGTTATCACATTTTGTTGCTTACAAGCCAAAAAAAAAAGTAGAGGAATTTAATATAAAAGTGCTGCATCCTTTCTCTTGTAACTTATTCAGTCACCACGATAGAATCTTCTTTCATAGAGAATGGCCTCAAATATTTTGCTTCCCCCATGGGACAATATATTTTCTTATGTATGTCTGCAATACTGCTTTACTCCCCTCACGATAAGTAAGATGACAACTGAGATTTCTATTAGCTAAAAAGTCATCAGAATTACTGTTTTAAGTATTTTTGTTTAAAGAAATAATAGGAAATAGGAAGTAAAAATGGGAAGGAGTGGGCTTAAGAGGATATAGAACAAATAACTAAATACAACCAACAAAGAAAGTCACTATAAAATAAACTTACTTACTTTATAATTAGATGTAGCAACTTTATATATTGTAACTTTAAGAAAATCATTAATCCTATAAGGTCTAAAAATAGAGATACTATCTGCATCATCTGTCATGTTCTTATATTTCAGGGTTTTTCCAACAGGGGTTGCTGCTTGTGTGGGGAAAGCCCCTGGCGGGCCGGGCCAGTGTGTTTACCTGCCTCATCCATAGGTCTGGCCGATCGCGGTTCCCACTGGCCGTGCATCGCTGCTCCGGGGCAGAGAGGGACTTACTGGCCGCCGCTTCCAGCAGCTCCCATTGGCCCGGAGCTGCGATCTGCAGCCAGTGGGAGCCGCGATCGGCTGGACCTGCGGACAGGGGAGCTAAACACACCAGCTTGGCCCTGCAGGGGCTTTCCCTACACAAACAGCGACCCCTGTTTGAGAAACCCTATTATATTTCCTATTGAATGGAATGCAATCCTCTCCAGGTTTGTTAGGTTACTGTTATTATTATTGCATACATATGTTCAACTTGTTCACAAAAGGCTTGATTAAGCGCCTCTTGAAATCAATAAAATACTTACACTGACATAATGCATTTTGGATCAATCATCAATTTTCACTTTTTAAGGCCTGATCCTGGAGCCTTTATTGATGCAAGTGTTCTCAAAGACCTCAATTTAAAAGATACACAACTAGTCTCTTAAAATGTGTCTATGGCTCACATAAATAAATACATACACAAATTATTTGTGGCCCTGATGGGATTCAAATCATACCACACAAAAAAATCTATGCGGTCTACTCAAAAAGACCTATGAATAAATACCATATTTACTTTCAGTCCCATTTTTTTCTTATACCTTTTCACAGACAATGTCCTAGTAAATAGAAAATATTTCCCTTCCTATTTCCACAGAGCATCCTCTTTAGTTATGTATCCCTGCTATTGCCATTATTGGAGTCCAGTGTATCTTGAAAGTGATTTATTGTTGAATTAATTTTAGTTTAATATCAAGAGAGGTTTTACTAAGACAAACGATCTCCTAACCTTTAGTGTTCCAACTGATTCCCTCACTTCTTACTGCAAGCTAATCTTATTCTCTCTGGAGCATTTGGATCAGTTAAATAAGTAATTATACATATTGGACAATGATCCTTTAGTTAGTGCAGAATTCTAAGAGCAGCGGATGAGTAATCAGAATTTCTGAAGTGGGGATTTTTCATATGAAATGTTAAAAAAATAGGTGATAGACAATAAATGCATCAGGACAAAATAAAAATGATACACTATATTTTACATAGATTCAGAAGGGGGTTGAGTATATATGTAGTGTTGATGTTTAAATTCAGGGGGTAGGACTCATGACATGAGGTCAAATATGAGACACCCATTTCCAAACTATTGTAAACCTCCTTTCAGTCTTCCAACATGCTAACATGTTTTCCTCAATCTGCAAAGGATAGGAAGATAATATTATAGTGTGGACTAAATGTATCAGAGTATCACACTTCTGATGCTCTACTCTTCATCTCAAACAATTATTGCAATGACCAATATATATACAAATGAAATGTTTATAAGCATGTGAAAGTTAATCATTCAATGAAGTCAATCATGAAATAAAATGACATTCTAACCAAAGGGAACAAAGTTATTATGAGGTACCTTATGCACAATTATTTCACAAAGCATGTTTCTGAAATATTGCTTTTGTTGTTGGACTTTATCGTATATCATCATCACTAACATTTCTGGAAAGGTTGATGTTGGTAGAGTACAACAAAATAAATAGCTCAACCATTAATAGTAGCATAAGTTGCTTTCTGTTGAACAAGACATAACTGGTAAACTGTACAAAGCTAAAGTAATCAGTGATGAGTTGGCAGTATTTTAAAACACAGTTTCTCAAACAGACGTTGCCGCTTGTGTAGTGAAAGCCCCTGGGGGGCCGGGCCAGTATGGTTACTTGCCCCGTCCACGGGTCTGGCCGATTGCGGCTCCCACTGGCTGCGGATCGCTGCGGGCTGAGGGACTTACTGGCTGCCGCTTCCAGCAGCTCCGATTGGCCCGAAGCAGGGATCCGTGGCCAGTGGGATCCGTGATCGGCCGGACCTGAGGATGGGGACGGAACCCAATCTACATAGTTTCTGCATGGCTTTTCAAACAATCTATTTCTCTTTGCAATATCCCTCTGAGGAAGATAAGCACTATTATCTCAATTTTACAGATGAGGAACTGAGGCGCAGAGAGATTAAATGACTTCCCCAATGTCATACATGAAGCCTGTGGAAGAGTCAGGAACTTAAAAAAAAAGGCCTTCTTAGTAACTATCAAGTACAATACAAGTTTTCCCCTTTTCCAATTCGGGTTCATATCTACTTCCTCTACCCCTTCCCCATCTCAAAAGGTAAAACATTTGGCAAAATCATGGTCTACTCTAACTTATTTCTCTGCATGGTTACTCAAGATAAAGAAGAGGTTGCTCAAGTGACTGAAACCTGTTTTGGAGAACTGAGCTATTCCAGAAAAAAAACTGTAGCTGGAGTGGAAACTGTTGTTTGATTCTTACAGGCATAGATTAAACTGCAAAATCTTTAGGACAGGAACCATTTTTTTGTTCTGTTTGTATAGTGCCCAACACAATGGGATACTGGTTCTAGGTGCTCTAACAATACAAATACATAATAATAATGCTGATTGCTATATGTGTACAGATATGAGAACAGAATCAAAATCTGTATAGTCTGATTATTAGCAGTTTTAAGGTTTTATTTGTTTCTAAGCAAACAATTTTCACTGTCATTCCCCAGGTCCTTCTTTCTTTTTCATCGACAGTGATTATTGTAGGCCAGAATATATTTACATTCATATTTCAATTCTGCGGAGAAAATAGCAATAACTAGTAATGATGCTCCACCCATTATCATTATATGGTGGGTGCAGAAGTAGAGCTAGAAGAACAGTTCCATTAAGGAGCTTTGCATTATAAATCTCTATCAAGAAATATATTTTACCACAACCTGAATTCCCCTCCCACACAGATCCTGCATTTTTAACACTCATTTTTACCAGATCGAGACAAATAATGATAAAACAAGAGTAGGAAACAAATGCCTTACATGCAGTTTTATATGACCTCAATAAATCTGTATGCTCATCAGGACAGTGATGAATTTGGGTTACACTTAGCACATTTAAGAAGCAAACACTATCAGGTTCATCATCTGTACATTTCCTATTTTCAGAATTTCACTGCAGTGAAAAGAGCTGCGTGGACTGTACTTACAAAAATTATCAGAGATTTCTTGCCCTCTGAGCTAAATTTGTTTCACTGTTTTCCTCAACTATATCATAAGCAGCACCCACCATTTCATGTTTAGACAAAGATAATGGTTCCAGAAGTTTAAATATAGTAGCTTAAGTAAAAAACTGAGGAAGAAGAGAATTATAAAGGAAACAGAAATAACATAGTATCAAAAACAAAACTACAAAATATAGATAATGGCATATGGAAGCACTGAACTAAATTTGGCCCTCTCCTTTGCCCCTCTTTCTGTAATACAGCAGTGACATATCACATTGCTCTGTGCAAAGTCTGAAAGAGGGAAGTCTCTTCAGTGCTTTTGCTGTCCAGACTGAGAAAGATTAGTCTTGCAAAAACAGTGATGCTTTATCGGTATGATTCTGCACCCACTGAAGACAATGGCAACACCCCAATTAACTTTAATGGGTAAAGGTTCAAGCCCTATGTCTACAGGAAGTAAACTATCCAAGTATTAGTTGAGATAACAAACAGCTGAAAAAGCCATCCATGGCAGTCACTAGAGAAGTTATAAAACCCAGAGTTTGTCGGGAAGAAGAGAAAGTGTAATAAAATGGGAGCAAAAGCAAGTTTTTGGGAAGCTAAGCCATGAGGGGAAAGGACTATTTATCCTCAAAACCCCTATGTAAAATAAAGATATAATGTAAGGCATTATGTTTTCTACATTGTTGATATTATTTTTATTACAATAGTACTTGGGGCCCCAGTTACTGATCAGGCCCCACTGTGAAAGCATATATCAAAGAGACATCCCTACTCCAAAGAGTTTGCAATTCAAGTAGCATTAATTCCATATTTAGGGAAAAAGAAGTACCTAAAAATCCAATCCCCATGAAAAAATAAAGTTTACTACTGATAGAATTAACAATAAGTTGTAGGTAAAGGTTTTCACCTGCAAACAAAAATGAACGTGCATAAATAGAGTCTCCCTGATACTTTTGAAGGAATCTGAAGGTAAATATATAGGGTTTTTTTGTTGTTGAAAAAAATATTTCCTGGCTATGACAGACATTTCTGTAGATATTTGTGAATTCCTAAACTGATGTACTATGTATATATTTAATAAGAGTACTAATTAGTCAGCTTTTCATACCCACACACCTACATATACACAGAAGTTTGTCACAGAGATGATTAATGATTCATTTCAACCTGCAGAAAGCTGCTTAGTTTTTCTGACTCATTTTGGCAGGTCTGGCTTTGGTTAGAGACCATTGTGGTAGAGACAGGGAGATTTAACAGGGAACCCCAGCAGCATGTAGGCTTGGGGATGAAATCTGAGATTTACAATCTTTTATTATTTCAGTAATCAATAAATCCAAATCCCAGGATGAGTGTAAGTATGAACGGATACATCATATGAAGACTTTATCTGGAGCAGTGTCAGAATGCCACCTGCTCAGAGTTTATCAGGTGCTCAACAATAGAATGTTATGGGGTAGTTGGGGCTTTCAATGGACCATCAAATATTAGCACACATGTAAAAGGGGCTTTGCCATAACACCAGGTCCCAGAAGCATCTCAGCAACTAGTATTCAGAATCCAGACCCTTCAAAGGGTCTAATGCATCTGGTGCAACTGTCATTCTCCCCACCTGACTATATGCATAAGGACTGAAGTTATAGCTTTCTTTTGTATATATGTAAAAAGATGAAGAAAGGAAAACTCATTGACCAGACTTCACACTGCACCTTCCTGTGCCCATTGTTTACCCACACAGGGCTAGCCGCAATGGCCCAATCTGAAGAGCTAGTTAGCAACAAACTTAGCTTTGTGAGGTTTTGGCATATGATATACTCACCAAAAATAGCAAAGAATTAATAGTCATCCTATTTATAAACCCTCAGTTATTAAGCCACTCTCTCTATACACACATTTATAAAAAACATAAAGAAGGGAGACTTCTGAGTCACAGGGTCACAAACAGTATCTGTCTGCACAGTGTGGGCTGGATTTATAAAAGGGTGGACTTTTATATGCAACATTTCATAGACTGGTATGTGAAACATTCATTTTGGCTACTACAGGGGACAATCATATGAGCAACAGCTGGAATTTACATGGGGCATTAATCATATGAGTAGTAGCAACTATCGTTTTGTTGGCTTTACTGTGAGTAGCAACTGAATGTTGGCACTGTAAACTCTGACTGCCACATCTCACTCATGCTCAAGCTGTCCCTCATAATTCATATTGCCATTTTGCCATCAGAAATAAGATATTATGCAGACACCTGCATAACAGAGGACACTGTTAATTGTTATCCTCTAACTTTCTGGATCACAAAATATTATATGTGGAATTATTTTCATGTGATTTCAGTCAGCATTTGCTTTGATGTTACAAAAGTTACTTTGTATATTTTACAATTTACAATTTTACAATTGCCTTACAAATTTTAATATTGAAAGTGAGTGATCCTGATTAGTAAGCTAGAGCTGTCAGTGGAATAAAGAAAAACTGTTCTGATCAAATTGGTATTTATAAATTGTCAGGGATTTTTGAGTTCTTGCACAAGTGAGGTGATGACACTGTAATCCAGGCCGGCGATGGAGTTTGGATGCTTGCCCATTAGTTCACAACATTGATATACCTGAGTACCCTCTTTTCTACCAGTTCAGTGATATGCAAAACTACACTGTGATTTTCAGATATAGCAACTGTCTTTTTACATTCTCACAACTGAATCAATCCATGATGAGAGGCTGAGACACTGCAGCACAAAATTCAGCAAACTCTAACTTAAGCTATTTAACATGAGCATTAATTATAACCCTGAGAGAATGCGTGAAGAGAGATCACACTGTAATTTGTTTATTTCTGATTCCCTTTTCTACATATGAAGCCAGCAGTGCAAACAAAATTTCACTTTTTCATTATTTATTATCCTTTTCCAAAGTTTATGAGATGATCAGTAGGATTGCATGGATAGGCTTCCAATTACTTTCTGAAGATAAAAAACCAATAACAGTTGCTCATGACCATAAAGAAACCTTTGGGATTATAGTTTGTATAGTTCTCTTGGTTTAAGGGACAAGAGACTGCTAATATTTATTTTTATGTGTAACTTCCACTTTCTCAAACCCACAGATCCTGGTACTCAAAAAAGAACCACAAATCTGATATTACATATCCATAGGCACGAGCATCAAGTAATAAGTAACAGATGTGAGTGGCTACGTTCCACCCTTGCAACCTGTAGACAAATAGAGGGTTGGATTTGATCCAGTTATCCATCTCCCACCCTCGAAAAAGACTGTTTACTTGGGCTTTATGCAAGTGGGTTGGGAAACACCTAGGAACTTTCAAAAATCACACTGTCATCTATCTGTGCCTTTAAGTGCCTAAACTCTTTTTTAAAATCTGACCCGTAGCCTCTTGCTGCCTCCATTCCACATCTGTAAAATGAGAATAGTAGAAATTCCCTAGCAAGGGTGCTGTGAGGATAAATACATTAAAGCTTGTGAAGTGTTTTGAGATCTACCACAGAAAAGAGCTATATGAGAGTCTGGTATTATTATTACGCTAGATCTAGTGCCACAAGGACATTTGATTAAAATGCAGGCAATAACTGTCATCAAAATCTAAAACTGACAGGCACAAGAGTTGGTCTCTAGTATTACATCAATCACCACAACATCTCATATTTACTACTTTCCTCAACAACTCTTTCATAAAAGTTAAAATTGTTATGATAGGAACTAGAAAAATTGATTACTGCCATCAAGCCAAATCTTCAGAAGAGATCAAGTGCTTGTGACAGAGTCTATGCACTAGACCCCAACACCCAAAGATATTGTACAAGGTCTTGTTGCAAAGGGAGCAACTAGTAGCTGGTCCGCACTAAACAGGCAGGCCTTAAAAAGAAAGGATTTGGACCATGGGGAAAGCCCTTGCTACAAGGGATGAACATACATTGCCTGGATTGTAAGGACCCTGCCACAGTGATTAAAGTCTGATCCAGCTCCCACGAAAATCAGCTAGAGTCTTTCCAGTGACTTTAACAGGATTTGGATCTGGTCCTTATTGTTGAACAAAGAAGATAAAATATTTTCAGCTTAGACTGTTCTGATGTTTGGGAATTTGGCTTTGATTGTTGGATTTTCTGGAAGACCAGGGGCCATTTTGTGTTGAGAGAAGTCATCTATGGCAATGTTTCCCAAACTTGGGATGCCGCTTGTGTAGGGAAAGCCCCTGGTGGGCCGGGCCAGGCTGGGCTGGGCCACGTTGTTTACCTGCCATGTCTGCAGGTCCACTGATCGCAGCTCCCACTGCGGTTCGCTGCTCCAGGGCAATGGGGGCTGCAGAAAGTGATGGCCTGTATGTCCCTCGGCCCGTGCCGTTTCCCACAGCTCCCATTGGCCTGGAGCAGCAATCCACAGCTAGTGGGAGCCACGATCGACCGAACCTGCGGACGCAGCAGGTAAACAACCTGGCCCGGCCCGCCAGGGACTTTCCCTGTACAAGTGGCATCCCAAGTTTGGGAAACACTGGTCTAGGGGGTTGAAATAAAGTCCTATGCAAGACTTACAATGAGACCATGCCTTGATGCCCGAATTTTGAATTGTCTCCAGTGCTGGGACTTCCACAATTATCAATTACTGTAAGTATGCCAACACACTACTTGATTTATTACTTTTTTTCATTTTTAACTGCTTAATGGAATTTACAGACAAATTATAACACATTCATTTTGTCATTCACTGTAGAATTTTTTTTATCAGACTTTCAAAGTAATTATCTTAAACCACTGTTGCCCATGATACTATCAGTTCCACCATTTGAGCCATGTAATGGTGAAAAGTACCGAAACACAGTTAGAATCTAAAACCTTAAATCCTTTAAATCAGGTGAACTGAAAAAGAATGTTAGCAACTTAATTTTAAGGCAATTTAGGGACAAAAAAAAAAAATTCCCAGTCCCAAGCTACCAACCCATTAGTCATCTGCACTGAGAAATATTGTGAACAAAATAGAAACAAAAATCACCAGAATGGATGGAAAACAGGCTGAATTACTTTATTTCCAATGGCCCTCCAGCACCCTTTTCTCCCCCTACCACACACACAGTTTTCAGGACTTTATAGCTGATCTGTAAACTTTACAAAGAGTACAGAATCAATCTATGTTATGGTCTGCTTCACAGTTTAAGCATATTTCTCTGAAAGCACCAAAGATTACCAGGATCTGAACTAGGCAGAATAAATTTTTGAGAGCAGAAGATTTCCCAAAATATATGTTGAATTCAATTTTGTTGGACTCACAGGATCTCTTTTCAAAATGGCAGACTTTATCTCTATCTTTTAGTGATGGGCACAACACATAATGCAATTCTGTACTCATTTTAATTTTCCAAAAATATATATCTAAATTTTTAAATAAAAAGTAATTGTTAAAAAATGAAATTATGAAAAAGTAATTTTGGGGGAGAGGGAATTTTCAAATTTGGTTCTACCAGAACCATTTATTTTTCACAATGGCCAATGAATCAAAAGAAAAAAATGCCCAGCTCTACTGAGGACCTTTATCTTGGAGAACACTTATGACGGACAATGAATTCTCTGTGCAGTAGACTGCAGAAAGGATCATAGTGATCATCTAGTCTGACCTCCCGCATAAACACTGAATATAGAATTTTCCTGAATTAATTCACATTTGAATGTTAGAAAAAAACAGTCTTGATTTAAAAATGGCCAGTGACGGAGGATCTACCACAAGTCATCCACTGCCAGTAGGAGCAGAAGAAGTCAAAACAGGGGTTGCTGCACTCATGGGGACCATCCCTTCCTCCAACACATCCCAAGGACCCAAAACTGTGCAGAGAACAACATCTCACTCTCTCACATGCCATGTGGTCTTGGCAGGAAAATGTAATCAGAGGCTCCAGCCAGTCAGAGCAGAAGCAGCCAAAGCAGGAACCTCTAGACAGTCAAACAACTTTCTGCAATTTTGATCAGCCTTTCTCTCCCCTGTGCAGATTGCCTGTTTGCTCCACCCTCCTCCTTCTCTTTCCCCTCCCTCAGTGTCTTCATCACAGCTTCACACCACACCTTGCCTTCTTACCTTCTTCTGGGCTGCCCTGTCCCTCATACCACTTCTCCTCACTTTTCTTTCCAGTTAGCTTAACTCCCCTCAACAAAAAAAAACTGAAAACAAACAAACAAAAATCTATAACACCCTGGAACTAATACATTTGCTGCCATCACATTGTTCACTCCTTCTGTGTGTTCTACCCCTTCCCCACTACATGTCTGTCTTGTCTATTTAGATGTTAAGTACTTTGGGGCAGAGATTATCTACTTCTCTGTGCTTGTCCTGTGCCTAGCTCAACAGACACTACCATAATAAACATGCTTAATAATTAGAGATGAAAAATAACAGATTTTTTTTAGTTCACTGGCAGTTTCAAAACGTAAACAAAATTAGTTTCAGGTCCAACAAAATGTTTCATTTTGATTTTGACCATTTTAACTTTTTTACATGTTAAATAAAACTAAAAATAGATCAAAACAAAGGTGTTTCAAACTGAAATATTTCATTTTGAGTTACTTTTTTGGATTTTTTCCTAAAACTATTCTACAAAACCAACATGAATTCACAAAATGGTATGGTGTTGCCAAATCTGCATTTTTTGCTGGAAAAAAATTTCAACAGAAAAATGTTGCCCAGCTCTATTAATAATAATTATCTCTGGCAAGTAGTTTCAATGGTTAATTACCCTCACTCTTAAAAATGTGTACTTAATTTCTAGTCTAAATTTATCTAGCTCCATCTTCCAGCCTTTCTGGAACAAATAACTCATGCTTGTTCATGTTATTCCAAGGATATGTATATTAGTAAATGGCTGAATATGCTACATAAAGTAATGCTTTTAAGTGTTCATCTTCATAAATTCATTTGGTTCCACTACAACAGTTGTCAACAGAGATTTGTTTGGTAGTAATGTGGATGTCGTAAGTATTTTCAAAAGAAATTTGTTCTAATCCAGTATTATTATACCATTAAAATAAGGTGCCATTGAATTCTGAAATAGAGATATTTGATCAAGAATTTTAATGTAAGCAACTGATTCCCTGATTATCAGTTTAAAATGTACTATAGATATTGAATTATTGTCATCTCAACATTTACTTTCAAGTAAATTTAATTGCTTAAACTCTGGAAACATTTCCAGTAAAAAAATAAATGTCAATGACAGTCATTGAAGCTGAAATTCCATTCTGAGCTATTTCACTGCTGCTGAATCCACCTAGCAAGTAGAGTCAAATGCACTTTTACAGCTACGCAGCCTGTCACCTTTGAAATTCTAACAATCCTATGGAAAATCTGTACTTCCGAGGAAGCTGCTATGTTCCTCGGAAGGAACATATTTACTGGACTGTAAATATCTCTCCTCCTGAAGCTCCTTAGTGAAGGATTGCTTCATCACATGGACTATTTTTAAAATGTTTGCACAAGGTAGTGTAAGAAAAAGTTGAAGGAGAAAATAAAACAAAGGAAAGGAAAGGAAACAAACCACCCTTTTATGAATGAGTATCTTGAGATCTCCTATTTTTAATAACCAGGAAAAGAAATTAGAGTCTTAACTATATTTTTCTAAAGACTTGTCCTTAATCTCTCTCAATACTTTATTTTGCATTTCTAAACAACTGTCACTTTTTTTGCTTTGATTGAGGATGAATAAGTGCTTGGAGAATAACATTTTTCTCATATCATCAATATTTCAGGATGATTTAATTATCAGTCTCATGCTTTTTTTAAGTAACTTATCTGGCCTCCAAACATTCAGTGAAGTAGAAACCTGATTGTACAATGAATGAGAACAGAACTTTCCCATACAAGTCATTTCAGTGAATCACTGATCCAAGGAACTGACCAAAGATGTGAACCTGTGTTTCATGCTACACTGCTCATGTTAACTGGAATCACTGAAAAGTCATACTTATGACTCATGTTTTTACATACGGAGGGTTGGGCTTACCTATATGCAGTGAAGGAAACATCACTGGGCAGGAAAATTATTTCTACCATCACTAATGTATGTTTGCAGAATTTTAGGAAGGGAGTTCCAAGATCTCCTCTAGTACATTAGTGCCTTGGAGTTCTTGATGGGCTGAACAACACGAGGAAAGGGGAATTTAATGGGGAAGCAGGCAAAAGCAGCATTATTACTAATCAGCAGAAATACACCATTGACATGAGGTATTTTTCCCCTTTTTAAACTTAGGACTATTGAAAATAATTAGTAAAAGGGCTTGCCGCATTTGGGTGCATTTGTACTTTCTGGTACTCAGACACCAGGCAAAGAGTATAGAAGTACTGGGTGCTATGATTAAGAACACACACTTGACCTGGGGAAACTGATTTTTTGCATCAGTTACCTGAGCTGTCTCCCTATTTCATTCTCTGCAGGAATGAAATGGTCAAACTAGTGTGTATGGGTAGTGATGTCAGGATTGGTATGGAAGGGAGCATATGAATGGCCATACTGGGTCGGATGAAAGGTCCATCTAGCCCAGTATCCTGTTTTCTAATGCCAGGGAATGAACAGCATAGATAATCAAGTGATCCATACCCTGTCGCCTATTCCCAGCTTCTGGTACTATGGAGAAATAGTACTGTTTAGATATAATATTGAAGAAAAATATGATGCAAATTCAAGTGTGTATAACAAATGAGAAGAACTTATAAATTGCACTTTTCAGTTTTTTAACATGAAAATTATCTACCAATTAAAAATCATTCAGCCACGCTAGTTCTGATGTATTTTTAAAGTGTACTCTCCCGCCATTCCCTCAAATTCTGACTGCATGTTTTGTACTGAAAATGCATCAAAAAATATTCTTATTTGAATATCGATGCACTTTATAGAATGAAATATTAAGTCAATTGCAACAACACTACACTAATGCAAATGCTAAAGCAAACCTACTTTAATTTACCTGTAGGCAAGATACTAAAACAATTGAAACCTAATTTCATCAAATTGATGCAACTCAAATTTTAGACTACATCACAGGACCCCAGAGGCTGCTGGTAAATACCAGACAATAAATTGTATTAAATCAAATCAAAATGAGTGCTTTGGTGTCACAGATTATTTGTGTGTGTGTATACAATTTATACTTAAAAATAAGCAGAGAAAGAGTCTCTATTTTAAAAGGAAAACCTTAGAAAGTTCTATCATTGTTTAAACAAAAATGAACCCAAGTTTTCTTCTAGAAACTTTTGTTTTACTGAATTAATAAAGACATATTTAATATTACTATCTATACTCCAGAGTCACCCTAAGGCCTGAGTCTAAGGGCTTCAATGTTCTGGGTGTTGGACAAGCACAAAGAAAGATAATCCTCGCTCTGAACAATTGAATGAAAGGCAAACGGGATACAACATACAAACAAATTACCCAGTCTTGCAACAGTTTATACATCTGGTCAGCTTTACACATTGTGAGTAGCCCTACTGGCTTCAATGCCCCAAAGGCTTCAGTGGGACTCCTCACAATGCAAGGAAGTAAGCATGTCAGTAAGTCTTTGCACAACTGGGGCCAAAATGGTCATATTGATGAGAGCCAGATAAGTAGGTTCAATGTGGTTAAGGAGTCAGGGGAGCCCCTACTAGCATGACTCATGTGGAATGTGGTCTAGTGGAGGTAGGGGAAAGGGAGGCCAAGAGCTTGGGTATAGGACAGAGGGTTCGCCACATAATATCAGAGGATTTATTCATTTGGGCCTCAAACCCACTTTTGAAGCGCAGGGTGCGGCAAACTCTCTCTCTCTCTGTGACGCCCCCCACCCCCAAATTAAACTCAGAGTGCAGAGGTTCCATTCTCTTATGTGGCTAATATCCATGTAGGAGAGTATGGAGCTGTACAAGTGGAGGGCTTACAGCAAAGAGGTGGTCACCTGACTTAATTGAGGAGAAAGATAGCAACTTTGAAGAGAGACAGGCCTGGCAGAGAAAGAAGAGGTACAGGAGACTTGGCTACAGAAGTGCTAACAAATAATTACTTGTCATTTAAGAAAACCTGTTTAGGTTTTGATTCTCTCTTTCTCTCTTCCTATCTCCTATGTTATTAATCCCTCACTCAGAAAAAAACAATTAAGATGCAACATCTCATTTATAAGATTGGCTGTAAGCAGCATTAAATTCAAGTGTTTCATTACAGATGACAAACCTCACTCACAAAAAAAATTGTAACAATCTGAAATCCCTCTGCTTGAAAATCATTAATCCATATTGATGCCTTCATTTCATTTGAATGAGTATTCCATGAAGACATTGCAGTATACACAAATGAACCCTGACTGGATGATGTGATAATCTTTGATTCACTCAAGAGAAAGATAGTACATGATTTGAACCAAAAATTTACAGACTTCATTGCAATATGGAGACAAAAATGGACAGAAGTGGCAACAGGAGTACGGTCCTATTGTGCCTATAGTTTTGTCATAATCTCTTCTTTTTGTGAAATACTAGCCCTCAAGAATGGTGTGTGAATGGCTCCTGACTAAATAAGTGTCTTTACTGTTGAAGGAATCTTTGCCAAGGTGAGGGCTCTGGACAGTGTTTCTTTATTTAATTATTAATTATTATTATTAATATTATTTGCATGATCTGAGCATCTAGCAGCTCTAACTGTGATCAGGGACCCTTTGTGCTAGATACTATACAAAGAGCCAGTCTCTGTCCTGATCTTATATAATTGCTTTGTACTGAGCTCTCACAACACGAGTTGCAATTTAATTGCTTACTCCTCGGGGCATTCTACACCAAAAAATTAAAAATTCTGCGCCAAAAAATTCTGTGCACAATATTTTAAAATTCAGCAAAATTCTGCATATTTTATTTGTCAAAATAATATTACATAATCATACCAGTTTCAATAATTTTGGTAATTTATTTCAAAATACCTGTCAGCAAGTGTGTCTGTAACAATACAGACACGCAAATTTCCCCCCTGGAGTAGAGACTTAAAGAAACCCCTATGACAACCCAGTTCCTGTTTCTCCGCTCCCTTCCCTCCCCTGCCGCCAGAGCCCAGCTGAGGGGCCAGACACCCACAACCCCTGCCCCTCAGAGCCCAGTCATGGGTCCCACCCAAGCCAATGCACCCAAACCCCCTATCGCATGAGCCCAGCCATGCCTCCCCACCCAGATACCCGCACCGCCTTCCCTCCCCTCCAGATCCCAGCTGTGGGGTCCCCCTAAGCCCAGGTACCCACACCTCCTTCCCCCAGAGCCCAGCTGCAGGGCCCCCCTTGCCCAGATACCCACAACTCTTCTCACTTAGAGCCCAGCCATGGTCCCCCCAGCCCATCCTTCTCCTCTTTTCCAGTTCAGGGATCCGGAGGGAGATACAGCCTGAAGCTGGGCCCCAGGCTCGCACAGAATTTCCTGCACACCACCCTTTCGTTTCCTCAAGGCATGCTGTGAACTGCAGCTGCCAGAATTCTCTAGCTTCCTCTCCTTTCCACCAGCAGTGTCTTCTGTCTACGAGCTGGGCTCTGCGGGGTCCAGTGGCAGCTAGCAGAATTGCAGTCTATTTCTGTGGGGAAAAGGAAATTTTGTGCACACAATGTTAATTTCTGCAAAATTCTGCATTATGTAGTAGAACATAATTCCCCCAGAAGTAGAACATAATTCAAACCAAAAATAACCAAAAATCCTCAGACTTCTTCATAAACATGAATATTTTAAGAAACCTTTTCCTCAGTTGATAAAAGAATAGTAGTAATTCTAGGCATAGGTAAATATATCTAAATTTGTAAAAAAGGTCCACAGATAGAGGATCAACAGATGATACAGAGACACATTATCTTGTAAAAGATAACAAAATGCTGGCCAACAGAATGGATGTTAAAAACAAGGGGAGAACTGCAGGTTCCATCTGACTGGAGTTCTGAATAAAGTGGAAATGAGAGACCTGGGTTATTACATTGCTTAGCAGAAGCAATTTTTTGCCCCATTGGCTCAGTATATTCTATTTCAGTGTTCTCAACTAAAGAAAATGTGATATAAATTCCTGCCTTTCTTTGGTCTGTTTTAATTTAGAATCAGTATTTTCTTGTTTCAGTTTTTACATCTATTTCTTCAATAATTATTAGCAATGGATAATTTAATTATATCTCCCCCCTCTGTTGCAGTGCACAACTGATAATCATCTAGTTTAATGTAAGAGCCCATTGGTGCTGAGTTTCAATTTATTTCCCTGTAGTTTTAAGGTAGGATTTTTAATGTAAACTTCCCAATTACTGTAAATTATAATAATTTTTAGGTATTTTATCACATATGTTCTGTTAAAAAGCACCATTCAGAGCCTCAGTGGTATAAAATTGGGACAGCTCCACTTCAGTCAGTGGAGCTATGTCGATTTACATTAGTGGAGGACATAATCCTCTCTTTTAAAGGAAGAGTTTTAATAAACTTGTGCCAAACTAATATTTCAAACTAGAGACTTACTAGGTACCTCTTTTCTCTAGAATAACCAGTGGGACTCAGCCTAATATTTGGCAACATTTAGCCTATATATATATATTTCTACAAAATAACTAGTTCCTATGTAGAATGAGAGTGATGAAGGGTTAATTTGGAGAAAAAAAAAAAAGATGATAGCACTATGGATTTTCAACCTATGTATCCACTGAATCATGATATGGTTAGAGATGGGCCTTGCCTTAAGGGTCTAACTTTCTTGTGAGATTTTTTTTCTTAAAGTATCCATCTTCAAAGAAACATTCTTTTCACCAGTTTCCTCTCTCTTTCTTGCATTCTTCTCACTTCAAAGAGACTATCTAAATGATATAGTAATTTAGCTGTGTTCTGAAAACAAATTCTTTTTCCATTCTACAAAGTAAAGAAGAGAATTTTTCTTGAATGTATTTTTTCATCAAGGGAATCTCTTTTACAGTCTCAAGAGAAGTGATATTTCTTGAAGATATTTCTGCAGACCCCAAGGTTTTGAATAACCTGTTTGCATACATGTCTAAAGAAAGAGAGCATGAGATTAACATAACTTTGAAGAAATAGTGCAGCAAACATACAATTCTCATCAAGAAGCAGGGTGAACTTTTAAAACTAGATCATGGCCACACTAATAACTGAAAGAACATGCTGTTACATGGGTGTAATTAGTAGAGTCATGTGTGTAAAAAGCCAAAACTGAACAGTAACTGAACACAAACCCAATATATATGTTGTGGAGGTGATTATGTTGATTTGTATGAGAGTTGTGTTGTGCTGGGAGAGTTGTGCGGAGTTGCATGGATAGCAAATGAGGGGTGTGTGCTGCCTTCGTATACTCATTATTGTGTGGATGGTTGTGTTGATTTGTCTCAAGGGTGGAGGGACTGTGCTGGGAGACGTGTTTTGATTAGTGTGGGTGCAGCTGAGCCAAATAATCCACCATCTGTTCAGTCTCTGTTATACAAACAATGAAATTATTGTATGCAAATTAGCTCTAGAGTAATTGGTTGAGTTACCTCTGATTTCAGTCTTGGTAATGGCATAGATACATTTCTTACTGTGTCTGTACCGTACAGGTATAATTTGTAAAGTCAAAATGGCAGAGAACTTAAGCATTGGATGGTAACAGACCATAAAGCTCAGTGATGATTTAACTTGGTGATATTCTGAAAAAAACAAAAAAACAAACCTCTCAACCATGCTTGTAACTGTTTCCATTGCTTTACACTGACAGTATAGACATTTTAGGCTTCAGAGTGACATAGAATGGCAATCCTGGAATCTTCTTATATAGATAACTGCTAAAAAGGTATTTATTCCTAACATCACAAGTTGCTTAGTCTCTTATATGTTTATTCCCTGTATTCTATTATTTGTATCTGTTCTTTGCATTGTGGTAGCACCTAGACACCTTCTTCTCACAGGCTGGCTGGCCCTTTAAAATAAGATCAGCTCAGCCTTTCAGGGACCTAGCAACTATCCCTCAGCCTTGCTGGTGACCTAGCAATTCAGTGATAATTAAATATGCCAGCTGAGTGGGTTGGAGATTTAATTATAATGACTGACCCAGCTGCAGAGAAGCAGAGGGAGATCTATTTAAACAGAACTGAGAACCCAGGCTGGAGGAAGAGACTCAGACGAGAGGAGAAAAAAGAATTTCTTCTGTGGGAAGGGCCTGGGCAAGTCAGTCTGGAAGATACCCTCAGAGAGCAGGTCAGGCACTTGTGAGGGAGGGCTTGAATTAGGATGTGTAAGAAGCAGGAAGATCCCTGGGGGAAGTTCCCATATTCCCTAAGGAGGGGAGGGAGTGGAGGAAAAAACCGTTTGAAGAAAGCAGCATAGGAGAAATTCTGTAGGGCTCAGGAGTAAGAGCCAAGAAGCAGAGGTCTTTAATGAAGCCCAGAGGGGCTGAAGAATTATTAGTTTGGGTTTATTTGGACATACAGATGGACCTCTTGATCCTCCAGAAGGGGAAAGAACTTTTAAGCCAGGCCATGGAAAACCCAGACAGATCATTGTGGGGCAAAAGAAGTGGCTATCAGAAAGTAATAGAGGCAAAGTCCACTAAAATGTAAGCCCCTGACACCACAGGGACTTGTGGAAGCAGGAAGAGCAACTGATTGTTCTTAATTTAATCAAACAAGTTATTTGTCTTCAGTTCTCAGGTCCTTCACGGCCAAACCCTGCCCTACCTATAATCTTTAAAACTCTATTGAGTTGTCAACTTCCATCTTCACTGTGGCAGTTCAACACCCATCTGTTACATTTTCAACCAAGCACCTTCATGTTTTCTCCTGTACTGCCCCTCACATATAAGAGGATCATCATGTAAACCAGGGATCAGCAACCTTTGGCCGCGGCCCATCAGGATAAGCCCTCTATGGGATGGGATGGTTTCTTTACCTGCCACATCTGCAGGTTCAGCCGACTGCAGCTCTCACTGGCTGCGGTTCGCTGTCCTAGGCCAACAGGGGCTGCGGGAACCGGTGCAGGCCAAGGGATGTGCTGGCCACTGCTTCCTGCAGCTCCCATTGGCCTGGAGCAATGAACCGCGACCAGTGGGAGCTGCAATCAGCCAACCTGTGGACGCAGCAGGTAAACAAACCGGCCCGGCCTGGCAGGGGGCTTGTACTGTTCCAAAAGAATCCATCCTGAAAACTAACCTTTGCCATGACACCTGCTAAAAAAAGAAACCAAAAAACAACATGACACCTTCACTGATAGGCAGCTGGAGTGGTACTGGATACCCACAGTCTATCATGCTGATGAGTATTGTCTCATTGTTTTTGTTGTGCTTCCCCATCTGTCTCTGTATCTTTTTTTATACTTAGATTGTAAACTCATTTGGACAGTGACTGCATTTTGTTGTGTTTTTGTACAAAGCCAAACACACTCGGTGCACTGGTCTATGATGAGTGCTCCTGGGCACTATCACAATACAAATAAAGAATACAATCAGGGACTCTGAATGAAAAGATGGTGCCTGATCCTGATAGCTTGCAATCTAAGTATATGGCAAGATACAACAGACTGACACAAACCGAGGAGGTGGTGATGGAAGTTTGCTCGATATTTTAGTACAATCTCATTCCCCAGCTCATGCCTTAGATGACTAATATGCAACAGAGAACAGCCAAGGAACAATGAAAAGGGGAATGTAAATAACAATAGCAACTAAATGGCCACAATCACACCTGAGAAATTACCTGTACACTCTACATGTATAACCAAGGATCACCTAGGATCTAATCTGTCATTCCAACTAAACAGCATCTTACCTGCCAAAAGGTCTTATTCTTCTCAGTGCGCCCACGTGGAGAGTAAGTTATTATTCAGTGTAAAGGTGGCAGAATCAGTCTCTTGTGGGGAAAGTATGACTCGCAAAAGTATGGCTCTGTTTTTGTCCAGTGTCACTTTTGAACTATTCAACCAAATGAGAACTTTCCTATTCAATGCCAACCTGTGAAAAAACTGTCAGCAATACTGAGCAGCAATATTGAGCAGCCTTAAATCAACTTGCACATCTTCTGCTGAATGGCCTTAAAAAATATTTGTATCTGTTCTATAAATAACAAGAACTATGTTACTTGTGCTGTATATGGGCATCATAATAATAAATGACACCAATATTCACCTTCCAGTTATAAAATATTCTAGTCCACTTGTGCAGGTGTGCACAAGATCTCAAAGTTTCTGGGATAGGAAGATAAATGAGAATGAGAGTACAGTTCTGGCTCAAACACAATTTATCGAGAATTACAGTCACCAGCCTCTTATTTTATCATATGTACTCCTAACACTGATTAAAAAGAGTAGTTGATTTTGTTATCTATATGAAATCCTCCTACTTTCTCTTTTTGCAGGAACTGTGGGCAAATCTATGCTCTTTTGTCTCCCATCCATAAATATCTGGAGGCCTTTTTTGCTGGTTATCAACTATAAAAGCAAAGTCAAATAATGGTGCTATCTCTATTACTTCTGTACACATGGGACTTCTTACTCATAGACAGAACACTTCAAATTCCAGTTACTTTATTTCAGCTGGTACAAGCAATAGGGAAAGGGGATGATTTATTACAGGTAGCATAGCTTAAAACAAAACAAAACAAAAAAAATCTAGCTTTTCTTTCACCTGTGTCTGTTCCTTTCCCCTTTGTTTTTATCTCCATCCCTTCCTCCAGTGACCTGAGATTCTATTAAGGATTATTTGTTGATGGCTAGTTTTTCTAATAAATGGTCATAATAAATTTTATTTCTATTGTTAAATGTGTGTGAGACACTCTGGTGCAACAGTGATGAAGGCCATTCAAGTATCTAGATACAGTAGATCAAGTGAGTTTGTACATTTGGTGGGCTGTTCTTAGCAGTCTCAGCTTGAAAACCAGTCAGCAGTAAAACTTGTTATCTGATGCTATACAGAATTTTGTGTATGCTGCTGGAATATCTGGCTGAAAAAACAAGCAATCAAACAAATTAAAGTTTTATACGACAACAGGTCTTTTTGTCCAGAAATTCCTATAATGTATGAGTGACAATGGCAACCTAATGCTCCTTTTACAGCACACTTGACTCTCATATTTACAGTTTCATATAGCTATCAAGCAGCTTTTACAGAAAAATAAGTACCATCATTTCCTGAAGTATAAAAAGAGGTATATGTGTAATTGTATGGTGCTATATATATTGTGACAGACCCAGACCAGTGGGGTACAGGAGTCTTGTAGAGAGCAAATATACTGGTCGCTGGATGAGTAGTTTTCTGTTCCCTGAGTGACCAGAGCAGGGGCTGCACTAGAGTAACTAGGAACCTGCTAGAACCAATTAAGGCAGAGAGGCTGATTAGAACACCTGCAGCCAATCAAAGCAGGCTGATTAGGGCACCTGGGTTTAAAAAGGAGCTCACTTCAGTTTGTGGTGTGTGTGAGAGGAGCTGGGAGCAAGAGGTGCAAGGAGCTGAGAGTAGGCAGCGTTGCTGCGGGAGATACCGAGTACAGTTTATCAGACACTAGGAGAGGTCTGTGGTGATGTAAGAAGGTGTTCGGGAGAGGCATGGGGAAGTAGCCCAGGGAATTTAGCTGTCATGCAGCTGTTACAGGAGGCACTATAGACAGCTGCAATCCACAGGGCCTGGGCTGGAACCCAGAGTAGAGGGCGGGCCCGGGTTCCCCAAACCTCCCAATCCTGATCAGACACGGAGGGAGTTGACCCAGACTGTGGATTCCACCGAGGGGAGATCACTGAGGTGAGGCAATCTGCTAGCGGAGGATCCACCAAGGTAGAGGAGGAACTTATATTATATATATATATACACACACTTACACACACACACACGAGTTAATTATATATGGTGGCAGATTATAGAAAACATTTGAAAGAAAAATTAAATAAAACCTTTCCTTTACTAGTTTCTGCCCCCTTTCTACCTAGAACTTGTCTGTAACAACTGATCATTCTCCATTTGATGTTTGTCCTTTCTATTAGCACCCCAAGCATCAGGTTAAGAATAAAGGAACAACTCATTTTTCAACAGTCTATGCAGTTGAAGTGTGATCTTACTGGTAAATCACGTAAAAATGTAAAATATATACAGTAGGTAGTTACATGTAAGTACTGTGATAGAAGTAAATTGAAGAAATAAGTCAAAGGTTCAATCTCATCCTCTAACACGGCAATGAAAAACACCATGTAAAATATCTTACACTTTGGCTGAGTTCACAAGTTAGTTGTACACACATATAAGATAGGGAAATTGAATCCTTATTATGGTATAATAGGAAACCTCCTTTGTTGCCCAGGCAGTAGTTGCGTTGACTGCAGCACTGAAGCATTTAGATTATACATATGTCCTGAAACACCTCAATGCACGATAAACCTTTGATGCATGTCTCCATGAAATGGTGGGTGTGAAGAGTATAGAAAAGCAGGGTGATATTTTTGATCTTTGTGTTTTCAGCAGGGATAGAAAAGGAATACAAGGGTGAAGGAGAAGCAATGAGAGTGCAGGAAGTTCAATAGACGGTAGAGGCAAAACCAATAACAGGGAGTAATTATCTGATCTTTGAGAAATTTAAATTCCATCAGCCTGAAATTTGCAGTAGACCCCCATCTTTATACAAAGACCAAACAAAACTCACGATACGAAGAACTCAGGATGCAAATTTGCAGCTGTGGACTGACTCTTTCTACAAAGAGATTATTTTTTTTCAATATCTTTTCATGAAGTACATGTTGGGTGGTGGGATAGGGATTAGCCCATATATGGACTAAAGTACATGAGATCACAAAGTGGTAGATAGCAATTAGTTTTACACGGAATTATGGAAAAAGGAAGTCCCCCCAAAATGTGCTCTGACAAAAGAGAAAAAAAGCAGCTCACTTGCAAGTAAAGAGTCTTTTCTACATTACCTTGAATTCCTTAGTAGCAGAATTAAACAAACAAAATAGAGCCTTAACTTTTCAGGAAAAATAGGAGTGTTTACTTTTGGATTCAGAGGTTAGAAGAACAGTAATTTTTGATGAAAGAGTTATAACTGGTAATTGGTCCAGGGCTGAAGAACTGAAAGGCAATGGATTCAGAGGATGATGAATATGGAAGATGAGTTTGCATGGTAGGAGGGTGGAAGACTGAGATGAAAGGAAGGGACTAGAGCCAGGCATTACAGTTAGAGAAGAAGAAAGGTAACTGGACAGCCACAGAAAAAAAGAAAGGAGAAACTAATTGAATGAAACTCAGAGAAAGAGAAGGCATAGAGGCCAGGAGCAATACCACCACAGCCTGCTGGCCAGACATGAGAGAAAGAGCTTATAGAAGTACAGTGCACAAACAGAAGCAGAATTTGCCAGGGAAAGTCACTTTACAACAAATACAGGGAGGGAAGAGTTTATGGACTGATGTGATTTTGTTAGAGAGGGACAAGCAAACAATGAAAGGGAAGGAGAGTGTAAGAAAAAAAAATTACATTATTGTAGAAGCAACATCACTTAGTTTAAGGCCATTGGGACAGGTCTGCTGGTAGTGGCAGAGGATGAGACACCTGGGTTTCAGATTTGAGAGTGAGGCAACTGAGTGATGGTGGAGCTGAGATGTGTGGAGGAGAGGTAACAATGAAATTTGAGTGTACAGAAGAGGGAAAATGAGGGATGGGAGAAGGATAAGTCAAGGCCCAGAAGATGACAGAAGGAAACATAGTGGAGAAAATGATGGATAGAGTTGAGTGGGAAACAACATTTTTCCATCTCAAATCAGAAGATGCCTGTTTTGTGGTTTGCTATACCCCTATACCAATTCATACCTACATCCTCAGGACCAGAAGATATTTCTCAATTAAGCACAATTTGTTTTGATTAATTTAAGTTTCTTCAACTACTGTAAACTTTGTTTTTTGAATTCTGTATCAAATGCTTATTCTGTTTCATTTCTTTTAATCAAATTCCATTTCCGAACTGACATGTAGTAAGTATTTGCACATGGAATTGCACTACTGCCAACTTTATTTGTTTATCTGCTGTTGTGACTTTTACAGTTCTCTTGTAATTCAGTGTAAATTTAATCTTTCTCTGCAGGAACTCTCAGGCACAACTTGATTTTCAAGTTCATGATTTTCACTACAGTGTATCCTTTACATTTTGAACATAATGTATATGTCTCTGTGTGAGATGCTGACTATTCTTTAATATCAATTTATCCTATAGCTCTTTCCTTGTAAGTCTTAGGATGATCTGATTTCCTACAGAGTGGAATGAAGCATGCCATAAAATTCTAAGATGGAGAAATCATGGAAGTTCTTACGTAGTCCTATCCCCGAATGCTTATTTAAATGTCTGAGCCTCATAGTTTTAAAAAATTGCTTTCCAACATGGAAGTGGGATATCTTTGAAATCTATTCAGAATCTTTCTACCTGCTGTGCTTAATTTCAAAATCCAGTGCAATCATTAACTGCTTTCCTTCCGCAGAGTACATTAATGTACAGTACAGGTGTTCTGTACAGTACATTAATTTTCTATTAATAATCAAAAACATATTTTGAAGAAAAACATGAATAATGTTCATAAGATGCTTGTAAAGTGTAATTTTTCTTCCCTATTGTATATCGATTCACTGCATAAGCCGTACATCATATTGTATTAATCATCTGAGTCTATTTTAAACCACGCCTATTTTTACACAGGTTGTGATTTGCGTACATAGGGCCTGATTCACTGTTCTTTAATGGAGCTGCACTGATGTAAATCCAGCCATTGCTTTCAAACAACATGTACAGTGTGACACTTTAAAAAAATAACAATTTGAGGGATTTAACCAGTGTTCCCAATTAAGGACTTAATCAAAAAACCATTGATTATGGAAAGACTTTGAGACATCAGTGGGCTTTGTATCAGGTCCTATATGTATAAGGAATCTCTCAAATTGTGGTAGGGGGAGGGGACTTTTAAAGAGATAGAAATACATATGTTTTACTGTGACGACTATATTTCTCTGTATTTGGTGGCTTACTTTTTTGTTCTGTTCTCGGCTTCTCTGTTGAGCATGCCCTTTAATGACTGCTATGGTTGTGGTGGTGGGGTTTTTTGGACATCTGTTCCTAAGGAACTGTGCAGTAATCAACTTGTTTTATACAAACCACTTAAGAGACATCAGCTTTCAGTGGAAGGCTGTATTGGAAGTGGTGACTTTTCCTTGAAACATGGTAACCCAAGATCAGTACACTAAGCCAACCGGATAACAGTTTTAAAAAGCATTTTCAAGACATTGTCTGAACGATGAACATTCTTCTGCGTATGGTGCCATATGTTTCAGTCATCCATTGGAGCCTGAAAGAGCTAGCTTTCATGGAAGTTTTGCTCTCACATCCTCTTTTTTTACCATAAGGTGAAGAGAGAGCTCATTTACATTACTGCTGTGATAGACTTTGTTCAGCAGTGTGCCTTTGATGGTAGAGGAAGGATTGTATGGTATGTCAAAGAAATTCAGCATTTAATGAAGGCCTAAGATAATGTCCTTACCCTATATTAATTGGTGGGGCGCTTTGTCCGGGTTAATGGAGAAAGTGAGTGGTCTTCTTTAATTGCAAGGGTGACTTTTCCAGCAGACTGGTAAGAAAGGGGTAATTGCCCTTTTAAGCCCTCCTGCTCCGAGAGAGAAAGAGAGAGAGAGAGTATTATCTGAGAAGCCGGAAGCAGTCACTCAGTAGTCAGCTGGACCAGGTCAGTCCGGGGACTTTCCTCTCTCCCACAGGGAATTGTTGATGGGTGGGGTATTGATATCCAGTGCTATGCCAGGAAAGCCCTCCTGTACTGAGACCAGGTAATCAGCATCCATGCTCCCACCCATGGATGTACTTAAAAACACCAGGTTTTGTCATGAACCATGGGGGGACTGGGGATGGAATTTTTTCTTTCACTACCAGATTGGCCAAGGCAAAGTGGGTTTTTCACCTTCTACGCAGCAGATAGAGGTCCATTGTATTAGAAAAGGAGAGTTAGGATAAAATATTGCACCTCATTACGCAAGTTTATGGCGGGCGTCCAGTGCAGGTACTATACATGGAATGGATACAGATCAGATAAAGTGGATTGGTGAAGGTTTAAAATAGGTATTCTTTAAAGGAGCAGAGAAAGGGAGTTTGGGGCTCCTATGACTGATATGGTAGAAACCCAACTCCTACCCCCTGCTCCTTTACAGCCCCTCCCCATTAATCTTCATACAAGGGGTGGGGGGCTAGCTCCCAGCAATGGGTCGGCTGGGACAAGGATGGGCAAGAGGGAGGGTTGATGGCAACCCCCCAAGTGTATGGAAAGGCTTATGGAATTACCTGCAACGTACAATTTTATCTGCTGAGTTCTCTCAGATATTTAAGAATAAAGTTGTGGCCTAATTAAAACCATATCTGTGCTTCCTGTATTTCCTCTGGCATAGCCAGACAAAGCCTCAAGTATTGCTATGGCACTGTCCTTGCAATCAATCCCTACATTTTACCGAGTGTAAATGACTACAACTCTCATGTAAGACTAAGGGGCAAATCCAAATATGATTTGAATACTGGTACATTTACTGCAAAATAGAAGAGACTGCTTTATGTTCCCCTTCCAGTACTTGCTTAGCCTACTATTCACCCCTTTCAACCTCCTCAGCATGTTAGTTACACTTATTTTTCACACCAAAGCAAATCCAACCACGCTTAAAGTCACTATTGAATCTGCTTCAATGAATCTGTAAAAGCTGAAATTAAATATATCTTACTTTAGCGTTTGGGCAGAGGGATAAAAAAAATTACTGGATGGCCTTCAGTGTTGGAGACACCTTCCTCTTTAAAAAAAGAGCATTTCCCTACTTCCCCCCCCCCCCAAAAAAAGTCAAAGATAAAGTAGCAATAGAGGCAATAAGTATATTTCATTTTAAAGTGCATCTTTGGCACTAGCAAACATGGTTGGCAAATTCAGCCTGTAAAACTGCATTTTATATTAAAGAGATGAAAAGGAAAAACCTGTGTTACCTATCAGCATAAGAAAATATGCTCAGAATGCAAAGGATTTATTTTCTTAATATATGTAAAAGGGCTACCACCTGGTGGTGAAATCCCATTCACTATCAGTTTCTCATGTTGAATATTGTATTTTCTTCAAGCTTGTAAAGCCCATGATAAACATTTTGACAGTCAACCCTAAACACAACCCCCTGAAGTATTATGAAACCTCTGATGCTCTTTAAAAGCTAAAAGTCTTCCAACAGGCCACTATTGTTTTCCAGATCCCTGTTCCTAAAGGCTGTTTGGCACTGTTACTGCCAACTGGCAATACCCAACTGATGAAAACAATGAAGAAACAAAATGGCTTAATTTAAAGACTATTTTCCCAATGAGGACAAAATGAGTCTGCAGGAAAAAAAAATGTTCCTTTCTTGTTCGGTCAAAACATTCTGGAAAATTACTGTAAGCAGTATCACTAACTGGTAATCCTATGGACTAAAATTATGTATTTTATAGAAATCAGTGTCATTATATGACATCTGAGTATTTACTACTTAACTACATTAATGTAAGAGAGAAGTTTTTAAATGCACACACACAAAAAATCAGGAAATAGATATGTAATTGAAAACTGATGGAGAAATGGAATGTGTTCTTCCTTGACTCCTTTTAATCTTGTACAGATGTCTTGTCCCTTACTTATTTTTATACTGTCAATCACTAGCATTCATTGGAAAAATGGTATTTTGTATGAATATTTATGAAAAAAACAAAATTATGTTTTGTTTATTATTCAAAAAATTGTATGGACTTTTTCAATTTTTCCCAATGAAAAATCAAAACACAAACTGAAAATATGGAGGGTTTAGAAAAAAGAACAGATTTGCATTAAAAATAATCAATTAAAGTGGCTGTTTGAGTTGAGAATTTCTTTATCAATCTAACTGTATTTTTCACCCTTATTCTAGGATCTTTGCCTTTTCAGGGGCCTGACCTAAAGCCCACTGTGATCAATGAGAAGTGTTACATTTACTCCAATGGTAATAATGTCCCTGTTTTAATCGTCTTGATTCTTAGAGCTGGCCATTTTTTTCTATGCTTGATTATTTACTGACATTTCAAGCCTTTCAAAATTTTCTAACCAGGCCTGTCCTTAGGATTTATGGGGCCCTATGCAGTATTATTAAACTGGTACCCCTATGCCCAACTTGTGGCACAGCTACCACCCCCACCCATGGATCCCCAGAAGACCCTTCCCCCCCATTACTGACACACACCGAGCTTTGTAGGCAGTAGACACTGAGGCAGCCTGGGCTCACAGCCCAGGGGTGGGGGGGAGGGACAAGGCACCAAAGGATACCAAGCCACCCACCCTCATACCCTCTCCCTCACTCAGAATGCACCATGCAGTGCATTTGGCTCTGTGAATATGACCCCTGCTTAAGGAGACTGCAGCTCTCACTGGGTGTGCAGGAGCCGACTCGCTCTTACCTGCAGTCTCGGTGATGCCCCAAATTTTCAGGTGCCCTATGCAGCCACATATGCTCCATATGCCTAAGGACGACCCTGTCTCTCACCATAATCCCACTCACTCCTCAATTAAATGTGTATTTGCTGTATACATACACAGAATAAACATGGCAAACTGAACTTTGGTTGTATGTTAGCTTAAACATCTCATTCATAGATGAAAACTTGGCATCAAGGCTAATCATATGGATTTAGTACCACTCAGTACGTAAAAGCAACCATTCTAGTTACCTGCACCTCATCTGGTGACAGTGACAGTACTTCTAAAGTACTTTTCTTATAATCAAGCATTCTGAACTATTTTATAAAGCATTTAATTAGCAAAGCAACATTATGCAGACAAATGTAGCAGCTAATATATGCCCAGCAATAACCTTCACACAGCTCTGAACATCTGCATCAATGCCAGTTCATTTAGTCTGGTATTAGAATAGAAAATTAAAATACCTAGGGCATAAGGTTTCTCTTTTGATAAGACTCCAATGAATCTCCATACTCCATTTCAACAACTATTAGAATAAGCACAAAGTCATCATTCCATTCAACTCATGCTGGGAGTCAAAACTTCCCGATGTTAACTGCTGTTTAACTAGTGTCAAGTGCCCATATCAGAAGTTTGTGGAATATTATGTTTTAACACTATGGGGGACACAATTCACTCAGAATGACAGTGCTCAACTGACATTTCATGTTAAGTCAGACAATTGAATTCTGATTTCTCAGTGGAAACTTAGAATTGAATATAGTATGTGACTCTTGGATTCAGAGGTTAAGGCTACTGTCTAACTTGAAATATCCGTCCAAGTGTTGATAACCAGCTATTTCCAAAAGTAGACAGCTAAAACTGAGTCTCCTAAATCCATATTTAGGAAATTATATAAGCTGCCTGATTTTCAGAAGTGCTGAGCATCCAATAGTTCCTAATGAGGTCCATGGGAGATGCTGAGAACTCAGTGATCTGAAAACTGAATTGCTGATATCAGTTCCTAATATGGATTCAGTTCTTAATATGGATTTAGGCTCCTAATTTTGAAAATATTGGCCATGATTGTTTTGGAGGGGCGGGGGGGGGGAATTAAGACATTCAGCAGTGTGGTCTTCAGAGAGCTCAGATAAATAAATAAATGAATTAAACCTTAATTTTTTCTATAGACTTAGGGTCCCAAAGCCCACTGAAGTCAGTGAGTCTTTCCATATGAATTTAGTGGGATAATGGGTGCTGGAAGGTGTGTGCTGGTCTTAGAAACAAAATTATATTGAGTGGCTGAAATGGAAGTCCCATCTGAAGTACATAATTCTCCAAAACTTGTGCAACAAATTCCTCTCTTTGCACATCTGTCTTGGGGTATGCCTATACTACCCGCTGGATCGGTCTAGTCTAGATGCAGTAAATCGACCCCCAAGAGCTCTCCCATCAACTCCTGTACTCCACCAGCACGAGAAGTGCAAACAGAGTCAACAGAGGAGTGGCAGCAGTCAATTCACCACAGTGAAGACACCGCGGTGAGTAGATCTAAGTATGTTGATTTCAGCTACGTTATTCACGGAGCTGAAGTTGTGTAACTGAGATTGATTTCCCTCACCACCACCACCAAGTGTAGACTAGGCCTTGGATTTACAATGGCCATTACTGATCACTTTATTGTTACTCTTGTAATTACAAATATTAAGGCTGCAGACTGAAATATTTTGCATCAACTTCTTTCAGGTAACCTCCCATGATTGAAAAATATTTTCCCTTCTACTGTGTTCTCTAAAGCTAAGACATGAGAAAAGAAAATGTTGTTAAGCCAGTGTCACAGTACAAAAAAATGTGACCCATTCCCAAAAAACTGCTGTGATGTAAAGAACTCTTACATTTATATAATGGGGCAGGGGAGATGTTTGGGGGAAAAAAAACTTTGAGCTGTGTTTCAAGAGACCTAGTGAAGGTATGAGTAAGGAAAGACAGAACAATTAAAGTATAAGCTCAACCTCTTCAGTGCTTTCATGAATGCTGTAAATCTTGATACTCATTCAGTTTCTCTTTAATGCAATTTCCTTTTTTTTAATTTTAGAGAGTCAAATATTATACCTTCCCAATGATATATCATTATACAGTAATTTTACCTCTTAATCGTTGCAGAAATTTAGCTATGACCCACCTAAATCTGATGTTGAGTTACCCACTAATCCTGACTTTGTAATGATCAGAAAAAGTGATCTTGAAAACTTTAAATATGATCTATGTATCATTTCAGGCTTCCTGCTCTTTTGTTATTTAGTGGGTCTTTGACTTTTGTAGTGCTTGATGTGTGTCATAACTTTGGAAACTGGAGGTTTGAAGGCTATAGAGGACAAAGAACAAAATCTAGGCATTGTAGCTTCATTGTTCTTACTGAACTTCTCTCTCAGGAAATTTGCTAAAATTGCCTTACAGTTCTACTCTGATCAGTGTTATTTTTCTTCTGACAACTATGGAAAATTATTACATTTAAAGTTCCTTTGACTTTTATAATTACTTCCAGTAATGCTGAAGGCCAGGATTCCTCTATTGTATCAAGTGTGGATTTCTTTCTCCTCTGCTGCATGAGAAGAATGCTTCACCTGCCTATTTATTAGTCTAGTCCAAAAGTATTATCATCTAAATGAAGAAAACATCCATTCATAAACCAAGTGAGGTGGGCATAAGAGATATGGGGGAAATTCTGGTTCCATTAACTTCAGTGGGGCCACGATTTCACACAGGAAGCTTCTATGCAGCCATTTTGTTTATACATTACAATTACAGCTGGCTGGCAATTCCATTCCATGTAAAGTTTTGCACTTATGGAAAAAAAAATCATCCTGAATGGGGACACTAAGTCAAAACATTTGTTTTTCATAAAAAAGAGTTTGATAAATTTTGTTGGAATTTTTCAGCTTCTTGGCAGCCCACCTGATAGGCGGTTGACAATTTTACCTTCTTCTTGCAGGCGGAAAATGAAATTGACAACACCCTTGGAAGTGGTCAGCTATCCTTTAGGTTTTCTAATGGAAAATTTTCCTATTATTTTTTTTTGCTTTTGAGAAACGGGCATTTTCTGTCCGAAAATTTCCAAACAGCTCTAATTGCAGTAGCCACATAATATGGAGATGTTTTCTCAATCCATTTCCCAGTGGGCACATGCCCTCATCACAAAAAACACCATAATAGCTGGTTCTAATTGGAAACTCTTTGGCAAGGACTACATTGGAATGGAGACTAAATGACTCTTATCACCCTCTAGAACAGGGAGGAAGCATATTGATTGGACAGCATGTTAATGCTTGCACTATAGCTATCCTATTTCAGGAATAGAAGATGTTAAGTACGCTTGCTGTTAATCACTTACTTTTCCCCAAAATACATGAATTTAACTCCTTTGCTATTATGCTCTTCTCCTGTGATGCTGTGGCAATGTTCCTCTAAAGCACAGATGTGCTGTTTCTATCTTGGCTCTTAAACGTTAAGACACCAAGTACATGACACTGCATCTGGCATGTGTTTTGCTCCAGGTACTACAGTACCTATTCATAAGTACACTTAGCAGTTAAGTGACTGGAAAAGTAAAATGCTCACGTTAATGCAGTAAAGCTATTAAATATATGCTATTCCACACTATAAAGTAATGTATTTAATGTTATGTATTTCGTGATACATGCATAATATGCTCTTAAACAAATAATTATTTGGGAGTTTCATTTTTTATTTCTTACTTGTGCTTCAAAAGAAATTCTAAAGTATGGAGGATTGAGCTTAATGAAGCAGATGCTTTCTATACCTAGGGCCTCTCTGCCATATAATGTGGGGAGCTCTAAATTTCTTGACTGCACAGGAACCCTGACTAGGAAATGGCATAATCTGTTGGGTTTGGTAGTCATTGTAGGTGCCTCCTGAGCAATGACTGTTTACTGTGATAATTGTTTTGTGATTTCTGGAGATGATTGATGTAAAATAAATACATAAATTAAAAATAAATGTTCACTCATTTAAAAAATAAAAGCACGGTTTTGAAAAATTAATATCTTATCATGCTGAGATAAGCCAAGAAGTGAACAGTACTCTCAAACATGTAAAGTCATCAACTAACCCAGAAGGCAACTGATACTTGTCACGGTCATTGATAGTACAGTTGTCAACAAGTCTGACAACAAAATGTCTGACTAATCTTTTTTTCTCCCAGTAATAGGTACTTCTTCATTGATGGGAAAAAAAAGATTAAGCTGTTCTTTTCCACATCTATGTCCCAGATTTATTGTCAAAGGCTTCTGCTGTATCTCAACCCATTTCACCATCTAAAAATAAAATCAGAACCAGAAAAACTAAATATAAGGGCATCTATCTCCACGGACAAGAAAAAGTCCAGCATCATTATCTACTGCAGTTTTCATGAGACATCTACTTTCAGAGTGTACAGTGCTCAAAACAGCTCCAGCATATTTCTTGACTTGTTTTTTTGGTTTTGAAATACACTATTTAAGATTAAATATTTTGCTACACCCTGGAAAGGATAGCTCTTCAATCATCTGTAAAAGACAGGAAGACAGCCAGGTCACTGGCACAGCAAAAAACAACAGTAATTGGGCATACATTACCCCAAATAACTCCTCTGTGGTCTACCTGGGTGACTCTTTTTTGTTTTCTTTCCTTTACAGATTCTAAGCTACAACACCATGCTATATTGTACAGCAACCATCACCAAGGAAAAGGCTATAGTTACCAACAGTTATTAAACCAGTGTGTTTGATATTGCTATATTTCTTTATATTTAGGGCTGAATAACAAGTGACTCCTGAATGGCTTGGCACAGATAGAGGGGCAAAGCCTCTAGCTTCTGTTCTCTTGTGTGGCTGCATATGAGCCACTTATAAATGTAGGGCAAAGCAAGGAGTGTTCACATCTGTTCTTCCGCTCTAGAGAGCAGAGTGCAAGAAAGGGGCTAGAGAGGAGTTAGTTCCAGTCCTGAATTATGTTCTTTCTAGAGCTCCTTCTGGAGCAGTGGAGTTATACCCCATCCTTTTGGTTGGCATAACAAATAAAAGAACATATTGCTAACTATTTACAGTACAGGTGGTCATCATGTGATAAAAAATGGGTCAGAATGCTAATCAACCAGTCAAGTTATTTTGCCCAGTTCCTAAATAAATACATGCAAACACATCCACTTTAGAATTGCAGGTAAAAGAGAATGAAAAATGCACTTCTTCAATGAGATATAAGGAAAACCCTTACATTGTGACACAAAGAAACATAACCCACAGACACAACTATTTACAGCTGAGAAGAATGTTATTGCTATGCTAAAGTTAATTCTCAGCCTTTAACTAATTTGGGCCAATGTTAAGGTCACCGAAAGTCTGTTGTTGCCAATTAGAACAGGGATTACCAGATTACATGTATTCACTCATCCACCCAAATGTGTCAGAATCTTGGAGATAATTTTCTTTAGCTTTAATAGAATTTCTATTCAGGCAATTTATCCTCAGAGCACATGGTGTGAATAGCTCAACTGAGCCTACTAAAAGATTATCCAGGAAAACAGCACAGAAGACTCAACTGTCAATGAGTGATTTTGTTACCAGCTGTTTTGATTGCAGGCTCACACACATACATCACCTGGTACTTTTTTGTTTACCCAGAATAGATTTATGAATTATGTACCGTTTTGTAGATGATCATGTTACTGAGCCTATACTCTACACTTAGATCAATTTGTTGTTTAGGTTTTCTTTAGGGGATATAACATTGATAGCTTTATTGTATTCTAGTGCATGGGCATCCAACACTTATTTGATAAAAGTTACAAACAATGGCATGTTTGGATCATTTTTAGGTTTGAATTTCCTTACTAAAATTATAGTTCATGAATTTTTTTTTTATTGACTACAGAACCAATTACTCAGTCTTTTCCCATTAATATTTCTGTCCAGGATCACCTGGAATATTTGGATGTAAAAAGAAAAAAAATACCCAGATACAAAGCATTGTGGCTGTGGAGGAGGCAGGAGAAAGGAGTAGAGATCTTGGGGAATGGAGTATAGAGGATATGTATGAAAGCAGAGAGCTTAGAAGTTGGGGAGGGTGATGAGAGGTAAAATCAGAGATAAAAGGGAGGAAAATAAAGGAATGCAGGAGAAATGTGGGGAAGGAAAAGTGTGAGGACTGCTAAGTAAATGAGAAGAGAGGGAATACATTAAACACAGGAGGAAAGAAGAGGCACAACAAAGAATAAATTAAGAGGGGAGGGGAAGATAGGGAGAAAAACATACGGTGGTTGTAGCTAGAATTTTCAAAGGAGCCTGAGGGAGCTGGGCCCGAAAACTATCATTGAAATTCAATGAGATTTGGGCATCTAATTCTCTTCTGCTCCTTGAAATAAATCTCCGCTTATAAGAATAAGATACAGGCAAAGTCATTTCTTCTTATTTTTTGATTGTTTAAAATATTAATCTGCCCGAAATTATATGAATATGCAACTTTTTTTTTAACCTTTGGGTACATTCATTTAAATTAGTACAAGCCACAGCCAATGGAAAATCTACCCATGACAATGTCTTGGCCTCTTTTTTGCATGCTATTTTTACTGTAAAGTGAATTTTTTGGCTCATAATCAATAAAGAGGCTGAAGTACAACTTTAGTGTAAGTTTCTCCTGCGGATATAATGAAAGTTGCCTATGTTCAGTGACAATCAGTTATTAAAGCTATATTACAATTCATTCATTATTAGAAGAGGTATCTGACATTGAAGAACCTTTTCATTGTGCAGGTATCAACAGTAACTATATATCAGAACTCTAAATCAATTATTTAATATACACACACACACACTTTAAAGGCAACAGCACTTCCTGACAGGAAAAGACTGGAAAAACTAGAGTATAGAACAAAACAAAACAAAACAAAAATATTCAATATTGTCTCCTATCCTATCAACAAGAGAAGCATTGCCAAGGATTCTGTTAAGCTTTTATACCTCAGGGAATGATTTCCAATAGCTAGATCCCCAATGGGGAAACTGACTATTGCTGAAGACCCCACATCACAGCACATCATGATCTACCTTGAAAAAAAAAATGGTGATAATCTATTCAGGTTTCAAGGTTCCTCTGACAGCAAGTTGGCCACAGGGATTGTTACCAAGTGGCCAAAGTGGATCCCTCTAGCAAATGTTCTAATTCTGACGCTCTCCTGCACACTGAAAGACCAGGTGTGAGAATGAAAGATCCTGTAGAGTTTAATCAATATTGATAACTTTCCCATAAATTTTTGAAGCCAGTGCATACAACTCTGTACCAGAAATATAGTACACATAATTTCTATGTTATTTTTTAAAGTTCCATATGAATAGTATCTGTGTCTATTAAAATCTCCAGGATTTTTGTGTGTAATTTCTATTGAACTCTTTTGGCATTATCCTCTTAAATTCAGCAGGATTTCTTGATAAGGGTTAGGTGGCCGTACTTCACACTAACCACAGGCCAGCCTTCATGAAACTTAAAATAACATTTCTGACACCTATTTTCAGTACCTGGAGGAAAGTTCAACAGTATAACATGTTTCTTTAATGCTGTCTTCCATCATACATGCAAGGGAACATTGCTTTGTTATTTTAGGGTGTTTTGTAAGTGTAGTTTGCTGATGCTAATTTCTTAAGCAGAAAAACCCATTAGCAGTCACATGAACTTCACAAACAAGTGAATAAAAATAGAGAGTTCAAATTTTATGGCTTCCAACGTTGACATTGTCTAAACAAATGAGGATATTTCTGGGAGGAAAATAATTACAAAATAAAAGCAGCATTTTGTCATCAGTATGGACAACAATAGACCCCTCGATAATCTTGCCATTCCACTTTTTTGTTCAGGTGTTAAAAGGAAAGAAAGCAAAATGAAAGCACTCAGATTATATGGGTTCAAATACAACAAAATAGAATTAATCCAATTGTGATTTCTGGACTATATCAGTAGTTCCAGTTAGCAGAACAATACAAGATCCATTCCCTTCACTAACCACTAGCATTTTTTGTATTGCTTTCTTCAGAATACAGTGAACCATAGGTTTCTTTGCAGACAGTTAGAAAAGATAAGTCTTAAAAAATCATTCTACATTCAAAATATTCTGACCAGTGCTAGATTTCAGGTTACACAGTGAATATGGTCCAGTTAAGTGAGATTAAGGGCCCCAAATGAGCAGCTAAACACATATTCCTCTGATTTTGCATGAGGTATTGGTGACTTTGTATTGCAGTATTGCTGTGTGTTGATGTCCAATATTCCTTTACACAAGGAGCTCTTAGTGTATATATATGCTAACTGCTTCATTGACTCCTTAAAGCATGTAAGCTACACTTTGCATAGAAATTGTACTCTGAGTCAGGGTGACAGCCTCAAATACTGGAGGTACAATGTAAGACACCAGAGAAAAAATGAGGATGAAGGAGCAGTAAAGAATAGAAGTAAGAAAGAACAGGCTATGATGATAGAATAGAAAAAAATACCATATCTATGAATTTAGATATAAGTACCATAATATGAATGGCTGAATAAATAAGGGCTTGGGATAAACTAATGTATATAGCTGGAGGTAATGTGCAGTGGAGAGTTGTAATGGCTGCGTTGTGTGATCTCATTTAACATTTTTATAAATGACTTAGCAGAGGGGTTAAACAGAACATTAATGAAATTCACAGATTAGAAAATGGAGAAATCATTTAAAATCATAGAGGATAGAAATATGGGTAGAAAATAGAGGTCCAATCTCAATAAAAGCAAGAAAAAGTTAGATAAATTTATCCCCAATACTTAGTTCTAAGAAACTTCCAATAGAGAAATAATGCTGAAACAGACATATAAGAGCAAAAGTGGTCAACATATAGATAGGAGATAGTTTGCAATATAATATGTCAGCCAAACTAATTTAATTTTGGATTTACGAGTCAGGGAGGTGATAGTCTTTTTTCTAAGAGACTTTCATGAAATTGCATCTAACATAAATACATTTATTTCTTTCACATCTTATCAGAAAAATAAATGTAGAAAAATAGCAGGGTATTTTAGAAAAAAAACAACGAAAGTAGCTGAGAGGCTGGAAGGCATATCCTATTAGGAAAAATTAAAAACTAATTGTATACAAACAGTTTAACTTGCTTAAATTGCAATAAAAGGAAGAAAATATGTAATATTGTGAACAAATATGTTAGATTAGAAATAGAATTATTAATTTATTATTATTATTGTAACTAGGAACAATGGGATATACTTTTTAAAAAGAACAAATTGGGCTAAATTTAAACTACCATAGAAAAACCTTGATGTCTATGGGAAATATATTTGCACTGGAAGTGAGTGGACAAGAAAAACTAGTGGGTCTTTTTCAGGTATAATTTCGATAATCAAAAGAGGCTAAAAAATAACAGTGAAAATAAAATAAGAGATGAGTTATATCTTATAGTGGAGAGTACATTCAGTTTAATGTGATAGTAAGATAACAGAACCAATATTTGTAGTTCATGATCCCTTCCAGATTTTCTAGACTGCCAGTATGATACTCTGGACAAAATATCTTAATCTGGTGTTCTGTGGTGTATTGAAAGCTTACAATTTTAAACACAGTTATCACTTTAAATGTCACGAGGTTTTCCAAGTCCTGCCTCTATGTTAGGGATTTCTGTAGGGAAGCATGGGATCTGGGCCTACCAGCAGTCATTCTGCAGACAAGACAACCTAAAGAAAGGTGAGGAGAGTTGTGCCTCTGTTTCAGAGACCAGCCTGTTTTGTCTCTCTGTTTTGGGGTTCTTGTATGTGATTGTTCTGAATTCTAAGAAATAAAGTAGTGTTACATTGCAAAATTCCAACATGAGTATTTTATGTTTTTATCTGACTTCTGCATGTATATGCCATGAAATACAACAGCATGTTATTTGATTATTGATTAGAACATGAAGATAAACCTTCCTTCTTTCTTCACACCTAATCGGTAATTTAAATTTGAATTAACTAGTATCCACAGCTGCAGAATAGATTACTGTAAGCAAGTATCAAGTGTATCACTTTAACAAACTCCCAGCATCTAAGGCTACGTCTACACTAAGGGATAATTTCAAATTAGCATAAACCAGTTTTATAAAACAGATATTGTAAAGTGAATTGCACGCGGCCACACTAGGCACGTTAATTCGGCAGTGTGTGTCCATGGTCCGAGGATAGCGTCGATTTCTGGAGCATTGCACTGTGGGTAGCTATTCCGTAGCTATCCCATAGTTCCCGCAGTCTCTCCCACCCCTTTGAATTCTGGCTTGAGAGCCCAGTGGGTGATGGGGCAAAAATCATTGTTGCGGGTGGTTCTGGGTAAATGTCGTCACTCATTCCTTCCTCCGGGAAAGCAACGGCAGACAATCATTTCGCGCCCTTTTTCCCTGGATTGCCCTGGCAGACGCCATAGCATGGCAACCATGGAGCC
>NC_133769.1:222358684-222417133 GCF_003597395.2 Chelonoidis abingdonii
GTCCATGCTGGAGCTCTTTGTGGATTTGGGACTGCATTGCCACCCATGCTGATCAGAGCTCCACGCTGGGCAAACAGGAAATGCAATTCAAAAGTTCGCGGGGCTTTCTTTTCCTGTTTACCTGGCCACAGCATCCGAGTTCAGATTGCTGTCCAGAGCGGTCACAGTGGTGCACTGTGGGATACCGCCCGGAGGCCAATAACGTCGATTTGTGTCCACACTAACCCTAATCTGATATGTTAACATCGATTTTAGCGTTACTCCTCTCATTGGGGAAGAGTACAGAAATCGATTTAAAGAGCCCTTTAAATCGATATAAAGAGCATTGTAGTGTGGACGGGTACAGTGTTAAATCAATTTAACGCTGTTAAAATCGGTTTAACAGTGTAGTGTAGTCCAGGCCTAAGAGGCTGGCTAGAGACATCCGCCAGTCTAGTGGTTTGACTTTCTTTATAACTTCGGCAGTGAATATGCACTTTTGGAATGTTGCAGTTTCTGCATCAAATTGATTCTGGTTGACATGATTAATGAATAATTAGCTGATGTCAATGTCATAGTCTTTCAGAAGAGATGGGGCATTAGCCCTAGTCTCTTTGCCAAATTACAACTTCAGTAGTTATATTGTGCCTTGCTAAAGTTCTAATATGGACAAGTTATTTGCAAAAAAACTCTGTTGTGAAGCTTAGCTGGTGAGGAATTGTTGCCCCTTTCTATCGCTATGAGGTCTGCAAAACAGTGCGGTGTAAGTTATCCCTCTATGTGGATAAGGTGAAAAGCGATTTGAACCTTCAGGATGAAATGCCTGAGTTGTTTTTTGTTTCGATTTGATTACGTCAACTGATTGTCTGTGTATCAAATGTAAGGTAGCTTTAGTTTTAATTAATAAATTCTATAATATTCTAATATTCAATTTTAACGAGTTGGTTAATTTATACTAGACATAGACTTAATGATGTATAATAGACACTGGCCCATGTTGGGGGCAGTAAAGAGTTTCACTTCCAGATTGCCCTCTGGGGGTCAGATTCTACAGCTACAACCTTCTGGTGTTCTCCGATGCTTTGTGCACTCTTAAGGACCTGCATGGCTTGGTACCTTCTGGCACACATAAAATGTTGTACAGCTATACAGATGAATAATAAGTCCTAGTATGTTGGAAATATAGCATTCATCTACTTTTACCATGATTAAGAAAGCAACTATCTCAATATATATGCACAAGGCTATTAACCAAAGCCATCTCTGTTATAAAAGTGTTTTGGCACTCATAGCAATTAATGAAAATTAACTTATCTTTCAGTAACTAAAATAATTAGAATGGAAGGTTTAAATTGTCCTTAAAATTAGGAATTGATTGAAGCCTCTATGCTTAGAATTAGAACTTAAAATCTCTGAAAGTTCAGAGATATTTGGATTTTGGAGGTATTTTTATTCAGGTTCATCTCTAAATAAATCAGTAATTTTCATATTCTTAACTTAAATCAGCCCTTTTCAGTCCTTATTAGTGAGAAGTAGTTCTACTTTTCCCCCTCCTCTGAAATTCTACATAAAACCCCACCAAACTATTGGGTCAGGATAGAGAAAAAATATTATTTTGCAGTAGCTCAATTTTACTTACTTCTTCATACTTTTCAATTGTTTTATGTGGATCTATCTGAAATGAAAAGCAGGTTTTGAAGGGCATGTTCACTTAAGATTCTGGTTTCAAGCAAATCTTCATGCCACAGTCAGGACTGCAACTCAAGCTGTGAATTTGATAAGATCTTCACAATTTCTGTACCGACAGGTATATATAATCTCTATCTCTCATGTTTGTGAACGCGGCTTGGATCATTTTTTTTATGAGATGGTTATGGCACAGTTAAAATAAGTAATCAATAACAGAGTGAGGCTAGCTGTAAAGATGAAGTAAAGTATAGACTACTCTGATGTAGCTGAAGGAACCTTAGAGCTTTTTTCTTTAGAATACTCAACTTGCAAGGGAATTTGTGTTTACTCTCTCTCTCTCTCTCTCTCTCTTTTCCCCGTCCCCCAAAAAGTCTTCTGTGAGAAAATATATAGAAAAACAGCTCTGATACAAATGGCAGCTTTATTACTGGACATTATGTAGCTAAGGGGACAGTTTACCTCACATATCCTGTATAAGATTCCCACTGTTAGTATCATTTCATAAACAATGTTATTCTGAACTGAAGTCATCACAAGACAGGAGTAATTGAAATGGGAATGCTACTAATATGAGTTTTTTTTTCCTTTTCAGCTTCCAACCACTTGGAGTGAAATGTATCAGGATGTCATATGACTGAGCAACTCCTACTTGAGGGACTGAAAAGGAAAGATTAACTGGATCTATCTGGAACATTATTGGCAGCAAGATCTCGCAGTACCTGGGTTTTAAACTCCTGTTGACCCTGCCAGGAGGACATAGTCTAAGGAAAAAGTTTCATATACTTATCTTTAGTGAAGGGAGCACTTTACAACTTCTTGGGAATGCTTACAGCACTAATTTTGCAGGACAGCAGACAAGAAACACAGAACGTATGACAATGGATAAATCAAAATCTGTTTAAATCTTTGGAAGAAACTTAAGAATGTATATTAAAAGTTGTTTTTATTTATGTATTTACACAGTTAACAGCAGGGAAAAGTCCATCTCACCTGGGGATGGTGGACTTTGTTCATATTGGAACTGCAGGTGAAATAGAGATTGAATCTTCCCTCATGTTGAATATGTAGGGGTAACTGAGGAGAATACAAGTTCCTGCATGAATTTTTCCTTCCAGATAAAAAGTGCAGGAATTCAAACCAATCTACAGCTCCACAGGTGGTAACCTGTGTCCTCTATCACTGCTTCATATTTAAGATGACAATGGCTGCTATGCTCCATTTTATGCTTTTTAGATCTGTTACCAGCGCACCCTTTAGGCAGAGTTTGGATATCTGTGGTCTAAGGGATGAGAGGAGAAATAATGCAAAATAACAGCTGATAGCTATAAATGATTCCCATCCATACCACTGGGTTGAGAGAGAGAGAGGAAAGGATTATCTGTCTGAGCTATGAGTTGTCTATGAACATAAATGGCAAAACAAAATCTGCAGGATTTGGAATGAAAAATTACAAGCTATTGTGAGTGGAGGAGCATATATCATCCAATTTCATGTCACATCAGCACTCACAGAGAATCAAAGAAATGTAGTGCTGGAAGGGATCTTCACTCTACCTTGCACTGTGACAGAACCCCAAGTAAACCTAGACCATCCTTGACAGGTGTTTGTTCAACATGTTTTATAATAAAAAGCTTCCAGTGATGGGGATTTCACAATCTCTCTTGGAAGCCTATTCCAGAGTTTAACTACCCTTAAAATTAGAAAGATTTTCCTAGTATCTAGCTTAATAATTCTCCCTTGATGCAGATTAAGCCCATCTCTTCTTGTCCCATCTTCAGTAGCCATGGACAGCAATTTATCCCTTTCCTTTTTATAACAGCCCTTAACATATTTGAAGACTTATGAGGTCCTCACTCAGTCATCTTTTCTCAAGATTTAACATGCACAGTTTTTTTAAACCTTTCCTCATAGGTCAAGTTTTATAAACCTTTTACCATTTGTGTTGCTTTCCTCTCGACACTCTTCATTTTGTTCATATCTTTCCTAAAGTGTGGTGTCCAGAAATGGACAGAGTACTCAAGTTGAGGGCTCACCAGTGCCAACTAGAATGGGACAACTACCTTCCATGTCTTGCATATCACACTCCTGTTAATACATTACAGAGTGGTATTCGCTTTTTTCACAGCTGCATCAGATTGCTGACTCATATTCAATTTGTAATCCACTATACCTCCTAGATCAGTTTCAATAGGATAGCCACCTCGACAGTTATTCCCTGTTTTGTAGCTATGCATTTGATTTTTTTTCTTCTTAAGAGTAGCACTTTGCACTTGTCTTTATTGAATTTCATTTTGCTGACTTAAGACCAATTCTCCAATTTATCAAGGTCTCTTTGAAGTCTAATCCTGTCCTCCAAAGGGCTCACAACTCCTCTCAGATTTGTGTCATCTGCAAACTTTGTAAGCATACATTCCACTCCATTATCCAAGTCATTCGTGAAAATAGTGAATAGCATGGGACCCAGGACTGACCCGTGTGGGACTCTACTAGATATGCCCTCTCAGTTTGACTACTGATAAATGCTATTTCAACCAGTTGTGTACTGACTTTATAGTAATTTAATCTAGACCACATTTCCCTAGTTTGCTTATGAGAATATCATGTAGCCTTACTAAAATCAAGGCCCGGTCTACACTACGAGTTTATCTTGAATTTAGCAGCGATAAACCGAATTAACCCTGCACCCATCCACACAACGAAGCCCTTTACTTCAATATAAAGGGCACTTAATATTGATATCTGTAGTCCTTTCTGATGAGGGGAATAGTGCTGAAATTGGTATTGCCATTACAAATTAGGGTTAGTGTGGCTACAATTCGATGGTATTGGCCTCCGGGAGCTATCCCACAGTGCACCATTGTGACTGCTCTGGACAGCAATCTGAACTCGGATGCACTGGCAGGTAGATAGGAAAAGCCTCACGAACTTTTGAATTTCATTTCCTGTTTGCCCAGTGTGGAGCGTTGATCAGCACAGGTGACCACGCAGTCCCAGAATCAAAAAAGAGCTCCAGCATGGACCATACGGGAGATACTGAATCTGATCTCTGTATGGGGAGATGGCATGCAGCTCATCATTTCTGCGGGATGTCTGGGGCTCTGACCCAGAGAGGCCGTTTCCCTCTCTGGTTCTTTAGTAGGCTTGCCTGATAGTCTAGGCAGGACTGACTCTCCATTAGAGAAAACTTAAAGAAGAGAATGAACTGGGGAGTCATTCTCATTTTTGTCCAGGCGCCCCCGACTGACCTCACTGAGGCCGGCCAGGAGCACTCATAACAGCAGCAGACACTACAGTATGACTGGTAACCATCATTGCTAACTTGCAAAGCAGCAGACGGTACAGTAGAGCTGGTAACCATCTTTGCTAACTTGCAATAGGCAAGGGAATGCTGCTGTGTAGTGCTGCAGTACCGCGTCTGTCAGCAGCATGCAGTAGACATGCGGTGACAATGAGAAAAGGCTGAACGAGCTCCATGGTTGCCATGCTATGGCATCTGCCCAGGCAATCCAGGGAAAAGGGTGCAAAATGATTGTCTGCTGTTGCTTTCATGGAGGGAGGATTGACTGATGACATTTACCCATAACCACTCGCGACAAATGTTTGGCCCCATCAGGCATTGGGATCTCAACCCAGAATTCCAGTGGGACGGGGAGACTGCGGGAACTATGGGATAGCTATGGGATAACTACCCAGAGTGCAGTGCTCCGGAAGTCGACACTAGCCTTGGTACACGAATTAATGTGCTTAATGTGGCCGCGTGCTCTCGATTTTATACAATCTGTTTCCAAAAATTGGTTTCTGTAAAATCAGAATAATCCCATAGTGTAGACATACCCCAAGATGTACCACATCTACAGCTTTCCCCCATTCACTAGGCCAGCAACCCTGTCAAAGAATAAAATTAAGTTGGTTTGGCATGATTTATTCTTGACAAATCTATGCTGGCAATTCCTCATAACTTATAATCCTTTAGGTGCTTATTAACTGATTGCATTATAATTTGTTCCACTATCTTTCCAGATATCGAAGTTAGGATGACTGGTTTAAAATTCCCTGTGTCCATTTTTTCCCCTTTTTTTCAAAAATAAGTACTATGTTTGCCATTCTCCGATCTTCTGGGACCTCATCCATGCTCCATAAATTCTCAAATATAATTATTATCTGTTCCAAGATTACTAGTTCTTTAAGAACCCGAGGAGGAATTTCATCAGGCCCTGCTGACTTGAATGCATCTAACTTATCAAAATATTCTTTTACCTGTTTTGTCCCTATTTTGGCTTGTATATCTCTCACCTTGTTGAGTATCTGGTCACCGTTAACACTTTTAAAGAATACTGAAGCAAAATAGGTATTAAACATCTCAGCATTCTTGATGTCATCAATTAGCTTTCCTCCACCACTAAGTAGAGGACTTACACTTTCGTTCATTTTTCTCTTGTTCCTAATGTATTTAATGAACCTCTTCTTATGTCCCTTGCTAAGAGTAACTCATTTTTTGTCTTAGCCTTTCTGATGTTGTTCTTACATAGTGTGTGGTATTATTTTGTACTCTTCTTTAGCAATTTTTCCATATTTCCACTTTTTAGAGGATTTCTTCCTGATTTTCAGATTACTTCACAGCTCCTGATGTAGCTATATTGGCCTCCTGATATTATTTTTATCTTTCCCTCTGATTGGGATAGTTTGCTGTTGTGTCTTTAATAGTCTCCTTGAAAAACTGCCAGTTCTCCTGAACTTGCATTCCCCTTACATTTTCTTCCCCTGAGACCTTACCTACCAGTTATCTGAATTTGTTAAAGTCTGCTTTTTGAAGCCCATTGTCCTTATTGTGCTGCTCTCACTCCTTTCCTTCGACCATGAAATGATAGCTTTCATGGTTCTCTTTCACCCAAATTGCCTTCCGCCTTCAAATTTACTATCAATTCCTCCCTGTAGGTCAGAATCAAGTCTAAAACAGATGTCCCCCTGCTTACTTCCTCCACTCTCTGGAACAGAAAGCTATCCCCAATTACATACCATGAACATATTGGAAATTATATGTTTTGCCATATTATGTTTCCAACAGATGGTGGATGTCAACTATCCAAGCATTATTATGAAGCCTTGTGTTCTCTTCGCTGTTGCTCAAGTTTCAAAGTTCTGAAGTGCTAAGGAGCCTGCACATAAAGATAAATAAAAAGACTTTGCGGTACACTTCATCCTCTACAGCTCTCTATCCCACTTTCTCCCCATTTTATTTATTTTGCTTACTTACCACCGTGCTAAGATAGCAGACAGAATTAGGAAAAACTGCATTCTAATTTTAACCAGCAGAAAATTAAAAGTTCACTAATAATCATTAGTTGCTCTCTATTTCCCCTCATTCTTTTCCTGAAAGCCACCAAATGTTTCCTTCTCTCTTGGATTCCAAATAAATCAGACAAATAAATCACTGCCAAGTTTCCATAGCAATGGGGAACACACACAAACATTCAGAGTACAGTAATTCCTGTCCTGCTCCTATTTCCTATCCTATTTAAGTGGTTCATTATTTTTATTCTATGTCTATGATTTATACTTTCCATGCAAATTAGAAGTTAATGAAATGGGGGAGAGGGGGAACTATTCATTAATCATCCGATTGAATGATTTCCCTTGTTAATTACTTTAAAATAAAACTATTATTTACTGCTCAGACTACTGCTTCCCATCACTCCCAGTTTCTCCTTATTCAAGAATAGAAGATTAAAGGCAAATAAAGCAATTGTATCCCTGATCTTACAAATATGTAACTTTATGCTTTCCTTTGAGCTAGTTGTTAATGAGATTCAGGGCTGGCTCTAAGCGGAGGGTCCGCTGGTCCCATGGCTCCAGTGGACCTCCCACAGGCGTGCCTGCAGATGCTACACCGGAGCCGTGGGACCAGCGGACCCTCCACAGGGAAGCCTGCGGGAGGTCCACCAGAGCGGCGGGACCGGCGAGCAGCAGAGCGCCCCGCGCAGCATGCTGCCCCATGCACGCACTTGGTGCATTGGGGCCTGGAGCCGACCCTGATGAGATTACTCAGGAGCATAAGGAAGCTCACAGTCTATACTAGCAGTGATTATATGTGCCTTAAAATGTAATCAAGTTATACCAGAGATGAGATTACAGCGATTGCAGATTTAAGGATCTCCTTTTTAGTGGATTAAAATTCTTGTAGTTATATGGAGTCCTAAAACTAGAAATTTGCTCACTGGTTTCAAAATTACTAAACAGCAGTTCATAGCTTAACGAGAACATTTTCACAGAATCTGATTACACACAAACACATACTTCAACTGAAAATGGAATATGATTGGGGATTATTAGATATTTGATTTCAAATGTAGGGTTTCAGCTCCCTTTAATTTCACTTTATTTATTAAGATCTGCAAGACTGAGCCCCAAAATGCTTATATATTTATTCTCCCTCTAAAAAGTTATGCATATGAGCTCTTTTTCACATGACTATTTCAGGCTATTTCTGCTAATATCATCAAGGAAGCACTCACAGTTGAACATGAAGCTGCCCTTGACATGTATGTCTATAGCACAGTGTTGGCCTTAATCTCTTGACAGCCACAGCTTCGGCAATAATTACTTATTGGTTCATTTATCCTACTGGCCAATTGTGACTGACTGGATCCCTGTACTCACACTTTACACACTATTGTAATAATCTTTCTACAAAATATGTCTTGTAAGGTTTCATTTGATAACTAATAACTCACTGGTCAGTAATACGTTGAAATATGTGTATCAATATTATATATAAAGTTATGAACAGAAGTCAAAATTTTGACTGAAATGTGTTTACTAGACAAGTCTGGGGAAGGGGTAAACCTGTTCCTCAAAGACAAAGGATAAACTAATGCCTCTAGCCAGGTGTCAAACTTGATTGGCAATCACCTGTCAAGTGGCAAACAGTAGTATGGAACCTCTTTTCCCATGAGACTCCACGTCTCTATGCTCACAGTGGGAAGGAACTTTATCTAGGGGTAACTCTCAGGAAAATGCATTTCAAAGAGTGACTAGACTATAAAAGTGAGGAGCAAAAAGACCCCAGGTATTCTCTCTTTCTTTTACCCAAGAAGATAAAGGAACCAGACTTTGGACTATTGGAGGAATTCTGACCTGAGAATTTGGTCAACCATGTTGCTGGGAACATGTGATAAAGGTTTTACCATAAACCAAGTCTAGTTTGTTAAGTCTTAGCTACTAGAAAGCATTTTATCTATATTTCTCTCATAGCTATTTCTGATTTTAATACTTTGCACTTGAACTTGCTTTAAATGTTTCTCTCTGTAGTTAAATAAACTTCTTTTATTTTTTAATCAGAACTAATACAGTGCAGTATTTAAACTGAACTGTTTGGGTAACTCCAGTTAAAGTATCAAACTTTTGGATGTTGACCTGTTACTGGGGCAATGGACATACAATATCTGAACTGACTAGGAGAGGACTGGACAGTGCAGAACACATGTTTTGGGAAAAATCAGGACTGGGAGTGTGTTGAAATTACCCTCAAATAGTAACCCTGTGTGCTGGAAACCAGAGTATGTGTCATGTGTTGCTGACAGGTTGCTGGGGTCAGAGTTGCTGAACTACGACTGCAGCTACATATGGACACTTGGGGTGTTCTGCATGCTGCTTGGCTGTTTGTGAGTGGCCCAGGCTGGGAGCTACAACAGCAAGCATTGTGAGACACCCAAGGTTGCAGGGCAGCTGGAGACACAGTCCCTCACTGGTATGGTCTGCACTCCAGAATATGACTCCAATATCAGCACAAATACCTCAGTGTCAGAAGCAATAGAGTTGGTTGATGAACATTTTGGCTAATATAGCCTGTAGGCACCCCAGTATGTGCAAGATGGTTAAGGAAATACTGGTAGGGATAAAATATGAATCTGGAAGCCAAAAAAGGCTTGTAAGAACAAAATGTTACAATATTTACAATGTGTCAGACACGTCAAACATTTATTCTTTTTCCAAATTGAATCCAGTTAAATCAGCAAATGAGAAACAACTAAAAGGAAAGCAAAACACAACAAAAGTCGGAAGCCATCATACTTTTTTCAGGTTGAAAGCATAAAACAAAAACGAATTAACACTGTTAGCCAACTCATGAGCTTTGAATCACCAGGGGAAAACTATTCAACTGTTCCTCAGTCTGAGGAAGATTTTCAAGACCTCATAATTCTATTCCTTGCATTATTCACTTCAGTATTCATTTTCATTGCAGCTTATCTAAATGTACAGCAATGGCAATGTACCTGAATTTGGAATGTCAATCATTAAAAATTATTTTAGTTGGTGGATTTATAAAAGAATTCATACACTAAAATAATATATAGTCAACATTAAAGATATTTTAGTTTGCATAAATCACCAAAGCCAGTTAACAGTTCTATTACCCTAAGGTAAACTGCAAGTAAATAATGTTTAATGCATCCATTAGTAATCTATGGGCCTGAAATGCCCTTTCAAAATGCATAATACTACTTCTTCTTCTTCTTCTTCTTCTTCTTTTTTTTTTTTTTCCAATTTCAGTGCCTGTACCATATCTCTTGGTGAAACCTCCAGGTTTTGGCAGTGAAATTACTGATTGTAGATTGCTATTCTCTGTGGTGATGCTTGCATTAAGTTTATCGTTTCCCCCCGCTAACCATGCCAGTTGTATACTGACAGACTGTTTAAAGTATAGATAGTTTCTTTGCAAAAGACAGTTAATTGGATTTCCTATTGCCTCCTAATAACCCTGAATATTAAAGTACCATGGCAGTGCCGCTGTAGTTAAGGTTGAGTCGCAACTTCTATTGAATGGTTGACATTTCTAAGTCAACTAAAATCTAAAATCCACATGCATAGATGGATTCCTTCAAAACTTGGATTCTCAGAAAGGTGAAGGATAGGGTTAATGATCCAAATCTGGAGTCATTCGAATTAGGAGTTCTGGATATACACCCTGAAAAAAATAACCAATTTTTCAAAAAGGAGGTTTTGTTTTGTTTTCATTTTTGTTTTGCACAGAGCTAGAAATCAAACTATTGATGTTGTATGGATCAAAAGGTTCTCAATCTGTTGAAGTTTACCCAAAGTAGGGCATGGCATTCACTAAAAGTTTGGGAGGCTGTAGCCCACGAGAGCTTATCCTCAAATAAATTTGTTAGTCTCTAAGGTGCCACAAGTACTCCTGTTCTTTGAACTGAGAATGGTATTTCTGAAAATGTTCATTTGTACAGTATGAATGTGATAATACAAAAAGAAGCCAGAGTTTCAAAACTCGCCATTTTATATGCTCTAAACCTCATCTCTGGTAAGTGCTCTAAAATCTGAAAGGTTAACTGGATTGTTTTGAAATTTGGCGTGCCTTGTAGGGCTATAAGGTAGCATTAGCTGTCCATTTTTGGGGTCCTTTGACTGAGGGATTCCCAAGTTACTCAGCCTCCCCCAATGGTTTCCTTCTGATGCCTTGTACTGTTAAACAGAACTAATCTCTTTGAGATTGATGGGTGTGAATTCTCCCTTCACTTAACATAACCAAGGATATGTTAATCACAAACTCCGCCTAAGACAAAAGGGAGTTTTGGACTAAGTGGGTGGAAATTGCTACAATTTGAGAATCATTGGTGGCAACTTTATTTTAAGGGGAATGTAATTAAAGTCTTGGAGGGTAAAAATAGACATATAAATTCTTTCTAGGATGACGGGGGCTTTAGGAGGGCAGAGGAGCGTGGACCTGCAGCAAGGGGAGGGGGCTAGAGAGTGGGAGATAAATGGAGATTGGTGGTAGGGGAGGAGAGAGACTGGGGACTTAGATGAGGGAGGTGTAATATCCCCCAACTCTACCAGTGTTCCCCAACCCCCCTGCACCCAACAGCTCTGCCAGTGTGTTCCAGTCCATGCTCAAACCTTGCACACATCCACTGTCTGACTGACTCTATCAGCTTAGTCAGATTTCTTTGAAATGTACTATGTCTGACAAGGGTTCTGGGTAGGGTAGGGTTTGTGACCCAAATTTGGGGTCCTTTGAGCAAGGGGCTGCAAAGATAACTCTCCCTTTCCAGAATAGTCATTTTTCAAAAAGTTTCAAAGTGTGGTAGGTTTTTTTTGTTTGGTTGCTTGGTTGGGTTTTTTGTTTTGTTTTTGTTTTGTTTTGTTTTTTCTGAACTAGAGATCTAACTATTGATGTGACATGGGTCAAAGTGGTCTCAATCAGTAATTTTTAACCCAAGATAGTGACTTTTAACTCCCCGTTAGTTTTGAGGGAGTACCAAATTATGAACTGTATTCAAGAACACATTCACTTCACTGCTGCATAGATTTATAGTCTGGGAGGATTACAGTGTGTATGCACAAATAAACTAAAAAAAAAAAATGAGAAGGTTTCTGTGCAGTCACTTTTTGCTTGCCTGGGTAGCTCTAGATAATGTGCATTGCACCTGGTGAATACCCCACCACTGATGTTTCTAATCTGAACCTTTGTACACCCATGCAATAAAGATTTAATAGTCATGCTGCTTTCTACAAGTGGCCTCCGTTAAAATATGTTTTTACTATGAACACAGCAGAATAATCAGCAGCAGGTCTAATCATTTTTTGTTTGTTGGTCTATTGCGTGGAGAGGAGCTGAGACAGAAGGATTGTGGCTGGTAGGCTACCTTGGATTGTATTTTTGAGATAATCTGTATTTTACTAGCCCCTAGGGGATGGGGTGGGTAAGTAGCAACTTTCTGATCTTGGAGCACATTAGTATGATGTTTCCTAATACACAAAGAGTGAGGATTTGGAACTGAAAGTGCAGCCTTGATGGCTGAGGGAAAAGAAATGTGTGTACCACCAAGATTTCTGGGCCATTCCTCGATCACAAGGTTGCAGAAGTTTGCAGAAGAGCAAGAAGTACACCCTGACATGGGAGTTACTATGTACAGACTGATTAGGGGAAAGGGAGGCAGCCTGCATTGGCATGACACTTCGCCCACCGTTCAGGATTGAACGGGTGACTGAAGAGGTTGGAATCTACCATACATGAGCTGGAACTTATTCCTGGTGTACATCTCATAAAATGTATGAGAGCTGATTTGGACTGCATCAGCAATTTGTATCCAGGAGCTGTGATAGTTTCCTCTGCTTTGGCTGAGCTAAATAATTGCTACAGCAACAATATGAAAGCTATTAATAAGTGTCAAAAGAACATTAATTGGGAAATTAGAAGGTTCATGACTGACCAGAAAATGTGTACTGTATGTCATGGAAACCTTACAAGCTCTGACCCTAGTGTTTCTCAGAGATGGGGTACATCTATTAGACAGGAGTCAGAAGATCTGTCTCTCAAACGTAAATCTGTCAGTATTCTGGAACAGAAACCGTCTCTGTGATTTCTCTTGCTGGCCTTGCCATATCCATCCATTCTGAACTACAACCAGGAACACCGTTTCTCTGTAACATAGTTTTCCTTTGCTCAAGGCATTGCTTGTCAATCGAGTTATAGAGGTGGGGAAGTAATGCCAGGAGAAATATTTGTATACTAGGCAATGAAGACTTCAGGGAGCTGCATTCCTTGCTTGAACTGGGGGATGGGAGGGCTGTGTACAGTAGCGGTAAAGAGGCCAGGTTGGAAGAAGGAATGCAGTGAATGGTCAGGGGTCTGGCTGGGAAGGTGTGCTGAAGAAGTGGGGGCTCAGCTAGTACAGTAACTCCTCACTTAAGGTTGTAGTTCTGTTCCTGAAAAATGTAATTTTAAGTGAAACAATGTTAAATGAATCCCATTGTCCCATAAGATTTAATAAAAATGCAAGGGGTTAGGTTCCAAGGGGGGCAGACAAAAGGCATTATATACTGTACAGTACTGTATTGTACTGTGGTTGGGAAGTGCCCCTGGGTTACCCCACACAGGCATAGCCCGCTGCAGGCAAGGATGCTAGGAAGCACCTCTGCAGCAGCAGCAGTGGTAGCTTCCCCGGAGAACAGGCTCAGATTGTGCCGGGAATGCTCTAGGTCCACCCCTCTTCCTGTTCCCGCTCCACTCCAGGCCCACCTCTTCCCACCACCACTCCATCTCCTCTCCAGAGCATGCCACATCCCTCCTCCCACAAAGTCCTAAGCACCTCCAAACAGCTGTTTGGCGGTGCTTAGGACTTTCTGGGAGGGACGGAAGGAGAGGGAGGAGCAGAGACTCAGGGATTCCGCGCTTCTGCCCCTCCCTCCCAGAACGTCCTAAGCGCTGCCAAACAGCTGTCTGGTTGTGGGGCAAGCATTGGGAGGGAAGGGGAGGAGACAGAGAAGCAGAACTTGTGCAATGCTCCCTTGTAATGTCGCTGCTCTTCCACAGAATCTTACAAGCAGGCAGCCAAACGACATTATAAGGGATCACTGCAGAACTTTAAACAAGCGTGTTCCTTAATTGAGCAGGGACGTAACATTGAAACGTTAAGTGGGACAATGTTAAATGAGGAGTTACTTTATATAGGTTGACTGGGGTAGGTCGCCTGGTTTAGTATACAAATTGTGGGACAGGATAGGAACAACTGCCTAAATTACTACTATACACCAGTTGGGCAGCAAGATTCCCTGTATGAACTTACTGAACCCTAGGTCTTGTTTTCATTCTATATTGGTTCTATGGCCCATCACCATAGTTTCTGACTGTGCAGAAATAAGTGATTGCTGCACAATGCTGATTTCCGTACCACTCCAGAGCACATGAGTGGAGAGGGTCAGAGCCTTGGCTCTGCTCCCCTTCCACCACCCGTCAATGCATTAGGTAACACACATGAGTCAAGAGGAGGAGGGTCTCAATTTGGTGCTGGTATAAGCCATTAGGAAATCATTATTCTCTCATTTCTGGAGCAAAAGGGAAGCAAATGGAATTATGCCTTAGAGTAGAAGACTTAGGGTGGTTCAGCCTACATGTCACCCCTTATCTAGGGCTATGTGTAAAGATCCACTGTCCCAGACATGCAGGAAGAATGAGAAGACCAGGGGATGTGAATTGATTAGGTCACAACTTTATTAACTTAACTCATTGAGAACTAACCAGCAATAATTTGGACAGTACAGGTCCTCATCTCATATCCACCTATTTGAGGAGGACTGCTATCAGCCTCCTACTCCTCCAAATACGGTCCCAGCCCATTCTGGGGACACCATCACCTTCCCCTTGTATAAAGTTTAAAAAAAGAGGGGAAGAGAGGGTTGTCTCCTCACTGTACCAAACATTAGGAGACCTAATCTTATGCCCCATCTTCGGTAGGGGATGCCTTCATCTTAAGTTCACTTCAAACTCCTGTTTATCAGGGAGTCAGATCCCTCATGGAATGAATACCTGATCCAGGAGTGAGAGGGGAGGCTCTAGTGGGCAGGACAGAGCATATTTCTTCTCTCTCTCTCTCTCTCTCTCCACACAGAGAGCCAAGGGCATGAGTCCCTTAGGGCAGCCCTCAACTGAGGTGATGTATTCCTCCTCCTTGTCCTCCTCCCTCAATCTAAAAGAAGGAAGAACCCTCAAAGAAGCCACAATCCTTTTCTTCACACTTCACCAGACAAAGGCCCACCTGCCCCTTTTGTGGGGTGTTGCAATTTAGTGCTTAAGCTACATCTACACTGGGGACTAGGAGTGTGGTCCCAAGAGGACTTCTAGGCCAAAGGTCAAGCAGACATTTGTTCTAGCTCTCATTATGCTAGTGCACTAAAAATAGTGGCTTAGATGCAGTACTTGGGCAGCGGCAGCATGGACTAGCTGTTGTGAGCTTGGAATCACACTTCTGTCTCCAAGTGTAGACATACCCTTATTCTCCTTTCTCTTGAGCTTACAGTGACTGCCAGAATTTGAAAGATGCCACACATCTCCTAGAAGGCAGGAGAGTGCTGTATTGCATAACATTAAAACTGACTGGTTAATCAGGAATAACAAATATCTAAAAGCATTTCTGCATTCCCGATAACATGGTGATTATATAAGCTGCTATAAGAAAAGCTCTTCCGCAGATGCAATTTAACACATGGATGCAAACATTCTGGGTCAAATTCATCCCTGGAACTACTACAGTTGCCAGGCTCCCTGCCTGCTGTAGCGCCACGTGACTCCTCGAAGCAGCCACCAGGGGCACATCCCTGCAGTCCCTAGGCACATGGGCAACCAGGGAGGCTCCATGTGCTGTCCCCACTCTGAGGGCTGGCTCCACAGCTCCCATTGGTGAGGAACCATGACCAATGGGAGCTGTGGGGCATGGCGCCTGTTGGATTGAAACAACGCACAGAGCCTCCTTGGCCGCCCATGCATCTAGGGGCTGCAGGGATCTGATGGCCGCAGGCTGGGAACTGCGGTAAGTGGGTCCAGGACCCCACACCTCCTCCCACACCCCAAATGCTGCCAAAGCACTGAATCCCCTCCTGCACCCAAACTCCAACCTGGATCCTGTACCCCACATCCCTCCACACACCCCAACTCCCCACCCCAGCCCTGAACTCCTCCTGCACCCCAAACACCTCATCCCCAGCCCAACCCCAGATCGCATAACTCCAGCTGGAGCTCATACCCTCTCCCACACCCCAAACTCCTGCCCCAGCCTGGAGCCCTCTTCCGCACCCTGAAATCCTCATTTCTGGCCCCACCCAGAGTTCACACCCCCAGCCAAAAGCCCATATCCCCCTGCACTCCAACCCCCTGCCCCAGCCCAGAGCTCTCTCCCACACCCTAAACCAGTCATCCCCAGCCCCACTCCAAAGCCCGCATCCCCAGACATAGCCCTCACCCCCATCCTGAACCCCAATCCCCTTCCCCAGCCCAGTGAAAGTGAGTGAGGGTGGGGAAGAGCAAGCGATGGAGGGAGGGGGGCTGAAGCAAGTGGAGGCAGGGCCTTGGAAAAGGGGCAGGGGCGAAGAAGGGGTGTTCGGTTTTGTCCGATGGGAAAGTTGGCAACCCTAGGAACTACTCTGCTTACACTTCTACACTACAGATGAGTTTGAATAACAGATTCCATCATTCATTAGGAATAGATATTACATCTTCATTTTAGATGTACCAGTCCAAAGATATACCACTGCAAACCAAGCATTTGACCTGAGCAGGTCTGACCTCTTTTATTCAGTACAAGGAAGTGACACGCTCACTACAACCCTGCTAGCACATTACAGCTGATTACTCTCAGACCTTTATTTCAGAGAATCCAACCAGTATTTCTTATGGTGATATCCTGAAGCTGCCGGTTGCATGTATGTAGCAAGTGTGTGGATTTGGAGAAAACTGAAACTAGTTCAGAATGGTCAAGAACAGACTAGGGTGAAAATAAAGGAGTCATATTAATGCACTTGTATATGGGACCAGTATTTCCAGTACTATCACTCTTTGAGAAATTAGTTAGATGGAAGCCCCTTCTGCAAACTTGATCACTAAATAAAAGTGTCGTTTGAGACACAAACCAAGATAGAAGTCAGGATGGTTGTTATGTCATGAAACTCAAGTCTTTCCAACAGAACTGAAACCCAGTATTTCTCTCTCATATCAATGTTTCATGAGGATACAGTACAAAGACTGTAGTAGGTCACTGGCAAATATCAACAGAATATGATAGACAATGCAGAGGTGTGTACGTTTTATCTATATAGAGAGAGAGATTTGCAGTCAGCTGCAAATAGAGATACCCTTTTAAAGAAAGTAGCCCTGAAATAACTTATTTATAACTACAAATTGGGGTCAAAATACAAACTGCCATTTGATCAACTGGTTTAGACAGTTTTTCCTGATTTAATAACTCCCCAAAATAGGAAAAATATAGTCATTATCTAGACAAAAAGATTCTCACTATTAAGTTAGAAGAGTATGAAAGCAGAGAAAATTGGATTGCATCAGACTTGTACAGAGCATTTGCTCTCAAGGTAAAACATGCTTAGTTTTTAAACCCTACAGCATAATCAAGTAGTTATAAAATCTTCACAATCTCCAACTTCATAAAATGCTCTAGGGTGAATACAATAATTGTAAATGTGTCTGCTTTGTAGACTAGTGGAATATTAAGTATCATATCAGACTTGAATACAATAGATATTGCAAATGATTTAGGGTACTTTACTTAGAAGCTTGAGGCATTAAATATATTCAAACAGTAACATTTTGACTAAAACTTCAACTCTTTTCCATCTTGTTTAGAAGTTGTCCCTCCTTTAAATATCTTTATTTATTTTCTTCTGGTATACCATCTAAAATTCATTACATATAATGGAAAGAGAAAATTAAATGAAATGAGATCACTGTAGTGTATGTGACAAGACAACATACTTGAAATACACAAGCAATTTCTCATATACACAGCATGAATATAGCATATAATCAAAATATCATATTGGCTTGCATATGCACTTAGCAATTTATTAACTCATCAATATTCCTTTTAACAGTAACAGTGTCTCTCCCAGATAAGTGGTTGTTATGAGCAGATCATTTATGTTGCTTTACCATATTGGAATGCATTTCAAATTTTAATATATATATATATTTCAATAAAGAATAATATCAACTACTTTATGTTTTCTATTTTTAAATTACCAGGATTATTATATATATATTTTTTCCATTTTCCATTATTGTTTTATTTGTTTGTTTCATAATAGACTTTTCCCCATGATTCTATCATGTGATGGTGCAGTTACTATAGATCATATGCGGGATATCTCCAGCGTTCACAGATGTCAGTGGTAAGAATTCCATTGATCTGAATGAATTTTGTAGAAAGATCTGATCAAGAAAATGTGGTCAAGTGGCTAAGAAATGAAATTTGCCTTCCTGTTTGACGCTGGGAAACAGAAATTCACTGGGTATGATTTTTAAAAGATTCGAAGTAGCTTAGGAGTAGAGCTGGTCAAAATATTTCCATCAAAACGCTTTTTTGTGAAAAATTTGGTTCTATTAAAAAAAGAGTCTACTTTATGCAGAAAACTTTGATTTTGCTGAAAAAAATGGAACACTCCAAATCATAAATACGTCTATTTGTTCATGCTGCTGCAGTGCCTCAAGAGAGTTTTATTTCAGTAGCCTCATGTCCCCATTCTGTTCTATGGGCTGAAATTTCTGACGGACATTTCCCATGATGAACAACATCCAGGGAATCCTATGATGCACTGCCTCCTGTTACCCAGAGGGGAAATTGTGCTGTATCATAGGACATATAGTCTGACCAGGGATGCAGGCCATCAGAGGAGAATAGAAGCTTGATGTACCTGTACTACAACTCCCATGAAGCACCATGGCAGCAATTCCAAATTTATTTTTTTGGGGTTAGGCTGAAATATTTCAGTATTCCAGTTTTCTCTCTCTCTCTCTCTCTCACAGACACACACACACACACACAAAATGTAAGTTTTCTGTGTGTGTCGGGGGGGCAAGGAGAAGGCAGGTTTCTGATCTGCTGCACTTTGCAGCACAAGTGCCATTGACTTTCAATGGGACTTATGTTCTTAAATAACTTTGGAGTTTTTGAAAATTCCACCCTGATATCAGTGTCTGGCTCAGTAAATTGGGAATAATTATATTTATCAATTTCTGTAAAGTAATTTGAAATCCATGTTGGATAGTTTAAGACATCAGGTTGCTTAAGCCGTCTGACCTAGTGGTCACTGCTAGGCTGGTGTCACAGAGTCAAGGAGAGCCATGAGGTGATAGTCAGTTAGCGGGGATCAGAATAACAACTAGAGCTGGAATCAATAGGCAAGAGTCAGGGTCATAGTCAGGCCAGGACTGGAGACTGGAGATTAGGAATAATTAATTACCAGGCTGAAGTCAGGAGGCAAGAATCAGAGTCATATTCAAAGTTAGACACTGGAGATCAGAATGTGAGGCAAGGTCTGGAGGCGCAGCAAGCAAGAAATCTGCATGGCTGCCCAGACAACTTCCTGGGCCAGCTTTTGAGGTTACTCCTTAAGCATGGCCTCCCAGTGGGAATATCAGCTATACAAGCCTCTGCAGACCTGGGTTCTGTAGTTCTATTAATAATAATTATTGTTATACCAGAAGGTTGCTGTTCCAGATATTGTGCAGGTTTTATGGGGGGTGAAAATCATCTTCCTAGGCATACATCTATAACATAAAATGAAGTCCAGATGTAATCAGGCCCTTTATTATCATTATTGTCTTACTTTCATAGCTCCATAAGTATGAATCATATTGTTCAATACAGATATTTCCTTTCCCACTTGAGCTTGCAATTTTACAATCTATGGCCCTGAGCCTGCAAACACTCATGCATGCTAGTTCATCCACGTGAGTAGTCCCACTGATATTAGAGCTGATAGGTCTATTCATGTACATATATTTACTCATATATAAAGCTGTTTGTAGGGTCCAAGACTACATTCCTCCTTTGCTACTCTCCTCCCAAATAATACACTTTTTAGAAGTTTATATTTTCAAATAATGTTACATGCTAAATTTCTGTTTGTTCCTGTGTTAAATTCAAGGCATTCACTATGAATGTTAAAGCTGTGGATGATGATAATATTGTAATACTTTCCAATATACTTTTCATTCTATAGCTTGGTTCTTAGTAATCTGAAAAGATTGCTTTCCTTTCTGTGTCTGCTGAGACAACTAAAGTCAACTGACGTGCACAGTTGTACAGACCTTAGATTTGAATTATGCTAGCCTATGAAGTCCCTGCTGCAAGTTTTAGAGTAAGGATTAGGGTGAGGGGCAAGAGGCAAAATGGTGAAACAGACACCACTGCAGCTTTTCAGGCTTGTATTACAAACAATGGTGTGTTCTGGGGAGGCTATTATACAGTAGACCCCCTACTTTAGCTTAAGTTACATGGTGGGACTATTGTGGTCCCAGAACAGCCTGGAATTCTGGGATCACAAAGGTGACTAAAGCCCCTCCTCACCTACTGGGCTTTGAGTTTTGTTCTCTTAGAGATACTCCACAAAATCTTGCCTGTGATGTATAGAAAAGGAGCAATAATCTAGACATTTTTTATGACACAGTTCACATTAGAAGCCTTTTAAATTGAAAATGTCAGATTGCTTTTTATCAAAAATGTAAAACTTGGGTACTTTAAAACGGTTATTATCTCTTGTTGGAAAGCTATTCCAGGTTGTAATGTCTGTATTTAAATCCATTACTTTCTCATCCAGGGAAAAATAGCATCTGCTTTGTTAAGATACAACAACAAAGTATGATCTCCCTGTTCTAACACATAGCAAATAAATACAATTTTCGAACCAGAGAAGTTATCAAAAAGAGGCCATATTAGTAGCTGAATGACTAGAAGCTCAAGGCACTAATAATATTTGCTAAATGAAGACAGATCATAAGAAGGGACTTTTTGTTTCTGTGCTTGTGGTGTTATGGATAACGTTATTGGCAAAGGAGACATGAATCTCAAAGTCATTTGTAGAGTCTAGCCCAGGGCAATAGTAACTGACAGCTGTTACAATCTCATGGCTATTTGGTGGCCTATTTGGATTGAGAGGTAAATTCAGTTTCTAGAAGCAGTGTTCACAACACAAACCATAATCATAACTAGCAACTTGAACTGCCCAAGCATTAGGAGAGGCCAAGAACTGGCCTCAAGTCTGAACTATTCCCTTGGAGATCCATTTTCATAAAGATGGTTAAAGTACATTAGAGGGGAAATTTGTACTACCAGCAATATTGTGTCTTGAGAAAATATCTAAACTGTCTAAGCTGGCAGTCTTTGATTTTGCGAAACTTAATTACAACATCCTCGCTATATGGTAGAGAAAGATCTGCAACTTTATCCATATTACCGTCCTCCATGCAATATGCTTCTCCACTCTGTCATGTCATGTGCTCAGGTAGACATTGGTCTCACTGACTAAGACAATTCATACTGTAGAAAACTCTTCCATCAACCATTCACATTTAGAAAAGTCCTCTTCATATTTAAATTCATTAAGTGATAAAAGCTCTTTGTTTGTCCACAAATAAAGACATGCAAGCTTCTCTTATCTGGAATATGACTTATACTAATATCATCAGGGACACACTAGAAAATCCTGAAGGGCTCTCTTAAATCATTGGGGGTAGGAGTAAATGTATAATAAATTATACTAAAGTTATTCTTTGTTCCTTAGCCACCTATAGGCCTGTTTAATCAGGGCAAAAACTAAGGAAAAAGAGGACACTATATCCATTGTACCTAATTACTATACTATCTGGGCGCTTCACCATTCAATTTATTTATCTCCACAATGCTTTTATGAGTTAGGGAAATATCTTCCCCATTTTATATAATGGAACTGAGGCACAGAATGAGTTGCTCAAAAAACTATACAGGAAGCCTGTGGCGGAGCACAAAATTGAATCCAGGCATTCCAAATCCCAGGCTACCATACTAATCATTGTGCACCATATTTAGTCTCATTTACAAGCAGTATCCTTGTGTTTGATTCTCTGTGGCATGCATCCATGTATTAGCAAGGGACAGGGGAAGAAGCCAGGCAAGCTTGAGGAAGAGGAAACCAAGTCTCTGAACTTCCATGAGAGATGGCTGAAATTTTCACCTCTAAAAAAGCCTATTCACAAAAATAATTCTTATTCTACCTTACTCCATTTTGCAACATTTTGAAAAGTGAATTTGTTGCTATTCAGTGTTGTTTCTCCTATTCCCCATTTCCACCTTAGTGCACCTCAGTTTATCCTTTTCAATCTCTCTTGTTTCCCAGCTCTTTCAGAAATTTGTGAACTGCTTTTAGCCAGATTTTTTTATATATAATTTCTACATATTCATTATCTTTAATAATATATATAAAACTAGGAAAGGCAGAAGCGAGTTTTATAACTTTCTAACCCTTTGGCATACTTCCTGGCAGTCTCAGTAATGACTATACTTACTCTTAATTGCCTTCAACACACTATATGAGAGCTACATTCAGCTGGATTATTTCCTGGATTCTCTCTAATTAATCTGAAAGCAGCTGTTTTAAGACCTGTACTGATTAATAGTTGCAAGACAGCTAAATGCCTTGTGCAGTAGAAAACTCTCAGAAACATACGTACATATATATACATGGCTGTCATCCTAGCAATAGTGTTTCTAGGAGACTGCTATTTTCAGTTGTCTTTTGCAACATGTCCTTAAATACTCAGTTTTGGTTCAAAGTCCGAATCTCAGCCCAAGCATTTTATCTTACCTGATATAACAAAACCAGAAAAGGTCAAGAGAGTCCTGAGCACATAGGACAGGAAAGAGTTTGTGAGCAGGGTAAGGTGAAGCTACTGAGTTTCCTTGGTCCCTATGTAGATGTATTCCCTACCAGCTACTGAATGTCTAGATCCGAATCCTCATAGCAGGGAATCTCTTGTGAGGCCAAAGGTCTTAATATCCAGCAGTATATATGCTTCTAAGCAACTATGTGTCCAGAACACTCCACAGCATTTACAGTAGGACAGAAATAGAGCGTGGCAAAGTATTTGTTACAATCTATGATGTCACAAGTATGACATCAGTTTATATAGTCCCCGACACACTGACTTGATTGGCCTCTGGGGGCGACTGCAATATAAATATTAAATAGTAATAACAAAGCATACTTCTATGTGTTTAAGGTGAAATTATTGTATAGAGCTGGCTGGACAACAAGAATATAATTTCATTAAAAACTGAGGCTTTTAAATTTGTTTTTGTTTCATATCAGGATGAAACAGAGACTCCTCGCACCACCTCCCCATAAAAGTACATGAGAGAGACCCAACCCAAATATCCTGTAGCCCAGGTGAGTACTCTAACTACCAGGCTCTTCTGGGGGACTTTCCTCTCCAGAAATTCCATTATGGACCTGAGAAAGTTTTGTAAAAACTGATGTTGCCGGAAACATTTTTGGTTTTGACAAAAAAAAATCCATAGAAAAATTACCAACTAGCTCTATTTTTTACACTAATTTATGTTATTTTAATTAACCACTACTTAGTTTATATTTTGTATTCTTAAATGTTCTCAAGTATATGGTTCCACCACAGTCCATATTGGTTTCTTGTGTCTTAAAAATAAGGGTTGGTTTTGTTTCTCTTGCTGTTCGAGCACTTACTGTAAATTTATACCTGCTTACTTAAACTGATCAAGAATTACAGCCTGAAGTCCTTACAGTGGGTTTAATATGCTGGGTCATCCTTTTTATTTCATGAGAATACTAAGAAGCATATTATATTTATGGAATTTTAAATACACTGGCCTACATCAAAATTCACCTCTGGAATCAAGATCTAACAGATACATGTATTAAAAGAAAATCACATACAGAAAGCCAAATGGCAAGATATACTGGATTCCTGAAGGAAGTTTCGCTTCAGCAGGGATTTTTTTTTTTTAATAATCATTTCCTTTTAATTATATTGATCAACAACAATTTTTTTCTTTGGTTTGAGTTATCAGGCATTCCCAGGGACCAGAAAAGCATATGCCTCTTGCCCACTTCGAAACTGTATGCTGTTATACTCCAGTTTCTCTTTATCTTCCTTTTCCACAAAGGCCCTCAGTCAGTTCCTATATGGTGAAATCTATAGCTATCTTTATAGTACACTTCCTGGGTGGGCAGGGAAGCCTGCTCTAGTGTTGTCATTCAACCTTCTAAATTAGAGGGAGAGGGACAGGCTGAAGATCTGTAAGTATTGTACCTTTATAATACCTTTTATTTGTCCCACCAGGGATGCAGGAATTTTAAGATCCCGTATGAATCCTCTCTGAGGCCTTGTCTACACCAGAAAAGTACACGGTTTTACTATTCCAGTATAGTTTAAACAGGAAAAGCGTTCCAGTGTGGATGCAGTTACAGCAATATAAAGGTATTATATACTGGTGTAAAGCTATTCCTGAATAGGAAGGGGGAAAGTATTATTCTAGTATTTGGCACCTTTTTATAGATACTCTATAACTGTGCCAACACTAGGACTTTTACAAGTATAACTATTTTGGGTAGAAAGCCCACCACCACAAAAATCACACTGTTCACTGAAATTTTATACCAATAGACCTGGCCTTACATGTGAGTAGGGAGGGTTTTGACAAAGCCAACTAAATAGCCTAACTGTAATTGTCAAATGTGACACTCATAGATTGGATTAACTGTGATACACTATGAGTAAAATAAAAGAAGCAAATCTGCTTTGTGTGCCTGAAGAAAACCTGAAAGGACCTTTTCCTCAGCTGTGGATAGAGCAGAAAAACACCACCTGCAGAATATGTAATAAACATTCCTCTGTGTGCTCTGGAACAGGAGCTTGTTGTGACATGGAAGTCACAGATCGTTCCAGTTCTATATTCCATACCCAGTCAAACTATTCATCCTAAAATTCAGGGTGCATGCTTGTATTGCATATTTATATTCTGTGGGCTTGAGTAATAAAAAGTGATTCATGGCTATCCCATTCAGCAAAAGCCACTGGAGAAAACAGGTCAGGTTTCATGCCAAAGAGTCTCTTTATTATTACTATTATTTTATTGAGGGCAAAATGTCTATGCTACTATTCTTCAGACTTCATATGTTCTGAAAGGTTTAATCCACAGGAAAGCACAAGTTGTTATGCTGCATATAAAGCTCAAATATTCTGCCCCCTTATGCCAATGGCACTGGATCTCACCATTGTGCTGTCACTAAATCTGGCAGTCTTCTAGATACAAATTACCCTTTGTGTAATGGAGTCAGAGTTCTGTAGGGCTGCTTAAGGATAAATTTGGCCTCATTAATCTAGCTCTATCTCCTCGGGTACTGAGTTGTGAATCCATTTGGAGGCTCCAGAGTAGCAACCCATTCATGTAAGCCATACATTTCTGCCGAATAAAGACCTAACTTAGCATAGGTACTTCAAATGAAACTCACATGCTTAAGCAGTATTTTTTAATTAAATAGAATAATACGATTACATTAAAATATTTTAGGAATGATCATTCAATTTAAAAAAAAAATTACTCATAACATCACTTTGGCACAGACATCAACCCTCTTGAACAAGTCCATTTTCATCCTATCAACAAGTCCATTGTTATCTTATCAAACCTCTTGAACGAGTCCATTTTCTAATCAGGAAGAAGAATGCAATTGCTTAGTTTAAGGTATAGTTTATTATTATTATATTTTAAAGAATAAGCTATTATAAGAGAATATGGCTTTAATCAACACATCATAGAAAATACATTCCATCTTCTATAAAAACTCAGCAGTGGGATGTTAAACTTTACAGCAATAAAGGAATTATTACTGACCAAGACATTTATCACAATGGTCAATGTGGGTGGAGGAAACAGCAGACTCAGTGGGAATAGTCTGTTTTTAAGAGCTTTGTCTGAGCAAATATTGGGCTTTAGTCTTTCATAGAGCAAATACATACTTTTTAACTTCGACCTTTTATGGTCAGCCTGGGCACTTCTCAGTTGAAGAAACTTTAGTGGAGAGCTGCATGCATGTAAATGAAATTATTGGAAAAATAAAAAGTCAATTTAGATAAAACTAAATAGCGCCTTGCTAAATGAAATACAATATAATGTGTGCATAGCACAAAGAGAATATGAATTAAACGCAGTTTCATTACCAATTTTAACACAAATCAAAGTAATACCAGACAGCAGATTTAAACTTTAGGGGAATCAGAAGGCAAAAGAGCATCTGCGTAGTAAACAATGACCAGAGAAAATATTTCGTTGCTGTACTGTGACTTCCTCAGAATCCAGGTGCACTGTGAGTATGGGAGAGATGGAACAACATGAAATATGGACTTTGTACGTTATTTAAAGTAATAGAGAACAAAATAGGGCATTCAGTTATACAATACAGTAAGACAATTGAAACCAATGAGGCTGCTACTAGCGGAAGCTCAATTCCAATAATTCAAGGCAATCCTGCAAGGAAAATTTTGTTCTGGCTCAAATTATTTTGAAGTTATACATTTGCGTTAGAATTTCACACAAAAGTTATACTCTGATAAACTGTGTACCTTACTAAACACTTAAAACAGATGAAGAATAATGCTTGAGGGTTTCTAAGTGACTGAAACATTTCTAATGTTTCTAAGTGATTGAATCATTAATCCAAAGGAAAAAAGCTTTTCATTTTACTACAAATTCTATTGATATGATAGGGTGTATGTTGCCACAATCCATATTCAGACACTCAGGACAAGAACCTTAGCTAGGACTAAGCAGTTAAAGCTTTACTGAATTTAGTGGTGCCAGCTAAAGATATCTCACTCTCTATGGTCATGTCCACACTAGGAAAAAGATGTGTTTTTAAACTCATTGACTAACACAAGGGCCAAGAGAAAGACAAGGCTATGAAGATAGAATATATAATTTTCCCCTTCCTCCCCATTTACTAAAATCAATTAAAATAATTGGACTAAGCAGTAATCATAGATTTAGTTTAAGAGACATCTGAGTTTCCCATGTTTCAATAGATTGACAGATTGCTCTAAAAAGCTTGGTTTTAAATGCTGACAAGCTGATCACTACTTTTAATTGATTTCACAGTGAGAGGATTTGGACAGAAGATGGGAATATGTCAAGATAATTTGCATACTGAATTGTATTGATGTAATAATATGTGTATAAGAATGAGAACTAGGACAATACATTACTGTAAACATTAAACAAAAATCTGAGTAGCAATTTTATTTCATGAAAATATAATTACCAGCCCCTATAACCATCATACCAGCAGAGAGTTGAGGTATATATATATATGTATATATATATATTTAGGTGTATTCACCTACTGATATGAAATACCTAAAATCTCTGTAGGCAAAATATTAACACCCCTCCCCCCCACACATATATTTTAGGGCCCAATCCGACATGTTGTTACACGTAGGTAGACATATAGAACTGCATCAGTCAAAAAGGATTGGAGCAGTCACACAGGTCACCCGTGGCTCAGCCTGCAGGATTATGTCCTATTAGGTCTAGGAGCAATGAGTTGATGCCATACTTTCCTGATTTCTGCCAAGTGCTAAGCACATTAGTCTGTGTGCGTTAAGATGCTTCTGTTTCTTTTGCCAAACTATTCATGGTCACATTCTATTTTAGTGAAGAATTCAGTGACGTAAAGACAGACCTATTATATGCATGTAGATCCAGACATTTCCTACAAGGGGGCGTTTGAACAACAGTGCTATTTTTGATGCAATTCCCACCAGCACCACTAGTAGCAACCTCAGAATGACAGCCAATCAGTTTGACACACTGCAACAGTATTTTAGAACTGGATAATTTTATTCAAAATTCATCTCCATATTTTCTGAGGTTTGCCTGTCATTTAGCTTTGCTCTTTCAAAACATTTTTTTAAACTTTCACAAACAGTTCAACATATTATAAAAACTTAATGTTTAATGTAAAGAAGCTGATAGCAACCCTTGTATATAGGTCACCTAACACTTCCCATTATAAGACTCTTGCAACCTTTTTCCTGAGAAGCTCTAACACCTCCCTTGTGTACAGTAGACTTTTGAAATTTGGCAGAAAAAAAGACTTAGGGCCAGAGAAGTACTTTTTCCTTCTCAATGAAAATTCGTTCAGATTTGACTGATATATAAATTTTCAAAATTATCATTTGTTTTTATCACTTGCAATGTCACCAACATTTTGGCAACATGCCAAAATAATTTAAAATGAAGGCTGAGCCCATGATAATGCTAAAGCTGCAGTAGCAGCACATACTGTGTTGGAAACCCTGAAGTAAGAGGGCTGGGCTGAACTGCCCCAGCCTCCCATAGAAATATAGTGCATGGCACTGAATGAGGCAGAGGTACTGTGGAAAAAATAGTTAATAAGCACAATATGCATTAACTGAATTAACTCAAGGGATTAAGGTTTCACAGAAAATTGTAAATCTGGCATTTCCTCTTTTCAACTTAAATATCGCTATTTTAATCAAGCTGTTTTGTATATATATACACACATGTATTATATGTACATGCAGTAAATGTAATATATATTTGGTGAGGTCCCTCACCAAAGGCTTTTAAGTGAAGTAAACAGTGCTTGGATTAGATGGAAGGTCATCTCATGGATCAATGACTGGTTAAAAGATAGGAAACAAAGTGCAGGAGTAAATGGTTAGTTTTCAGAATGGAGAGAAGTAAATAGTGTTCCATTCTATGCATCCAAAGAAGTGAGCTGTAGCCCACGAAACCTTATGCTGAAATAAATTTGTTAGTCTCTAAAGTGCCACAAGTACTGCCGTTCTTTTCTCAAGATAGGTAAGTCCAATGCTGACTGCAAAGAGTTACAGAGGGATCTCACAAAATTGGGTGAGTGGATAATGCAAAGTAATGCACACTGGAAAACATGATCCCACTATGCATACAAAATGATGGGGTCTAAATTAGTTAGCACTCAAGAAAAAGATCTTAAAGTCACTGTAGATAGTTCTCTGAAAACATCTGCTCAATGTGAAGCAACATTAAAAAAAAGCTAACAAAATGTCAGAACCATTAGGAAAGGGATAGACAATAAGACAAATATCATAAAGCCACTATATAAACTCATGGTATGCCCACACCTTAAATACTGCGTGCACTTTTGGTGGTCCATCTCAAACAAAGATATATTAAAGAACAGAGAAGAGCAATAAAAATGATTAAGGTTATGGAACAGCTTCCATATAAGACTGGGACTGTTCACCTTAGAAAAGAGACAGCATTGCATTGTAGCCAATGGAGTTGCATAAGCAATTATTGAAAGCAGAATTAGGCTCACTGAAAATATAATTCCTTTTCATAAACAGATATTTCAGTGTTATCATCATAATATATCATTCTGATGGGGAGAATCAAATCTATTTAAGTTGTTAAGTTATGAGGTTAGTCATCTGGCCTTTAAAACCGTAACTTAAAAAACCAACAACAAAACCTTGCTGCTTAGAAGTATGTTTGATCCCCAGTGTAAGTCTATAATATTGTCCTATTAAAATAATTCTATAATCTTCTGTCAACAGGCAAGAGTCATATGAATTACAGACTATAACTAGATCTGTTAGGCACAGTGAAAGATGGAATGTTCCAATCTTTTAAGGAATACAGATCCACATTCTTTCACAAGATTAGAATTATTTAATTTTACTGGATTTACTTATAATGGGTAATTGACGGCAGCAGTCACAATGGCATATGTGGAAGGGTGAGTGTCACACAGACAGAGCAGAATCTTGCCTGGAGTAAACAAAACATTAGGGGAAGCCAAAAGATCAGTGATGAAATGAGTGCAGGTTTAGGAGAGAAGGGCAGTCATTTCTCTGTTTGCCAAAGGCCATAAAAACCCTATATATAATGCTGCAAGAATGTGTTTGTACGTGCATAGGTGGATTCAAGATGTAAATGCAGTGGTATTATAGATACATGCAGAGAGAGAGAGAAAGAGACAGAGAGAAGTTGAATTGCCTACAATGGTTACAGAAAAAAGACTCATTCGTTAAATTACTCAGAAAGCAGTACAGAAGACTCTTGCTGTGTACGACAGCACTGTCTCATCTCTCAATAAATTATCTTGTACATACTTGTACTAAAATACATATTTATATTTAAGCATATAAGGAAATATAGCTACTGGAAGAATTTGTGGTAGTGCACAGCATATCTTGTAGTACTTCTGATGTTCAACAATATTAGCTATATAGGGCAATATTCACAACTCCAGTATTCAACTTTCCCTATATGCACACATGTCCCCATGTTTTCTGGACTGCTATCCATGGGAGTATCTCAGAATATAGGATCTGAGATCCACCTTAATGATCAAAGGGGAGAATTCTGTCCATAGTTTTTAGTCTTTAATATTACCTTTTAATGAAGCTAAAAGGTAAAATTTTCATAAAAACGTGTGAGACTTAGGAGCCTAATAATGGGATTTAGAGTCCTCAATCACTTCAGGTTTTTTGAAAAGGTTACCCTTTACCTATAATAATTTGCATTAAAATAATGAGGGGGAAAAGTTTTTCTTTGTCTCGTGATTTTACATAAGAACATAAGAATACAGGAACAGTAAAAGCTTCCTAAAAGTGGGGGGACATCAGTGCTTGAACTGTGGCCCCGCACCACCCAAACCACCTCTTTCCCACAAGGTCCCACTCCTGCACCTCTCCTTCTCTCTGAGGCCCTGCTCCTACACCACCCATTCACCCAGGACCCCGCCCTCACATTGCCCCGAGACCCCGCACCTGCACTGACCATTCACCCTGAGACCCTGCTCCTACACCACCCATTCCCCCGCAAGCCCTCTTTTCCCACTTGCTTCTCTCCATAATAGATCAGACCAAAGTTCCACATAGCCCTATATCCTGTCTTACTACAGTGGTCAATGCTAGGCACCCCAGAGGGAATGAACAGAACAGGTAATCATCAAATGATCCATCCCCTCTCGCTCATCCCAGTTTCTTGCAAACAGAGGCTAGGGACACCATCCCTACCCACCCTGGCTAATAGCCATTGGTGGACCTATCCTCCAAGTTTTACAGTAAGTATTAAGATATTTGATGTTTTTTGTGAAGTTCGGCTCTTGCAGTGAGACTCTTAGCTTTGATTTACAAATAAAAATATTTCTAGCCCATACACCTGCAAAGAAAAGCTTGAAAATGTGAATGACAAAGGTTCAAAAATCAAAGGAAAATAAAAAACTGGACAAGATTCTTGAAGATTCTGTGCTTTAATCAAACACATGTTTGGGCTCAGTATAGAAATAACTACATGAAATTCTATAGCCTGTGACATACAGATCAGACTAGATAATCTAACGATCCCTTTTGGTCTTAAAATCTGTGACTATGGAAAAAATCCAAATTTATTATTTTTAAAATCTCAAGAATTTGAAGACAATTGCATGATATTTGGGTCTATTTATTTATTTATTTATTTTAATGTTTGAGGTTGGAACTACTCAGAACATAAGTATCAGTCAAGGACTGCTCTGGTAAGAAAGAGATAAAAGCACCACTGGGTTAGTCAGAAAACCTACCTTCACCGATCTACTAGATGTAAGAAGCAAAACAACCACATATGTATTATGACATAAGCAAACTGAGGAGACAGCTATGAAACTAGCAAAAATAGAATACAGCACAAAACCCCTTTTCCATGTCAGAGAAAAAAAAAATCAGTCATTACCAGGTACATTAGTACTTAATGAATGTTTAATTACTGAATCTGACAAATCTTGCTCAAATGAGTGACTTTTAATTAAGCTAAGAAAAAAGAGAAGCTATACTAAAATGTTAATACTATTCAATATTTGTGGTAGGAGAGTAAAATGGCTTGAATTGTAATTACTTCCCTAACTTTATCCTTGCTGCCCTTATCAATAAATAAGATTTTTCAGTACTGTTAACAGGAAGATTTAATTAAACGTACAAATAGCTATAGCATAATATAAATCCTTTTCAAAGACCTTGCCAGGAAAGTGTAACATTATGTTTTTTTTTTTCGGACTTCAGGGAAATGATGAAAAAGGGTCAAGACACCTGTGTATCCTTTGATATACACAAATGAGAGAATAAACTAATTAGTTCATGCAAACTTTCTGCACTCTACGTAGAAACCATTCCTATCACACTTCAAATCTTCCATCAGAATATTAAAACTCTAAGTAAACAGCTTTTAGTTATTAATCATGTATTAAGTCAATTTTGTGTTCTAATGCCAGTCTGCGAAAGGACAGTGAAGGCTAATGTACTCCTACATCAGATCTCACACAAACCATGAAGAAGCTTAAAGATTGCTAGATTATGAAAAGTCAATGTGTTTTTTTCCTCCTGAACTACATCAGAGTAAAAACAGGTTAATGGTTTAATGTACTGTAGTGGGTTTTATTTGTTTGGGTTTTTTTAAACTTCTTATGTGAAAATGTTCACTGTCCCACTTATAGAGATTTGAAAGTGCAGCACAGGTGTTGTTTTTTGATGATCCTATGAGAAATCTGTTTGGCATCTTGCACAGTCATTTACATCTGTGCACAGCAAGACAGCCAAATGAAGTAAAAAGCTACCATTATGTTACATGCACTTGCATGAATGTAGTCTGCACAAGTTGCAAGGCAATGGAGAATCAGATCCTAAGTATTTAATGCACTAACCTTCTATCTGTGGAGACCAAAGTTAAATTCTTGTTTAGTCTGAGTGTCCCACACTGGACTCCACGTATTATTTGATACAGTTTAGAGATTGGCTGGAGAGATGTCAGGACCAAGACAAGAAGGTATTTTTCAGATTGTGACACAGATGCACTGGTAGAACAATATGGGCATTCGTTCACAATGCTTGAATTTCCTAGACCAAATCTATCAGTGCTATCAGTATCCAGTCACAGCTATCGGTATCCAGTCACAGCTGCGGGGGGAGGGGTAGCTCAGTGGTTTGAGCATTGGCCTGCTAAACACAGAGTTGTGAATTCAATGCTTGAGGGGGCCATTTAGGGAACTGGGGTAAAAATCTGTCTGGGGATTGGTCCTGATTTGAGCAAGGGCTTGGACTAGATGACCTTCTGAGATCCCGTCCAACCCTAATCTTCTGATATCTGATGGAGCAAACAGCTTGTCTTGGTGTTAAAGACTTGCACTGTAACATTCTTAAAATGAAAAATCATAAGAGAACTTGCGATGACAATGCAACTGACATGAAATTAAGCAAATATGTATATTTCATATGCTGTTAATTAGGATCTAAATTTTAATTTTTGATCAATATTTTCCTACTTGCATCATCAAGAAAGCATTATAAGTTAATGAGTTTTCATATTTCTTGGCTCCCATCCAAACTGCAATATATTGCCCTTAATCTGAACAATGTCAATGGGAGTTATGCACATGACATGCAGGCAGTATAGGATCCTTAATGAGCAGAAAAAAAATACTGAAATACTCACAGACAATACTGCTAATGTACTTCATAGAGATGCAGAGAAAAAAAACCTCAAGGCAAATTTTGTAGCTTGCTTTTATTCTACTGCTGGGAATACTAACTGAAATCTGTAAGCATTTACCGCTTTGTGCCTTCTGTACATCTTAAACATTTGTGGGATTTGGCATAGTATTGGCAAACCACTTTTCCACTGAGACTTTCTTCATCTCACATAGAGGTTTCTAAAGTGTGGGGCATGCCCCACTAGGGGTGCATGGAGGAATGTTCAGGGGGATGGGTGAGTGTTTATGCCAAGCAGCTCAGGCCAGCCCCCACAGCGGATGGGAAGGGAGCCCCATCTCCACTCCCCTGACTCACCTCAGTGGGTCACCTAGCCTATTGGTCAGTGTCAACATCCATCGCAGCCATGCTGATTTCTGCTCCCAGCACCCTCCATGCCCAGCAGTGGCTCTGCCCCCAAAGACCATCTCATGTACCTTCCCACACCCTGAAAACCAAGGGGGAAGGGTCAGAGGACAGTATTGCCCCTGCCCTAGCGGTGCAGCCTGGCTGCAAAGCAGAAGCAGCCCACTGCTGAGGAAGCCACGGCTGTGCCATTGGTAAGTATCTGTCTATTTGAAACTTACAGTTGTAGGTCATTTAATTAACGTTGTGTTAAGGTTTCTGTTAGATTTATGAAAAAGCTATCAATCGTACTTTTGCATGTGTCTATTTTTGATTGGGTTGGCGAGGGACGCACAACCAAACTCAAAGGGGGAGCTCAACTGAAAAAGTTTGAAAACTGCTGATCTAATAGTTATTGATCTGTGCCCATGATAAGACAGCTACTCAGGGACACAGAGGTATACACAAAACTCTTCTCTTTGGTCTCGTATCCATGGAAAGAGCCATCTGCCAATTTGGTATATGGAACTACCCTCTGCCAGATGGGCTGGCAAAGTCTGTCCCTCCGCCTTTGTAAATAGTCTGGTAGCAGTGCTGTCAGATTTTTTTCCCCTACACCCTGGCAGGAAGTGACTTGAGAAGGAAGGCCTTGGACCTAGAAATACAGAGATTTCCCTCATATCAGATGTTAGATTAGGAAACAGGAGCTAGAGCTACTCTTGTTAGACTCGTTACTGTCCCTCCTCAGTTTTGGGGTTGCAACTTGAGACAGCTTACAGAGTCTTGATTTTTAGTGGGCTGTTGCTCATCAATTTCTGAAAATGAGGTCCCTTTAAAGTTTCTCAAATTGGGTGTCCAAAACTTGCAGCACTCAAGTCACTTGAAAATACAGGACTAAATTTTCTGTCTCCTAATGACTTACCTTGTGGGTATTTCTAGTCCTGCATCCTCAGTATCTCCTAGGGCAGTGTTGTCAACAACCAGTCCATGGACCGGCACCAGTCCCTAGATCTCCCTGACACATTTTAGGAAGGCAGCCAGCTGGTCCTTGGTATCATAAAGGCTCAGAAACAATTTTCTTGGGGAGTTTTGAAAGCCATTTCCCAGCTGTATTTTGTTTAAGTCTTTTTCACTGTGATTTATCATCACAAACTGATGACAGTATGTCCTACACTGTACAAGATACAATAAAAGGGAAAGTCACTACACAATGAGCTTACAAACTAAGGTCTAGATTGGGGTAGGCAACCTATGGCACGCGTGCCAAAGACAGCATCCAAGCTGATTTTCAGTGGCAATCACACTGCCTGGGTCCTGGCCACCGGTCTGGAGAGCTCTGCATTTTAATTTAATTGTAAATGGAGCTTCTTAAACATTTTAAAAACTTTATTTACTTTACATACAACAATAGTTTAATTATATATTATAGACTTATAGAAAGAGACCTTCTAAAAACGTTAAAATGTATTACTGGCACACAAAACCTTAAATTAGAGTGAATAAATGAAGGCACCACTTCTGAAAGGTTGCTGATCCCTGGACTAGATAGAGTTTGGGCCCTAAACTCATGGAAGGGGTAACATGCAGCTTAGGAAAAACTGTGGTCCCAGGGCTGCCCAGAGGATTCGGGGGGCCTGGGGCAAAGCAATTTTGGGGGCCCCTTCCATAAAAAGAAGTTGCAATACTATAGAATACTATATTCTCATGGGAGCCCCTGCAGGGCCTGGGGCAAATTGCCCCACTTGCCCTCCCCCCCCTCCAATCGAGCAGCCCTGTGTGGCCGAGAGATTCCTTCTCTGCACTGCTCTTGCTCCTGTGGGAGGAAATAATTTGCTGCAGCCCTTTAAAGTATACCACTGAATTCCTTAGACTGGCAGTCTGAGTAAGGCAAAATTAAGGCCTTGTCTACACTACAGAGTTTTGTTGACACAAGTTACGCCAACATACAGCCACCACTGTCATTAAACCACTGTTGCATGTCCACACTATGCTCCTTGTGTCAGTGGAGCACATTCACACTAGCAGCTCTTGCATCGACACAGAGAGCAGTGTGCTGTGGATCGCTATCCCACTGTGCAACTGGCTGCAGGGTGCTTTGGGAAGGGTTTACAATGCCTCCACGGGCAGGTGCAGCATCATATGCTGAAGGTTTCTCAATTCTATCATTCCATGGCCATCCTACTAGACTGTCAACCGCTTTTCAACTGCCCTGGTAACCTGCAACCCAGTCCCATCTCTGTCAGAAAGCCTGGATCCTGCACTGCTCTTTAGTATTGTGCTTTTCAGGAGCCCAACGGTGGGGGGGTGGGGAGCGAGTGGGAGCTGCTAGAGCCTCTTTCTGCTGCCTCCTCCTGCCTGAGCCTTTCCCCACTACAAGAGTATTTCACAGAAAGGGGAATGGATCTGGCTTTTCCCCGAAGTGGGGAAAGACTCCAGCAGCTGGGAGACAGTGGAAAACAACTCTGCTAAAAATATCATTGTAGATTAAGAAGGCACTGCTTGGGAGAGCAAGCAGTCGTGAGTGTATACAACCAGGTGCAAACCACAGGGTTCAGAAGGGTCTTTACTAAGCTAAGCAGTGCCTCACCATCTACACTGCTATTTGTTCCTGTTCTAGGGGGAAGTGTAGCATATATACTGTACATGCTACTGAAAGGAGAGTGCAGTGTAGACATACCTTAATATATGGGAGCACTCCCATCTGCTGTATCATTGGTCTAAAGGAACACACTGTTTACACTGAAAACAGTCGATCAGAAAGTGTTTTTGAAATCTTGTAAATTAAGGTAACAGAATTTAGATACATACACACAGTAGCAACGAAATAAAACAAAGTTATTTGCAAAATATTCATGGGCCAGTAACAGTATTAACAAGCTAATTTCAGCTTATAGAAAAAATGATATTCGTACAAGTCCTGCCTAAAATATGAAGAAATAAGTGTAAGAGTCTCACATAGTAATTTGGAAGAGACAGAAGGAGGAAGAAAAGTCAGCTAATTGAAGCATTCTCATTTAAAGGGTTTTTGTTGTATCTTTGATCTAGTAAGGATTTTTCTTTTTGTCTATGTAAAAAGAAAAGAAAGCAAGCCCCACTGACATATAACACTAGACATGATAATTACTGACACCAGTAATGTGGCAACACACAGCTGTTGAACAACATGCCTATCCAAAAATTAGGAGTTGCCTATCCAAAAAGTTAGGAGAAAAGGGCTCCTCTGTCATTTCCCCTTCTTTTTTAATGAAGCAGCAGTGAGGAGTGGGTGTTAACCCCATCTGAGTACCCTGTCAGGTCCTGTCAGGTCCTCCCTCAGCCCATCTCTTATTACTCTGCTGCCTTGATGCTGAAAAATTAAAAAGTCATGTAGAACCAAAACATTTCATGCTCCACAACTGCACAGTCAGCAATAGAAGCAAAAGTTCAGACTCTAACCCCAATGCTATGCAGACAATGACACCATTGATGCACAAACAAGGGAGAAAAGCAATAAAAAATCATTGTTGACTTGTAGTCTCTCAGAAACAGGAGAAGAAAAAAGATCTGTGTTTGCAATATGTGAAAGGACAATATTGGTAACGAGATAAATTATCTTTGCAAGCTTCTAAGAAGGCATTATAAATAGCAAAGACTAAATATAATTTAAAAAAGTACTTGGCATGGTCCCTTTAAACTATATCAGTAGCACAATCTTTTCAATTCCCCTGCTACAAGGGTTATAAGGAAAGAAGGAGTGTCAGCCTTTGGTATTTAAAAGTGCTGTCTCCCTGAAGTGGTGAATGACTGGAATTGCACATAAAGGCAGCAGTTGTCATAGAATAATAGTAAAGACTGTAGCAGCAGCAGCAGCGTGTTCTTGGATAGTCTGATCCTGATGGCACACTGGATGGTACATATGACAGAGAAAAGCTGCAACAGCCAGTGGACCATGTGCATGTCTGCCTGTGTGTGATATTTCCATTTAAGTGTGTAAGAGAGAGATTCTGCAACTGCCAGATGGAGATTCCCTAGTGATAATGACAAGCTAAATCAACAGCCAGTTATCTTGCCAGTCTTAGGCTGGCCATTGAGGTTTATAGCCTTCACTTCACTACACTCACTGATAAGATGGAGGGCAGGTGAAAGAGAAAGAACTTGTATGTAAAAGAGTCTCTGATGATATATATATATATTTTTAAAGGTTAGGTAGACCTACTATTTACAATATAGAAACTTTAAAATGTCTAAGAGTATAGCTATTTTCACAGCAAAAATTGAAGAACAGAAAGATCCTATATACAGCAGCAATAGGCCTTATCAAGAAAGTAGGCCCTAAATTAACCTCAATGTTTTCTTTGTGTATCACAGCCCCACACATACATACATAAAATAATAGCGAAAACAGAGAAAGACAGGGTGATACTCTGAACACAGGCATCTCTGTCAGATATAGTTTAAAAATATTGCTGCTTTAATCTTTTCTATTAGTGGGTGTGCATTGGAGCAGAGATGGAGAGATATCTCTTTGTTACAAACTTTCCTGTATACCGTACTCGCCAACAGGTCTAAAATTTTCCACACATCTGGGAATATTCCACTTACTATTTCAATAATAAAGTCTTCATTAAGGTATATTGCTCATAATTTTCCATGGTAAATTTCACAGTCTGTAATGACATTGAATTGGAGGGGGAGAGTTATTTATTAAGCACCACCTCCACATATGATGGTATGAAAAGTGTAAGGAGAAGAGTATGTGTTCTCATTTGAAAACACCCTGCCGACGAAGTTTCCGTCCAGGGCTGATGTAAGGAAATCTTTCAGTTAAGATTTAGTGCTTTATACAATAAATAGGATCTAGATACCTGGAAGCAATTTGCAATATAATGCACAAAAAATGAATATACAGATCCTATTAACACAGGATGGGAGTTACACAATTAATCTTACATTATACTCTAGGGAAAATTGACCCCTTTGTGACTGCTGTGAATTATTCATATGAACTAAAGTTGGTGGCAAAGACAAAAAAAAACACATACAACCAGTTCATAAGGTGCAATAGTCTATGACCTGTTATAGAGTTGAAAATGTGTACCAGGAGCAAAAAATGAAAAGAAAAAAGTTATTGTATTCTAGATGCATAATATAAATAAATCTTTAATAATGTACATCAAAATGTACCCCTGTATGGGATCAAATTCTGCACTCCAATATGGATGCACATCTTCCCCTGATCGATTTCACAGAGTTGTGTTCATATGTGAGGGAGAAATTTGGCTTTTAAAAGTTCCTTTTTAAAAATGAATTTGAATTATAGCTTTCAAAATAGTTAATATAGAAGCAAAAAAATGGAATTACCTATGTGATCTACAAGGCACTAGGGTATATTAAAACGTAGATTAAGGCTGCTGCTTAGCAGCTGGCCCATTCAGACCAATTAGAGAACATTGGTAATGCAAAAAAACCTTGATCAGAACTACATTTTTGTTGACTCCTTTCAAAGAAAAGGCCATCTTCCACTTTTAGAAACTCAGCATGCCATATATTCAATGGACTAGAGATGCCAACAACACTGAGGAATCTTACTGTGAACTATGAAGGCCTAGGGAGCTTCAGAGGAAGAGGCACAGTGGGGTAGAAAAGAAAATCACAGTATGTCAGGAAGCAATAAAAATGAAGGGGTAAGGTAAAAAAGGAATGGCTCAGAGGTTTGGCATGGTTTTTTAGGTTCCCCTGAACTAATTCTTTTCCGGCTGTTTTTTCTGTTTTTTGTTTGGCATAAGCAACATTGAAATAACACAAAATTTGTTGCATAGAGAAGTTTTTTAAAGGCTCTAAAAAGCTTAATTTGTGAGCAAGCCTTCTGAAATGAAAAAAAAATCCTCTCCAGTTGGGCATTTTATTAAAGTTAGGAGAGGACTTTTTTTTTTTTCTTTAACAGCTTACAGCTATTGGGCACCATGCCTGTGGTCAAACTGGGGGCAAAGGAAAGTGAAGTCAAGTTCCTTCTTTATCATTCCTCCCACTCTTTTTTTCACTGACTAGCAGCAGAGGAGTGGGAACCTGTTATCCCCCATTCTAATCTTGGACCTTGCCTATACTTGTCGCAGTGTGTAGGGTTATGTGGAGCAACGCGCTAAAGTAAAAATAATTTGCCCTATTGCAGTAAAATGATCTCCACTGGAAATTTATTAGTAGTATAAATGAACTTTTAAAATGATTTATAGCTTTTTCTAATAGTCATTAAACTTTATTTCAAACTGCGTTGGTAGTAAATTCTCTCTCTCTCCTTCCCTTCTTGTGACATTCAAGTCTGTTACACAGAGAATCATATTCAAGACAAGTACATGATGTGTCACGGCTTGAAACAAAGCCCACTGAAGTAAGTGGGAGTCTTTTCATTAACCTGAATAGGGTTTGGAGCTGGGCCTTAATCTGATAATACTTGGAAGGTAAGAGTTTCAGTGCACAGTGAAAAGGCTCCTTACAGTCTCATACTAAGAGCAATTTCAGTTTTTCTGGTTCTTTGTCTCAACCTGAGGTATATTGCTCTGTACATTGTAAATATAACAGGAGAAGATGGTAATAAGATCATTTGAGATCTACTTTTTGAGAAGAGGTTTTATTTTGTTTTGTTTTTAATAAGATTATTAATTTTTGCAAGCATATCTCTGCAGTGAGAGAGGATATTTGTCACTGACCTCAGTGAGAACAGGATTCAGCCCAAGTTGGCAGTTATGCTTGTTTGGTAGTGCATAGGATGCAACAGCTTTTAACTTTATTTACTATAATCTTCAACAAACATAAAATCAGTTTTCTTAAATGTCCCAAGTTCTCTAATTTTCTCCCACTGAGACCATGAACTGAAGTCTGCCTTCAGATGAGCACACATGCTAGTGGAATTCATGCCTGTATCTGAAAACCAAATTCACCCCCGCATGTTGGGTTGCCCTATCACAAAAGATTTTTACATGTACAAGGAAGAAGAACATTTGGTTGCTTTTTAAAGAGTGCTACTCAAAGCATTATTACATCCCTCAGATTATTAACATTACCTTCCAAATAAGTCACAGTTTTATTGCTATTTGGAATCTACAGTGGAAACAATTATGCAGCAAAAGATCCAGAAAAAAATCCCCTACTCTAGTTTCTCCTTCCTTTTTGGATTCTCCCAGGATAGAAAACACTGTGTTTTCATTATACTAATGAAAAGGTGACAGATTCAACAGCAGCGGTCCCTTTAAAAGTGCAAACAAAGAACACTCTCTGGACTTGTCAGCAGTATTGCCCATGCACATACAGGATGTCATCATTTCCTTTTAAATTGTGTAAGCAACTTGGCTTCTCTTAGAAGGCAGAGACTACTATACTATTTATTCATCCTGTTAGGTAATGGGATCCCTAAGATTAAATCTGGACACACCGCAGCCTGGTTTCTTGTAATACTGTGTTTATATTTATGGAGATTAAGTAGGCTTGGAAGGATTAGATTTTTAATTGGTAAATGTCAATAAACTTTGATTTCACTGCACACACACAAACCAACAAAAAATATTTTCATCAATAACAGAAATGTACAGATAAGCAAAGAAAAAAGTTGTTTGAGAAATTATTAGAATTTGATTTAGGATCTTTATTTTGTATATTTTGACATGTGATGTGGATAATTTCTGTTTTAACCGTTGTAAAGCTTTAACTCTTTGAATATCAATATCTACTGTTATTAAATAACAATGGTTTGACCCCCACATTGTCTGACACACATAATTTCCCCCAACAGTTAAAATTTAAATGGATAAAACCAAGAAAATGTTTAACAATAAATATGGACATTACCCATCAAAATTATAAAAAAATATAAAAACAGAATTCTGCCAACTCTAAAATTAACTGACTTATGCTCTCAAAATTAAAGAGAATTGCCTACAGTAGATACTTTAGCTCCCATTAATGGGTGACCAGGGCAATACAGACTGCTGCCATATTTTCAGAAAAGGTATGCTGTGATGACACACATTCATACAGTATACAAAGTGCTTACCTGCACTAATATACACACTGTTAATGGGCTGAGACTTTCCAAATTATTTTCAATAACAGAGATGTCGTGAGGGGACTTAAATCCCTAGACAAAAGTATCTGTCTGATCGGGAAATATATCTTAACAGTAGGGTCATATTAGCCATCAACCTAGATAGATGACAAAGTGTAACTATTAGATAAAGTAATAGATTTTTAACCTAGAAATTCAAAAGAAAAGATAGAGGCTTGTATAGTGGCAAATGATGGAGGTGGCAGCTTGCTTTCATGAAACAGGGTATCTGTTTGAATAAAATGTGCTGTCTCTTATCAAGTGGAAATGCTAATTTTACAGTCAGACAGCAATAGGTTGTTTCCTTTCACCTTCCCCCTTCAGTGCAGAAACATGATTTACAATTTTAAATAACGCTAAATGCCTTTTAATATGTTCACACACCCCATTATGTTGCCACATGGAAAAGAATTATAGTTGTTCCAGACACACATTCTCAGAGCTGGGGGTGGCTGAACACTTTGCCACTCTTGATCTTTGAGGTTAGAAGTTCAAGTGAGGTTATGGAGGAAGGGAAGGGTGACAAATGTAATCATAAAGAACCTCCTGATGGAATCTCCAACAAAAAATATGTAGTGACATTGGCATCTGAAGATTGCCTGCCTGCCTGGTTTCTCTGAATGGGAAAAATGAATGGAGTCAGCTTTACAGCAGATTCTGAAAGACTGAAGACTAGGTTTAAAAAAAAAAAAAAAACCCACACATCTACAGCAAGATCCTCTAACAATTCTTGGCAGTGAGCCTTAGTGTGAGCAATTGCTTTATAATGCCATGAAAGAAGTTCATACTGATTGACAAAACCTTAGGAGAAGATAAATTAAATGGTAAAATGCTCAGAGCACAACATATGTGATGTACTCCTCCTGCAAATTTTAATTAGTCTGGGACAAAAATTAATGGCACGGAAAGGTGCTTGACTATTTATAGTGCTGTGTTGTTTTCACAGACTTTTTAAAAAGTCTTTAAAAATCTCTCTTTTAAAAACATAAATTTAAAGTAAGAAAAAGGATGTCTTTTGCTGAATGTTCTCTTGCTAATTTCACCAGGACACGTTCAGCAAAAGAGCACAAAAGAATTACACTGCAAATGGTTAAATGCTCTGCATCGACATTATCTTTAACGCTGCTGGAGAAAATAAGTACTGTCCTTTCTTTATCTGAAACTTTAAAAGAAACTATCAGAAAAGAAACATATCAGAAAATATGATTCACATTTCAAGTACCCTAGACAAACATCTATTTCAACTACAGGAAATTGTGATGAGAACACTCTTGTTTTTTGCTTTTTAATATATTCCACAAGATGGTTTGATGAGTGCTAATTGTAGTAAGTTTGTACAGACTCAGACTAACAATACACTTGTTTCTAATTTTAGCAGCTTTGTGAAACACTAGAGAGCCCGCTGGAAACTATGGACCATATGATTCCATCTGCTGCACAGTACAGAGAAGTGCAATATGATGGCAAGAGTAGCACATGTGGAGGGGAAAGGCAGATATATGTACTCTTTCTTCCAGCAACTTCACTTGATGGTCTGCAGCATCTCCACTATACCACTTGTTTTTGCAGAAAGCTCGTTTTCCCTACCATATCCAGAGTTTAGGAGCAAGGAGCCACACAAGGGTAAGAGGAGATGGCTATTTTTACATTGCCAGGATTTGGCCCTTAATATCATGTTTCATGAAAGCCACAGGAGTGATTGGATAGTTTGTAGCAATTGTGCTTTGAAGGGGAGGACAGTGGTGAAACGTTTTCAGATAATATTGAGAGGCAGTGGGTCTAATGGATGGCCTGGGACTCAGGAAGCGTGGGTTTTGTTCCCACCTCTGCCAATAGCCTTGGGGGAGTCATTTCTCCTCACTACACCTTTTTTTTGTCTCCTACTTTTGATTTGTCCATTTAAGATTGTAAACGCTTCAGAGCAAGGACTGTCTCTTACTATGTGTTGGTGCAGTGCCCTGCACAATGTGGCTCCAGTCTAACTTGGGGCCAATAGGAGGTACTGTAATAATGATTACATCTTTTTAGGTCAAATTTAAAAAAAAAGTCTGCTCACATTACCTGGAATTCGGAAAAAAGATTAACCAGTACTAAACAGAATACTATTATATAAAATCAGTACATATCATACAATATATAGATTGCCTAGTGCTTCAAACAGAAATTAAAAGGTATTTAGATACTGTAGACAGAATTCATAACAGCCAGGGATTCCAAAGAAAAGAGATAACTAGTGAACTACCACATAGATGGAACATTAGAACCAGTTCTGCACCCTTCATGTCAAAGACGTGTGAGGGACCATGCATTAAATGATCACACTTGCTGGTAACACAGAACTAGCAGGGGACATGAGAAAAGAGGGAGGGCAATAAAATTCAGAATGACTTACACAGCATGGGAAGATAAGTGGCTTATACATAGAAAAATTAATGAGGCTAGAGGAAAAGAGATGGGGAATATACTTTTCATGCCATAGACAGACACTACAAGATACAGAGCAGAAGAAGGGGATCTGGGGATAGAAATAGATAAAACTAACACTTCTTTGCAGAGTGCTTACCAGCAGTAAGATGGTAACAAAATTATAGGAAGTGTAAATAGGAATATTGAATATAAGCCAGAGTACATTGTTTCTATAGAAAAGAGGAATGCAAAATATGAAATACTGTATTCATTTCTGGCATACTTACAAAAAGGCATTATGAAAATGGATAACATATAGAAAACAGCAACCATACTAATTCAGAGATGGTCAAGGTTGGCCATTCTACGCTGTAGATGTAAGAAAAGAGGCAATTGTAAAAGAGTCCATGAGTTACACAAAATAGAAAATAGAAAAGATAGATACTGGAAGTTTCTTAGTTCTAGTTTCACATAGACAGTGGTCATAATTAAAAGGTTGACATGCACTGTATCTGAGATACTGCAGTGTTATAACTGTTGGTAAATGCTGACCTTTCTAAAGGTGATTTACACATTGCGGGGTGGGTGGGGGGGGGGGAGGAGTTGGAAAAACAGCAAAAGAAAGGAGACTAATTTCCAGAGGGAATTTCCAGTATTGACAGAGATGCCTGTGTTCAAAGTATCACCCTGTCTTTCTCTGTCTTCATTATTATTTTATGTATGTATGTGTGGGTCTGTGATATACAAAGAAAACACTGAGGTTAATTTAGGGCCTGGAGGAAGTGAGGGACCCATCGCTGAAGATCTGGATGTGCCACCCCTCTCCGTTGGCCACCCCAAGCACTTGCTTCCTTTGCTGGTGCTTGGAACCAGCCCTGTCTAGCGCATACAGAAGTAAGAGGTGTAGAATAGTGTGTGCATATTTCCCTGAATCCTGATCATATGTATACCTATTCTGCTGTGTTCAGGGCCTTCTAGAACCTTTATTTGGGCTGCAGTATTGGCCTTTCAAGTGAGGATGAGTTTCCACTCATAGTAATTAAATTCATGGAATCAACTACTTGGGTAACCATAAGAATCAGCTAATACAAATTATATTCCAAAAGATTTATAGAAGCAATTAAAGAGAGAAAAAAATAACATTGAGTAAAACTACAAACAAAGTCGCAAAAGAATTTGAATAACCTTCATTCTGTCCTGTTAAATTATATCGAATTTAATAACTGGCTTAAGGGGGAAAAACATTTCTAATGTTTTAAATATTTCTTTTCCTTCCCTTTGATGATGATAGTTCTTGGACATACATCTTCACCATGTTACTTTGTTTGTTTATTTTATCATCTTACCCCCTGAGGTTTTTCAGGAGTTACCAAACAAAATTTACCAGCCATCAGAACAAAGGAACTCAATGCATTGTCAAAACACTTATTTACCCTTTCTTTAACATTTTTCAGTTGAAATCCCTACCAAGTCCTTAATACGCACCACAAAAAGGGGAAAAAAGGTTCAGGCTAGACAGATAAATGGCCAAATCACTATTATGCTAGCAGTTTCCATTGTCTTCACTCTAGTACTTTTTGGAAATATATTTCAGAATAATATAAGTTATTTCTATCAATATTACTTGGTCAGACCCCCAGCCAGAAGGACTGACTTCTCTTCTCATTAACACCAGTAGGAATCAGAAAAGATCCCATGGCAGTCAACGGACTACCAAGGTAAAATGGTATCAGTGAGGAGTACCAGATACCAAGAAAAAATAGTTCCTTTTAAAATAAGTTTCTTGTTATTTACATGCAAACTTATATTTAATATATTTACCAGCTGCATAAATGGATACAGATTTTTTATGAAACTATTAATTACTTTTATCTGTAATGGGTGTTCCTGCAGAATTGTATGTTCTAATCTGGATCATCAGTCTTCTCCATTCCCACTCCCACTCCCACTCCCACTCCCACCACCACCACACACACACACACAAAAATAACTCCCCACTGCTAAGATGTGTGTACATATTCAAAGGACTGGTGTGGTGCCAGAGAACTTATAGAAGCCTTTACACTCCTAGACCAGCTCAGTTTGAGATTCTAGGGAAAATTCTTTATTCACTTACAATCCATAAACCCACTGAAGCTGGTGGTCCAAATCCACTCTAAATTAAGCCAATGTACATACAAAGTAGCCCCGTTGTCTTGTCTGAGCATCATTTTAACTTTTGAGGTTTTGGTGGGAAAATACCAACCACAATTTAAGGCAATCAGAGCAAAGGAACTAAAAGCTCAATGTATGGTAACTTATGTGGAGAGATTTTACATTTAAACTAGCATAACAGCAGAATATGTTCCATTAACTTCAGTGGGCTTCAATGAGGGGCAGAATGAGAGTGAACACAATATCTGAGCATCTGATTCCAGCATGCAGAACCAAAGGACATTCTGATTTGTAAATTCAGGTTGCACTTGGGTTACCATCCTGTTATCTATCCTTTGTCAAGTGATAGAAAGTTCTAGAAAACTTCTGTGATAGAATTCAGACATATTCTCTGCATTCTTTTAAGCATATATCTCAGAAACACGATGGGACTTTCCGTAGTCCCCTACACAGATTATTCCTGCTCCTGACAGGCACATGAGGATGTGGTTGTACATTTATTCAGACATTGGTCTGTTCTGCTATACAGGGCATGGATGTACCATAGAGATTCTTCTGAGGCATATATATGACCCCATTTGGGGGGAGTTTTGCTTGTTCCAGAATTTGGCACTATACCAAATGATTATAGCTGGAAAAATGACTTTGGGGGAGAAAATTGTGTTCCCTCATCTCAATGGGGACAGGAGAGGCGTGACAGTAACAGTGGGGAGTGGTTATCTCTAAGGAAAAGGTGGTTTTGATCTCCACATTTTCTCCCTGCACCTTCTCCTGTATATGGAGGCAGGGAGGACTTTACACTTCCACTTGGTGGCTGCGATTGGCAAATTTAGGTGACCCAATTGTCTCCCTGATTTCCTCACCATCCTCTCCTCTCCTCCCCCAATACAATACAGTATGCTGCACCTGAGGCCATGTCTAGTCTACGCGCCATATCGGCGCGTTAAAATCGATTGATTGGGGATCGATATATCACGTCTAATCTAGATGGGATATATCGATCCCTGAGCGCGCTTATATCAATTCCGGAACTCCACCAACCCCAACAGAGTTCCGGAATCGACATGGCGAGCCGCGGACATCGATCCCGCGCGGTGAGGACGGGTGAGTAAATCAATTTTAGATATTCGACTTCAGCTACGTTATTCACGTAGCTGAAATTGCGTATCTAAAATTGATTTTACCCCATAGTGTTGCTTCTAGGTACACTGTGGGCTGAGCTGAATCTCCTTTTTGTAGTCAGGATTAAATAAATCATAAGAGGCCAAGAGAGACAGAATATGTAAGAGCTATTTTACATCCATTCACTCTAAAAAAGATAAGAATTGTATAGAATAATATGGCTACTAGTAGAGCTATACATATATATATATATATAATTTAACATTCACAAAATTATCAGTTTCTCTCTTTAGGAAGTTTCCAATTTATATTTTCCTTCCTACAGCAGAAACAACAAGAGGCCTGGATTTTTGAGACCTTGAAAGCTGAAGATGGGATGGGAGAACTTGCTGTAGTGACCTTATGCCGTTCTCATTGATATAATTTTACTTGTAAAATTCAGCAAATGATCCACAAGGAACAGCTTATCTGATAATTTAGCTCTCTTTCTTTGTGTGCATGTTGTGTTTTCTTCACACAGACCTATTTTTAATTCTATTTCATTTAAAATACATTTAAAAAAATGATTTCTACTGTTTGACCTCCATGGGTTTGCTAGTACAGTAGTATTCAGTACTCAGTGTTACATATTAAAAAGTTGTGCTGTGTTGCACAATTGTGGGTTCCTATATTCATAGAATACTTGATTATACCAGTATATGCACATCTAAATTCTGCTCATGCATATATTGTGTATGACACTTTGAAATCTGTTTTCTGTTAATAATCATGCAACTAAAATGCTATCACTTGAATGTTTAAATACAGCAAGAAGAAAAAGGAGACACACATGGCTAAGCCAAAGTCATTTACAAGTTAAAATCAATGTACATGGAGGTTCATATGTTGTAGCCATGTTTCCCTCTCCCCCTGCAATCGTCACCCATTTATATTGGCTTTATATGTATGCCACTCTTCCATGGGGGAAGCAGTGAGGGAAGTTATGCTGCTCTCTCAAGCGTCACCCACAAATCAAGTTTATCTGCTTGATGCCAGAATAATACCCCATTCAGAGTATATTGTACAGAGCTTCATTATGAGCTTGATCAAATTTCCATTGAATTCAATGGAAAGACTCACTGACCACAAATAGGGTCCTAGCAGTATTTTAACCCTGCCATGGTACAGACTGGCCTATGGCTTTTTCCAGTAACCATTTCATTACACTTGTGCTTCGTAGTGCAATCAAGACCCGCTAACCAAACTTTTTTGATAAAATGTGACCAATTTTACTTCCTTCCACCTCTTTCTAGAGGAGAATTTCCCACAGTGCATTCCTCAATGGTACTCTGTGCATCTATTCCGCAGACATTCTATTCCTTGTTGAGATAGTAAGGGACAACTGCTCTTCTCAGAATGCACTGATACAAAAAATGATTAGATAGGAGGATAGGTAAGGATGATCCAATATGGTTCTGATGCCAAAAAAAACTGTTATGTGGGCTGAAAACTCATTGTAATTTTATATGTAAAAGCATTAAAATTACTAACAAATGTCTTTCGTCCTCCAGCTATTATAAATGACTAACATTTCTGTCAAAATAGTGAGGGGGAGATCTATGGAGAGAAATTGTTTGCATTAATTAACAACCCTTTAAACAAGCAAGGAAATAAAAAAAATAGTTTCACTTCTGTGCCTAATTCATTTGCCTCAATAATCATGAATTAAATACGGTTTTAAAAAAGGAAGAATTTTAAGTCTAAACAATTTATTATGATATAACTCATTTCACAACATTTTCTTTGAAGAAAACATGGATTTTTCAGTTTTTTGCATTTGAATATTTAAAATAACAATTAAAAATAGATATATTTTTCAGCTGGTGATGACCTTCAACTTTATTCAAACACTAATTTCAGCCATGTAGCAAAGGATGTAGTTCTACAAACACAATACTGAAGAAACACTTTTTAAAAGAGTGTGATATATTCATACTAAGCATAACTTAGGCACCTCCACTGAAGAAAAAGCCTGACAAATGTACGCTGCCTGGGGAAAAGGGATGTGGAGATATGTACAATGCAGTCAAGAGATGTGAGAGAGGAAACAAATTGATTCTTTCTTAGAACACTGGGATGAATTGAAGTATTATAAAAATATTGCCTATTAAACCACCACCTTCGTTCATCCACTCCAAGTTCCTATGTATAATAACACAGCTCTTAGATGCCAAAGGGAAAATGGTAGTAGCTCACAATACTGATAATAAGTAAACAGTAGGTTTCAACAAACAGCACAGATGCAATTCATTCTTACTCTGTGCATACTCTGCACAGAAATGAATTGATAAGAAATACAGCTTTTTACAGCCAATCAAATGGATATACAAATTAATTAATGTTTACATATTATACATCCAGAGTGTTCAAGAAAAGATTTCCTAACACCACCAAACAGAACTGTTCAATAACATAGTAAAACTTTGCCTTATCCATAATTATTTATCCCTCTATCATTTTCTGTGTACATCTGGATCTTGGCATTTGAAATCATGATCAAAAACAAAAAAGATACTCACAACATTCTGGCATAATGAGAATTATGTGCATTGCTAAGCTGCTCAATCATGTCCAGACCAACTATCATGTTACCATTTATAAGTCCAATAACTCTCCTCACATAAAGTGAGAATTGTTTGCTGATAAATGACACGTCCATTGTTTAACTATGTGCCTAATCTACATTGCAAGAAGGTCATTTTTTATAGCATGCTTTTCAGAATCACCATAGCAAGAATCAATTATTTAGGTACATGCTTATTCTCTTTTCAGCAGAATGAATAATGTATTATCTTTGGATCAAAAATATGAGTGTTCTAGGTTCCTGAAATTAGCATAGCACACTTTAAAAAATGTTATGCACACAGTATTGTGATTTTATTAGAGTTGGGAACCAAAATACAGCCATCTTCTAGTCACTATGCAAATGAAAGAGAGTTCTTCACTTCCTTCATGAATTACTGAGTTCAATACAGTAATAGTGCAAGTAGGTCTAGGATGAAACTTTCAGAGTTTAGCTCTGCTCTGTGTAGTCTCTCAAGTCCTCATAGCAGTTTTCAAAGCATAGAGGTTGGGTCCTGTCAAAGTCAAAATCAAAACAACTGTTTTTTTCCCTCTGTTTTCAATAATTTTACATAGAACAAGTAACCTGCATCTGTGCAATGTAATACTGAAATGATCAAAAATTCACTTTACTATACTATAGAAAATTCAAAGCCAGTTTTGCTTAGAGAGGTCATACTGATTTGACTAACAGAATACAAATTTTTCCTGTCAAAAATAATTCTAAAAGGTTTATTGAAACAAATTTATTCCCCAGTATTAAAAATATTCTGGCACCACTGGAAAGTTCTGCTGTGACCATAGGTTACTAGGGGAACATGTTTACATAAACGTTAATAAGATGTTAATAAGAATAAGACTAACAAAGAGAATAACCTGTGAGAAGTAGAGCACCTCAAAATATATGAGGTATGGAAGTACAGATAAGGAAAAGGAGAGATGGAGCACTCATATATTCATAAGGTGTTAGATGTGGTCATAACAGCTAGATAATAAAAAGCATTCCCTGGTATGGACAGGGAGGGAAGACCAAAAGGGAAGACCTCAGTAAGATTCACCCCTCTATCAATGTTGAGAGATCCACCAAACTCAATAGCATCTTTGGGTATATGAGTATGAATACAGCAGTAGCTATTGCATGTGCTCTCTCATGTTCTGTATACTTACCTGTAATTGTAACCTTAGTCATCTGCTAGTAAAACTGATAATAACGACAAGACTTCCTGTGATTGTGTGTGGAAGATCACTGTTTCTGTTCTTTCTGTGTTTCTACAGCCTCCAAATCTAGGTTAATATTCACCCTGTTGATCTTAAAACTGTAGCAACACAGAAGCAAGACTCACTGTGAATTAACATAGAATTATCAAGTCAATTAAAACAAAAGCTACATATTGGTATCAGGGACTGAACTTCCATAGACATTAATAGAAGAAATATCTGGTGTCAGAGAATATTTTCAAAAACTGCTTAGAGAAAAAAGAGATTAGCAAAATCAGTGTGGACCAGAGGAAGGTAACATGTTGATAGTCAAATATCAGTGTTCCACTTTTGATTATCAGAAGAATAGTTTCTTTTTATATAAATTAAATTCAGACACTTTTTAATAAGTATTTTTCACTGAAAACAGCAGTAGGCATGTTTCTTTCTCAGTAAGATATCATAACCAATTGCTAGAGATGAGCTAATGCAAACAAAGCCTATCAACAGCTAATGTTGTCACACTTTTGTCAGCTATACCCAAACTAGAAATTTGAGGCAACAATAGGGTTTGTGGTAAGCACACTTAAAATGAAGGTATTAGTTCAGTTTTGAACAGCCATGAGAGATATTGCAAAATAACACAAGATTCATACAATATGATGTCATGGCATTCACTAAGGGCTTGATTCAAATCCTATTGAAGTCAATGAAAAAAGTTGAGAACTAGAAAGTCCTGTTTACTTCAGTAAGCTTTGGCTTAAGTTCTACATTTACTGTTTAATATATCAATACAGTATAACTACTCTCAAAGCCTCAAATTTGCAGAATTTCATCTTTATGATTAACTCAAGGAAGAAATATTCTAAAAAAAGGTGGGAAAGAATACCAAATTGCATACTTCAGTGGTTCTACCAGCAGTTTTACCTGACAATTTAACCATTTTGAAGCCATTTGCTTCAATATTTCTAACCTAGATTATGAGAAAAAGATTTGCCAAGGTTGGAAATTTCCCCAGCAAAATATTCTAACTATGACAAGACCTGTTCCTTCTTTTCATAGTCATAAAACCTGTAACCACATCAGGACTTCTTTCCCTAGAGTATGGATGTTTGACATGACATAGACTACAATATATCTCTGGCTTCTACAGCCTCACCAGTATACTCTTTGGACTTAAGGGATGGTCCTATCCATGTCATGTTTGCTTTCTTGCTGATCCCTGTTGTGAATACATTCTATACTGTCATTTCACCTATAAGAGCTCCAGAATTATAGCTGACTTGTAATAATGAAATGAGATTTTTTTAACAGCTCCCTAAGGATTTCCAAATTAAGAATTACATAGTCTTACCACACTTCTCCATTTTCCCTTTGATCAAAAATGAGAGACTTTCCCTTCTATATTACACATGTGTATGTGTAACCAAGTTAGTTCCTTTAAGAGCATGAAAAACTGTCACCTTTTTGAGCAAACTTGCAAGCTCTGATCAAATCCGAAAATTCTGAAATATCGTAAGGCTATGATAGTTTTCTGTTCATTCAACCAGGTTCCATAATTTAAATGAATCAGAGCCATTTAGGTTCTTATTCATGAAAGCAGCTCATACTAGATACTGTTCAAGGCCAGGGCATCAATCTCTAGTGTTATGAAGAGACACATTTAGATATTGTAAGTTATTTCTAAGAGGTCAAACTTCATACTATTCACAGAATTTTAGTTACTGTAAGACCTACAAGTTCTTATGAAGGGGAGCTCTTTTTTTGTTGGCAAGCTAGAAAGAATGTTTTAACTAGTAACTAACTGGTGTGGCTAAAGTACTATAAACAACTCAAAACAAATGTGCGGCTCTCGGCTTCTATCAAGAAAGTTCCCTCACCTATCATTAGAAATACTATCATGGCACGAAAACAATGAATCCTACAGCCTTATCATTTATTACCAAACGTGTGATATAAAAAGAGTGAAAATATCATTCCATTGCAGATGGCTAGAGCTATGATTGACATATGCTTATGTAGCTATTTCCATTAAGCACAAATAGCAGCATCAAGAGATGTAGAAGGGCAGCAGCTTCTGTCCAAGGCAATAGGTACTCCTGTATTAGATGCCTGCCTAGGCTGTTCTAACGTTGGCTTCCCGGGAATGTCCTGAATTTGCCCTTTAGAAAATGAGGGAGACAAGCCCAATCATATGAATGAATGCCTCTCCCCATTATAGGAAAATGACTAGAAAACAGGCTTCCAAATTCTCACACTCTTAGCAATTGTGTGTCAACTATCAGCATGTATTGTTTTTTCTTCTCTGATTTGTAACCATGTCCCTTAACATTTGTTTTGTTTCTTCTTAAAACCATAAAACCCAAACGTGTGAGGGAAAAAAAGTACAGCTATTATAATTAACCTCTAATATTGTTATATGCTGAATTGATTTGTTACATAAAATTGCTGTTGACAGTTCAAAAATTGATCTACTTGTTTAAAATCAGTTTGCCAAGAAATGTGTTAGAATAGCTGGCTTTATTGCTATTCTCCTTTGATTTCTGAAAAAAAAAGAAGTGTCATAAAACATCCAAGTTATTTAATTATACATCAAGTTTTTTCTATCACTGTTGTTATTCATGTGAGCATGCTGTGTCCTTGTCAAGATAGATCTCTGAACTCTCTGACAGCTATAACAATATGAAGGGATTCTCTACAAATTCTGCATCTTGGCAGAAAGTTAGATAAGATAACCTTTGTGGTACCTTCTAACCCTGTGGTTCTATGATAGCACCAACTGTACACCTTGTATAGTCTGCGCCTATGAAAGGTGTCCAGTGTTTAAACTATAGGTTTCCATTTTTGAAGAACTGTCAAATCACCTTTTTCATACATCCCCAGTTAAACTTATGGACATATATGCAGAATCAACTAAATATATGATTTTAGTATGCATAAATACAGGGCAGAGTATGCTATAGAGATTACTAATCTGCATATGTGGAAAAAACTCACTATTTCTAAATGTGATAGTTATTAACAAAGATTTAATGGTTATCTGACAAAATAAATATTCTAAACATCAAAGAAAAATATACTTAATATTTCCACATCATTTTTCATTGTGAACAATGACTAAGCTATACAAAAAAGGAAATCGTATAACATTTTATTCTACCTAAATTAAAAAAAAACTATCTAAATATCTCACAATATTTTTAAGGGTCACTCAGGTCTTGACTAAATCAAAATTGGAAGACACTGTAAATTGAGAAAAAGCTTGAGCGTAGAAGAGGCTCCTTTAAAAATTTCAAGGAAGTTCCCAAGGGCCTGTTTCTGATCCCCTTTCCTCATGCTCTCTGGCAATTACTCCACAAGTGGCCCCATTGAATTGAGATGGAACAGTTAAGAGTAAAGGACTATCCAAAGTGAGTATAAAAGAGATCAGAATCTGGCTCTATACAACAGCCAGTGCAGAAAATTCATAACCAAATGGGTTAATTTATTCAAACAATGGGCTAGATGAGTGCAAGTGAAAGAAATAATGTGTGTTGGTAGTAGATAACCCACAGGTGTGTTTGAAAAAGCAAACGTGAAAAGGTCAGCTATGACTGAGCAAATATCATTTATATCAATGAACAAAGAAATTGAACTCTGTTTCTCACACTACTTACTTTGTTGCCTTATGGGCTGAATCCTGTTATTTTTGAAGTCAGTGGATATTTTGCCATTGACGCCAGAAGATTCAAGATGGATCCTACATCAGTATATTTGTTTATACATATGCATGACAAGATTTTTCATGTTCTCCCTAGATATGAATTTTTAAGAGTACACCTAAGTTTAAAGGAACTGAAAGCAAGATTATGACTGTTAAGTAGAGGAGGGTCTATAAAACAGAAAATAAGTGATAACACTTATATGGAAAGTCCAGTTATTTGTGTGATTTTATTTATTAATTTCATAAAGTTAAATTTAAAGAGCTTGAGATAGATGGAAATGTAGTACTATAGTTTATGACATAATCCAAATGTTAAGCCATTAACAGCTAACCCTACCAACTCTATCCCAGTTTCGTTTTGTTCAAGTTGCAAATAACAGTGATCATTTTCTCCATTCAATCTTTATCTCTCTCCTACACATTAAAAGAACAAAGAAAACCATAACATAACAACATTACATTCATGCACAACCCAGTAATTCAGTCTACACGATGGCCCATTCTTACAAGCCAATTGGCTATTTGCCAGATACCTCAGATTCCCTAAATAAAAGAACGAGTGATACTTGGAGCTCAAATAAATAAAACAAACAAAAAGAGCTGCAGAGAATAGTTACTCTAGAAAATAAAGAATAAATCATAATAGTCAAATGAACACTGAAATATAACCCTTAAAATACTGTATTTTATTTTAAAAGGAAAAAGAAAGTAGACGAATGAAAAAATAGAGTGACTTCTTCAGCTGGTGTAATCAATGATGCTCCATTAATTGACACCAACTGAAGGTCTGGTATAATGGGCCTAAACTCAGGAATGACACCTAGCCTTCCAACACTTGACTTAGAGTGCATTCACTACAGAGGTAACACACACAATCCACCAGTAGGATACAGCCACCAGCGCAAATCTATTCTGCTGTTCTGCTCTGTAGTTTGGTGACATCTGATCCCTCCCAGTCTAGAGGTGAGTGCAGGATAGATAGCTACATATTCATTTTGGCCTAGACATTTAAAACAGCTATGTGGGAGGGAAAGCGGGTGGTTGTTTGTAATGACGGGATAAGTGAAAGAATCCTATTCTGAGCACATATTTGTGAGCTTGGCATGCTGAAAAAAAAGGAATTTCATAGTTATCAAAGTATAATATGGCAAGTTTAATGTAAGATAGATTTTAATGAAGTTACTGCATAGCTACTGCTCTGTTACAGCTATTAATTTATGCCCGTTCATATAGTCCATGAATCACAAATATTTGGCATCTGCCACCTGCTTAGAAAAATTAGATTCCCTTGGTTTTCATTGTAAATTAATCTACAGTTCTTGGCAGTCTGCAAGGCTGGAACAGGAGTTGCGCAACAGCACAGTCTCAGGAGATCAGGAGAACACACAGGTAGCTGTACTGTCTGCATTTTACAATGCATCAATCATTGTGAGCTCCTGAAGCAGATACTGTTCTTTAGGTACAAGGAACCATGGCTACACAGATCTTCTCAACCTCATCCTCCGAGAGAGATTGAACAAGTTAACAGATGCTAAAAATCCAGCCACCCTCTTCACCTACAGACTTACCCAGTCTGGGAACTGGCACTGGACTTTATGGGCAAATGAGATACATTCACTTAGACAACTACCAGAAAAGGAGCTGTCAGATGCCCCATGTACAATACATCTATCCTAGATAGCTTTCAGAAGAATTGCCCTCTCTTTATCCTTTTTAAACAGTTTGAGATGAATTAGTGATTCTTCCCACCCCAAAGCAATGGACCTTTCCTTGGTACAGAAAAGTTACTTTAACTGTAAAGTAAAACTCCTACTCCAAACTTCCCATCAACTTGGTAATATTTTACCATTACTGCCCTCAGAATCAGTCACACTAAATATGTGTGTATGTGCAGCATGAGTTCAGTTGACATTCATATATTTATGAATTTGTTCCAAATACATTACCCAGAAATGCCAGAGTAAAACAGTCATGAATGGTTAAAGCAGATATCCTAAATGAGCATAAAATATTATCTCAATTATTTTTTAGTTTGCCCTGAATTACAGATGGCATGACACAGGCCAGATGTTAGCATGGACAGTTGCTTTTCATTTGAATCTCTCTGTTAAAAGCAAAAGACTTCCTTGAGAGTTATAAAAAATTAATCAGACTAGAAGTCAACCACAGTCTTGTCCCTGACCATTGTCTGATGATCTTAATAGCACATAGAAAGGCTTTTTGAGGAGATTTTGTCCTCTTGCATTTTAACCTACTACTATTGTAGTACCTCTTTCAACCTGGAATGTTTATTTTATGTTAAATTACCACTTGCCAAAGCTAAAGTTGTCTAAATCAAAACCTTACAGTGTAGTTTAATATATTTGCACCATACCATTGATCTCTGATATAACTTAATAAAAATTGCAATCTTAAAATAATGCACAAATATGTACCAATGCTTCAATTATAACTAGATCACTAAAGTTTGTTAAGCAAATCCAATAATCTTTAGATGGATGTGGTTTTCTTTATTTCTATTTATCAATTTTTAATAGATGTATCATAGAATCATAGAACTGGAAGGGACCACAAAAGGTCATCTAGTCCAGTCCTCTGCACTCATAGCAGAATTAAGTATTACCTAAACCATCCCTGACGGTGTTTGTCTAACCTGCTTTGAAAAATCTCCAATGATAGAGATTCCACAACCTCCTTAGTCAATTTATTCCAGTGCTTAACCACCGTGACAGTTAGGAAGTTTTTCCTAATGTCCAACCTAAATGTCCCTTGCTGCAATTAAACCCATTGCTTCTTGACCTATCCACAGAGGTTAAGAAAAACAATTTTTCTTCCTTCTCATTCTAACAAACTTTTACGTATTTGAAAACTGTTATGTCCCCTCTCAGTCTTCTTTTTTTCAAACTAAACAAATCCATTTTTTTCAATCTTCCTTCAAAGTCATGTTTTCTAGACCTTTAATCATTTTTGTCGCTCTTCTCTGGACTGTCTCCAACTTGTTCACATCCTTCCTGAAATGTGGTGCCCTGAACTGGACAAATACTCTAGGTGAGGCCTATCAGTGTGGAGTAGAGTCGAAAAATACTTCTTGTGTTTTGCTTACAACACTCCTGCTACAACATCCCAGAATGATGTGGCTTTTTTTGAATAGTATTACACTATTGACTCATATTTAGCTGTGGTCCCATGTGATTCCCAGATCCCTTCTGCAGCACTCCTTCCTAGTCAGTCATTCCCATTTTGTATGTGTGCAACTGATTGTTCCTTCCTAAATGGAGTATTTGCATTTGCCCT
>NC_133769.1:222417716-222420474 GCF_003597395.2 Chelonoidis abingdonii
AAAAACTGTTGCAGTTTCTCATTGGTGAAGTTGATGCACAGCTGCTCCAGGCTGTTGAACTACACAAAGGCAAAAGGAAGATATCTATTTGTAAAATTTCTGTGCACACCTGATATACCTAACAATGACTCTTCTTTCAATTCATCGTGTCTGTGTAACTAACCTGGGCTTCAGTGGGATTCTGAGTTCTCATCCCTAAAACTAGGGAGATGTTTTGGGATTCGACCCTCATCTCTGCATAGACATTTCTGCAGTGTACAGCCCAAGCTTGTCTAGCTATTTTTGTACTCTGGGGCCCAGGCCTACTTGGGTATTTTTAAGCTCTTGGTCCTGATCAGATATTAGGATCTGGGCCTTCCCAGCTCCTTCTGAGCTCTCAGCCCTCTGGCCTACTCAGACATTTCCAGATACTCAGCTGCAAGCCTGCCTGGGAGTTAGTGAGCTGTCCTCTAGGTGCCATGAACACCTACAATAATTTGTGTTAGGTACAGGATAATTTCTTTGCTATTAGGCACTACCTGTTAACAATTTGAAGGCACTTTCAGTGTAGTTGCCATTTCTGCATGTATCACACAAAATCTATCCAAAAATGAAATCATTGGGGGGGTTATACTACTGTGAGGGAAGATCAAGAGACACCTGTTTGTGCAGAAAAGTCAGGCTTTTCCAGGAAATTATTTAAATAAAAAAATTATTTAATAGCCCTCAAAGTTCTCAGAACCCTCTGAGCATCCCTTCCAAGAACGTGCTGTAAAATCTCTGCTCCTTACATCAAAGATCTCAAAGCCAGCAATGTCCAGGACACCAATGAAGTACTGTCTGGGCTGCTTAGTGTCCAGCTGCTGGTTGATACGAATAACCATCCACAGGAACATTTTCTCAAAGACCGCCTTTGCCAGAGCACCCACCGAATTGTGCACCTAAACCAGTGGGAGAAGGACTGGTGTTACCATACAAAGCAGAGGAAGAAACCTGGGTGTGTTAATTCAAACCAGGAGTTCTAGGTCACCAATTGTTACCTGCTGCACGGTTTGACCTTTGGTCACATATTCATTCCCAACCTTGACTCGGGGGTAACACAGCGCTTTGAGCAGATCAGCTGAGTTCAGACCCATCAGGTAGGCTGCTTTGTCAGCCACTAAACAAAGAGTGAGAGGAATGAACTAGTAGCTCAAAGATAGACTTTGGTATCTTTTATAATGACTAGAAAAAAGCAATGAGATCTGTTTGTGTTTCACCAGCTACCACATCTATTAATAACTCCAGTAATTATGGAGTTTAGAGCTTTCTTTATTTCTTGATTTCTTACTGAAATGTTTTGCATTTGATTCAGAGGGTCTGTATATCAAGTGATTGAAAGAATTTGTCAAAAAAAAATCCCGTGTGGTCTGAATAAAAAATGTTAAAGGAGAAAGAAGCAGATGAACAGACAGAACAGAAAGATGGCTTTGAAGTTCTTTCTTTGCCACTTTACTGTGCAGCCTGTCTAGAGATTCTGATTTCTGAATGATCAGAATAAAGGACTCAGGTTAGTGGCCATATGCCATGCTGTGCAATCCCACTGACTTCAACAGGATTACAAAGGGATGTATTTCAGTGCAGCATTTGTCCTAGAAAGAAATGAGAAAGTCTCTCTTCAGTTTCAAACCATGGCCCAAATTGTCTCCACAGAATGAACATAGGCAGTAGCTGTGCATGCCTTCTGGGACACAATGGAACTTCATGATGTTTAACTAGTATAAATACCCACTCCTGGCCCTCTTCTGCCCTCACTTCCCCACTGCCTGTCTCATCTCATAGCATGATCCATGAGCTGGTTTGGCAATGAAACACCTACATGGCCCTTTTCATGTGCAAAGCTAAGCTGCTTTACAAAGATGGCCATTTTTAAGATTACACCTTATGTGTCATTTACACCCATGTGGAGTAGGTATGTTATAGTAGGTATGATATAACTTTGATCAGCCCTTATAGCCACCTCCCCCATGAGTTAAATTGTGCCAACACTCAGATCAGCACAAGTGATGATTTAGGCTTCAGTTTTTGCTTGTATTATTGAGCGTTTAGCTCAGATTCTGCTACTACCTTCTGTGCCATCCGGCTCCGCCTGCTCCTCACGCTGCTTCTGCTTGAACTTCATGTTCCCATAGTGCATGACTGCCCCCGTCAGCTTGTATATGGCCATTTTTTCATCAGAACTGAAGCCCAGAATGTCAATGGCGCTCTGTCGATAGAATCAGTAAAGGAAAGATCTACCACTTAAGTGATTTAGGAGCCAAAGCCCCATTGACTTAAAATGGGATTTCAGCTCTTAAACCACTCAGACATTTTACTCCTTCTCTGATAGAGTTAATTGTCCGTGTGCTAATTTATGTGTGTTACTCACATCTGTGGCTATGAGTTCCTCCTGATCATCGATGCTGGCTACAGTGATCTCACCTTGACTCACAAATGGGAAGTCATATGGGTTGGTGGTAATCAGAAGCATCTCTGAAAACAAGAATAGATCCCAATTTTTACCTGCTGCAGTGTGGCCTTTGGTCACATATTTATTCCAGACGTTGCCTCAGGTTAACACAGGGCTTTAAGGGTATGTCAACATTCCATTGCAAACCCAGGTTGGTGGGGCCCATGCATACAGACTCAGTGTTTCCAAGCTTACACATGTGCATCATGCTGCATAGTAAACCCAGGTTTACAATTGAAGGACCTGATTCTCAGAACCATGCTGATGCGTCCATGCTGTTCGCAGACTCCA
>NC_133769.1:222420574-222680278 GCF_003597395.2 Chelonoidis abingdonii
AGGTAAAAGAAATATTAACCCTTAGCTATCTGTTTATGACAGTTACCCTTTATGTCTCTAGCTAATTTGATCTCGTTTGTGCCTTGGCCTTTCTAATTTTGTCCCTACATACTTGTGTTATTTGTTTATATTCATCCTTTGTAATTTGATCTAGTTTCCACTTTTTGTAGGACGCTTTTTTGATTTTTAGATGATTGATGATTTCCTGATTAAGCCAGGGTGGACTCTTGCCCTATTTCCTGTCTTTCCTATGCAGTGGGATAGGTTTCTCTTGTGCCCTTAATAATGTCTCTTTGAGAAACTGCCAGCTGTCTTCAATTGTTTTTCCCCTTAGACTTGCTTCCCATGGGATCTTACCTGTCAACTCCCTGAGATTGCTAAAGTCTGCCTTCTTGAAATCCATTGTCTTTATTTTGCTGTTCTCCCTCCTACCATTCCTTAGAATAATGAACTCTATCATTTCACAATCACTTTCGCCCAAGCAGCCTTCCACTTTCAAATTCTGAATCAGTTCCTCCCTATTTGTCAATATAAAATCTAGAACAGTCTGTCTCCTAGTAGCTTTATCCACCTTGTGAAATAAGACGTTGCTTCCAATAATTTCCAAGAATTTATTGGATAATCTGTGCCTGGCCGTGTTATTTTCCCAACAGATGTCTGAGTTGTTGAAGTCCCCCATCACCACCAAGTCCTGTGCTTTGGATAATTTTGTTAGTTGTTTAAAAAAAGTCTCATCCACCTCTTCTTCCTGCTTAGGAAGTCTGTAGTAGACTCCTGCCATGATATCACTGTTGTTTTTTACCCCTTTTATTGTTACCCCGAGACTTTCAACAGTCTCCTACTTCCAATTCAACATCAATCCACATGCATACATTTTTAATATGTAAGACAACACCTCCTCCCTTTCCCCGCGTCTGTCCTTCCTGAGCAAGCTGTACCCTTCTATACCAATATTCCAGTCATCTGCATTATCCCACCAGGTCTCTGTGATGCCAACTATGTCATAGTTGTGTTTATTTACTGGCATTTTGAGTTCTTCCTGCTCATTCTCCATATTTCTCGCATTAGTACACAGACATCTAAGATACTGATGTGATATCACCCCCCATCCTCTGTTCTGTCTTGTCTCTCCTTTATCCCTGCTATAACAGCCCATGCTCCCTCCAAATTTCAACCCTTCTCCCAGGTCTCCATGTTCTTGACATACCTGTGGGCTTTGGTCACCTACCCACTTCGGACCTAATTTAAAGCCCTCCTCATGAGTCTAGCCAGTTTGTAGCCAAATATGCTCTTTCCTTCCCTCGATAGGTGGACCCCGTCTCTGCATAGCAGCCCTTTCTCTTGGAACAGCATCCTGTGGTTAAGGAAGCCAAAGCCTTCCTGGTGACACCATCTTTGCAGCCAGGTATTCACCTCCAGGATGCATCTGTTTCTGCCAAGGGCCCTACACTTGACTGGAAGGATCAAAGATAACACCACGTGCAGTCCCAACTCCTTCACCCATACTCCTAGAGCCCTGTAGTCACTTCTGATCTTCTAAGGGATGTCATACCATGCAGTATCGTTAGTGCCCACATGGATGAGTAGCATGGGGTAGCAGTCAGAGGGCCAGATGATCCTTGACAATCCCTCAGTAATGTCTCAAATAAAGGTCCCTAGCAGGCAGCATACCTCCCGAGATGCCATGTCAGGGCAACAGATGGGTGCCTCTGTTCCCCTCGGAAGAGAGTCACCAACCACCACTACTCAATATTTTCTCTTGGGAGTGGTGTCTGCAATCCTCTCAGCCTTCAGGGTACATGACATCTCCTCCTCATTTGGGGGTGATTCCTCACCGCTCATTGCCAGGGCAACATAACAATTTTCCATCACTATGGTGGGTGGGTTGAGAGAAGGGGTGGAGCACTGCCTGCTGCTAGAAGACACCAGCTGCTAGTGTCCTCACTGTGACTGAGCCATATCTTCCTCCCCCAGTGGTGTGACAGCAGTCCTCTATAGCTGGATAGCATCCTCAGCCTTGGACATCTCCATTTGAATACTCTTGAGGAATTCTTCATGGGCACAGATGCTCCTCAGCCTAGCCATATACTCCTGTAACTTTCCCACCTGCTTCCTGAGAGATTCCACCAGCAGGCACCTTTCACACTGCATGGTCCCCGCAGACTGGCTTTCTGAGAGTAGGAAATGCAAGCTTTGGTCTCTGTAAATCCACACCAGGATCTGGGTAGAGGCATCCATGGTTAGGCCCCTTAATTTTGGTTACATGTCCCTTTTCATGTTTGTGTGCATAGTACATAAAGATATAACATATCAGTAATATCACACTTTTAAAAATGTTTTCCAAGAAATCTCTACTATTCTCAATGATCACAAAAGAATGAAGTCCATCTGTGTTTGTCCTGGATAGCTTCTTCACCTCCAATCCTGTATGTTGTTTTCTCTATCTTTACATACAGAATTATATTGTCTACTCACTGGGATCAGGCTAACAAAATATTGCCCTTCTAGCCCAAACGTAGTAATACATAAATGTGACCAATACTGTCCCATTCCGCCCCCCACAAAAAAAATTTTTTTTACCTTATCCAACATTATTTCTTCACATATCTTCAAAAGTCTGAGCAGAATAATAGTTTTGAGTGACATGCTAAAAGTCTATTGCACTGAGAAAGGAACTAGGAACTAAAATTCATCAGCTGTAAGCATAATTTAGACACTCTAGCACAATGAAAAGCTGCGTAGTCTTAACTTCTCTGAGACTGTTCCAAATGTGCATAGAAGGGAGAACAATACTTCTTACCTCCCTCACAAGATGTTACAGGAATTATTTAGTGGTTACAGCCAAATCAAGATCCTTATGTAAATTCTACATCAATTGATTTTGAGTAAGGATTCCCCATTAGGACTGGAATACATGGAGGAATGTATATATACCAACCTGGAGTGTCTGTTGGGGACAAAGAAATAAGTGCATAAAAGTAAGAGAAAACAAAAATATTAAGTCACCATAGGGCTATAAGGGCACAAAATTGAGCTGAGCTAAAACTATCAGGGGACACTGCCTACTAAATTTCACTGTGTGTTTCAGACCTCTTTGACAAAACATCTTTTTTTGTACTGAAAATTTACAAAGTGTCTTTTCTCATGTGAAACTTGTCTTTGTTTGCAAAGTGATCTCAGTCTCATGTGGAATTTGGATCTCTTGGAACACAGAAAATTTACACACCTAAACAAAAGTTTCCCACACAAGAGATGGCCAATTATTATTTGAGAGTTATAGTACATTTAAAAAATGTATTTAATATGGTGTCTTTCAGAGCCCACCCTCTTCCTGAGGTAGAGAATGACACCGCTAATGGTGGTAAGGGAGACTGCCAATCCCCTACAGACAAATATGACCATCATTACTTTAGTATTTTGACAACAAACTCCTATGCCTTTGTGTAGTTTACAGCATTGAGCACACTGGTGGAAAAATGTTGCTACTAATAAATAATGGTACTATCAAGAGTGGGATGGATAAATTGGTTAAATTGATAATAAAAATGATCCCAAATTTAAGCTTCAGTTCCTGGAAACTTCAAGTTCATACACGTATTGCATACAGTATTTGTCAATGTTTTGAGACACATATTAGAAGAATGATCTAGTAACTGCTTCTTAAGAATTGTGCCTATAACACAATTGTGCCTATAATACAATTCTCCTTAGAATTGTGCCTATAACACCACCGGTAGCATTCTCCCCATTTATGGCTTTTCTACAAGGGAACAATGAAGACAGTTAAGGCAAATCAACTATGTGAAGTCAATGCAGATAAGTTTGAATATGTTAATGCCTCCTTTCCATGTGGATGCTTTTATGCAAGATTACAGTAGTTTTTAGTTGCTATAACTTAATCCTCCTTTGTTACATGTGCTAATATCATGTGTATGGAACATAGGCCATATTCAAATTTGGATCTGAGTGACTTTAGTTGACCAAATGTTTAAGTTAGCATTACTACAAATTGCTTGAAGCTGCCTTCCAGCCTGTAGGCAAAAAAGTTAGTAGGGTAAGGTCATTCATTCACTATAGACTCTGCTCCTGTCCCTCAGAGTCCCCTCTTATCTTGTCATGCTTACTGTCATGAGGATGTGTGAAAATGAGAAAATGTGTAATATTGACTAGCCATTAATTATCTTTATGTATTTTATATATTTATGTCTGGCCTAGGCAGAAATCTGTTACCAGATTTCTCATGTTCTGCTTATGAGGAACACATCTGTTTGTTGTTACCAACAGATTTTGAAAAAAAAAAGTCTATCTCAGAAAGAGATATCAAATTATTGGTCACAGTGAGCTACAGACAACATGTTGGAATCTCTATTTGAGCAAGGCCCTGGAGCAGAGTAAGAGTACCCTGAAGGCAAAGTGAAAGGTCCTGACCATCACCAAAACCAAGCCTGAAGCTATTGCTAAGAAAGAGACCACCTCCCCACATAAAAAACAAGCTCAAGTTATTAGCTGAGAACTAGTTCTGATGCTGCAAAAAACCACCACGAGTTAGAGATTCTAAGAAGACATGAGAGCGCTTTTGTATAGAATTCAGAGACATCTGAATTCTCCAACATTCCAGTACAGTGTGTATATATGCGTGGGTCACATAGGCCTGGTCTAGCAAATTAGATCAGTGTAACTATGTCACTCAGGAGTGTGAAACATCCACATCCTGGAGCGAAGCAGTTAAGCCAACCTCACCTCCAGCATGGAGATCACTAGGTTGACAGAATTCTCCTGCTGATCTAGCTATGGCTTCTCAGGCAGGTGGGATACCTACAGGGCAGGAGCCCCCCCATCAGTGTATGTAATATCTTCACTGAAGTGCTATGGGGCGCAGCTGCACCACTGCAGTGTTTTAAGTGTAGATAAGCCCTAAACGTTTCCCCAGAAGGAAACTAAAATGCCCCGTCTGTTATTTAATTAGTAAGTGATTAGTTTTGTCATAAACAGATGGTTAAGAGTTAATGTCACTTTTACCTGTAAAAGGTTAAGAAGCTCAGTAAACCTGGCTGACACCTGACCAGAGGACCAATAGGGGGACAAGATACTTTCAAATCTTGGTGGAGGGAAGTCTTGTTGTCTTGGTTTTTTGTATCGCTCGTTTATTCGCTTTGGGACTGAGAGGATGAGACATCATTCCAGGTTCTCCAAATCTTTCTGAATCAGTCTCTCATGGTTCAAATTGTAAGCAGTAGCCAGGCAAGGCAGATTAAGTCTTATGTTTGTTTTCTCAACATTTAAATGGTGTCTTTGCTGGAAGGATTTTACCTCTGTTTGCTGTAATCTTGAATCTAAGGCTGGGGGTGTCCCTCTAGCTATAGATTGAGTGCCCTGTAAAGCATTTTCCACCCTGATTTTACAGAGATAACTTTTACTTTTTTTTTCTTTAATAAAAGTTTTCTTTTATGACGTGGGTGATTTTTCCTTGTTTAAAATCCAAGAATAGTCTGAACTCACCAGGGATTGGTGAGGGAAAAGAAGGGGGATGGTTAATTCCTCCTTGTTTTAAGATCCAAGGAGTCTGGATAGGTGTGAAGCCTCTCAAGCCAACCCAGGAGGGGGAAGTCTGGGGGAAAAGAGGGAGGGAATGGTTAAATTTTCTCATTTTAGACCAAGGGGTTTGGGTCTGGGTTCCCCAGGGAAGATTTTGGGGGAACAGAAAGTGTGCCAGACACTAAATTCTGGCTGGTGGCAGCATACCAGATTTAAGCTAGTAATTAAGCTTATAAGTGTTCATGCAGGTCCCCACTTTTTGTACCCTTAAGTTCAAAGTGGGGGAAAAAACCTTGACAAGTTTGCTCAAAGTGTATTATTCCAAAGCTGTTAAGTGCTTGATTTGAGAATCATTTCTGCATCTGTGTAAACGTGACTGAGAGATTCAGTCACTGTTTTAGCCTGGGAAGGGAAATAAGTAAAGTAAATAGAGAATAAGGCATGTCTGTATTACCATTATGTCAGCAAAACTTATGTCGCTCAGTGTTGTGAAAAAAAACAACAAAAAACACTCCTTTGTGCCAGCATAAGTGGTAGTGTGCACAGCATGCCTGCCAACATAACTTGTGCTGCTTGTTGAGGTGTTTTATTATGTTGATGGGCGAACTCTCTCCCATTGACATAGAGCGGCTACATAAGTGATCTTACAGCGGCACAGCCACAACTGTGACGCTGAAAGCTTGCTAGCGTAGGCATGACCTAACATACATTTTATGTTCCGAGAAACTGAAGGTGGAACACCAAAGTGGGAAACTATAAAGAAACCATTCTAAAGTTATATTTCCTTAAAACAAAGACAAGAGTTTATGTATGATTCTACAAGTCATCTTCTGTCTTTAGCAGACTCTTAGTCCAATTAATTGCATTAAAAGAAAGGTATTTTTAACTTTCCAGTGAAGTACTGCACTAATTCTTGTGTTAACTTTATACATGTAATTACTTATTGTAGTAATCTGCAAGTCAGATAAATTGAACCATTGATTTATTGATTGACTCAATTGTAACTTTGGTTTGATCATTGTGTTGTGTTACATTTGATTAGTTTAGGGAATCTGAAACAACATTAGTTAGTGACATATTTGGTTAAACCTTTGTTTCACATTTGTTTGCTTATTCTTTTAATAAATCCATGAAAGCCCCTCAAAACTTCAACCTATTTAGGGGTACAGATCAAGTAGCTCTGGGATTCATATTTTAATTATTTAATTAAAATCCTATTACTCAGTAGTGGTGTATTTTGTAAAGGGGACAATATTTGTGCAGCTGACCACTTATACTGTCTGAGATTTAACAGTCCACTATCTGGAAAGGCTTTATACTCCCCCGATGACAGTCCCATAACCTACTTTACTACCTGAAAACACAGATGGCAATAATCTTTCAGTTCACAGAAACTAGAAATAGAGGTTCTCTATTAAAAAAAATCAAATATAATTAAAGTAATGATAAACAAACAAAAAATAAAGAAACCACATAAAAGAACAAACTGTTTCTGAACCAAAGATGGATTAATTTTACAGCATAGCTGCATTTCTTGTATAAAGTGCAAGAAGAGAACCTAAAACTTGTCAATTCCAGCTGATCCATGCCCTAATAAGAAACTGCAGGCTTTCTTCCTTCACCAGGAAGAGTGTTTACTGAAGTGGGGTGGGGGAAGGGGAAGGAGGAGGATAAGAAAAGGGAAGGAAGGGGAGATCAAAGTGGTAAAACAAAACAAACAAAAAATGCCTTCCACTGTTGTCTAACATGAACCTATTTTGATTGGTTTATGCAGCATCATTGTTCAGATAGGCTAGTATTTTCAAGCAAAGTAAGGCTTTATTGTGCAAGGAGCAGAGAACCTCTTGCTAGATATGGAGCACGCTCAAAAGTCAACTAACACTGATGCTCATCAGATCTCTCAGTATTCCATGCCAACTCCCCTTGTTTAGAACCCAATCTTGAAGTTACTTACAAAATTATCACTGACTTAAATGAAAGGAAGATCATGCCTTTCATACTTGTCTTAGGACAACCTCCTTCCTGAAAGGATCTCTTGTAGGAATGAGGCTAATCCAAATGAATCTGCAAATTGCTTTGACACAATTGTCTGTTTTGCACCAGCACACCCGACAGCTTTCTAAAATAAGTTAAGCATTCGTATCATTGCAATAAAATTATAGAACTGACTGCAGAAGCATTTATCTTTCAGATTTATTACTATGTCATAATGTATTATCATATTGATCCAATAATTGTCTTAGTAGATGTAAGATAACTGGTTCTCCAGAAAGAGATAAAAATATAAATCTTACAAAGTAGCAACAGGAGATGTTCATTTTACATAAAGATGATCGCAGCAAGAATTACCCTGAGCAAAAGTGTCAGCAGATTTCAGCTTTGCAATCTAAAGCATGACCTTCTCCTTTTATGCTAAGCTGCTTTTTATATGTCCTTTGTGCACATAATGTTGATATCACTTCATAGAATCTTTCTCCATTTTTCAGAAAGGATGAATCAGTAAGTGTTTTACATTTAATCTAGAAGATATTTCATCAGCTAAAAATGTCCTTAAAGTTTAGCAGCAAACACATTTTAATGGGCAGATGCTATTATTATATTTTTACATATCCGTTATTCAGTAATATTTAGCAACTGATTACATTTAAAAAAGAAAAGCTTTCAAACTCCCTCTATTTGTCCTTGGTTTTCCTTCTCCTCCTCTGGTTCATATGCTACACAAAAATGACAGCACAATAGTCAAAATCTATCTTCTGCAACCGGTATTTCTGATCACAGGACACTTTTTTTTTTTTGGTATTGTCCAGGTTGTTTGCTACCATATGCCAATCAGTGAGGCTACAGCTAACCATCCCCTAGAGAAAGTTGGGACCTTAGGACCATAAAGTTATTTGAAACAGTTACTACAAACTCAAGGATTGATCTATGTAAGTATATCTATTAGCATTCTTTGGGCTTTGTATTTCCCTTCTGTCTCCATTATTTTCACTAATTTTGACAGAAGTTTCACAAAAATCATGCATATGGATTTGTACACTGACTGGAGCTTCAGATTAATTTCTGAACCTGATTTAAGGTGGATTTTTTCTTTGATCTTGTGGTTATAAAGATCTTCAAACCCCATCAATTGTTAATGAAAAGCTAATGTTTTGTAACAAACAGCAGCCAGAGGCCAATAAAACCAATAAACCCCCATAGTTTACATCTTGGGTAGCCTCTTGTTAAAGAGTTTGCTCCCAACTTAATTAACAAAGCACTGTACTTATGAAAGGGTTCTCCCATATGTATTTGACAAGAAAAAACAAAAATATAGAGTCATATCTGCCTCTGACTGCTGATTTCTGACCCCTCTGATTACTGTCCTGTGGATATCATGTCCCAAAGCATTCATCATCAACCTTTTAATTGACTTTAGATAAGTACATGAAAAGGAAAACAGGTGCTTGAAGGATATGCAGAAGGAATAAAGATATGAAAACCTCACCCCATTGAAGTCAATGGGACTTTTGACATTGACTTGAATAGGAATTACAAAAGACTATGAACTGCCTCTATGAGTAATGAATAAGTCATCGAGCCAGGGATAGAGAGTGAGAATCACTCTATAGCCTGTTGGTCAGACACTCAGACTTTAAGGGAGACAATTTTAAATCCCCGATTCAAATACTAGTATTTAATATGTTATACACCTTGGAACAGCATCAACAGAAGAGGCTGAGAAAGACCCACACCAGAATATCTCATAATCTAGTAGTGAGGGCACTCACATGAGAGGTCAGAACACCATGTTCAAATCCCTTCTCTCATTCAGGTAGGAGAGGAAATTGCATATGAGTCTCTCACATCCTGGATGAGTTCTCTTACCACTAAACTAACTGAATTATTAAATGCAAATAAATAATCCAAATCCAGCACTTTCTTTTGTCTGCAAGAAGTTCACAAATCCATTTTAATTTCTGTAAACGCATTAGTTAGTTATTAAGAATTTTCAGCCTATTGTTTGTTTGAACTGTTCACTGTTCATTAGTCCTGGTATATCATTTGTCACCCAAATCACTTGATGAGAAGAGCCGTTCCTGTTAAAGTCAGTGGCAAAGCTCCAATTGCCTTCAAATAGGGCCAGGATTTCACCAATGATATTGTTTCTGCCCCACTAGGATGATAGACTGTTTTCAAAAAGAACAGCAGCAAATAGTCTTGTTCATGCAAGATTAGCTTTTTTCACACATCAGTATGCGTATTCATAAGGACCATCATTCACCAACATTTTGTGCAAACGTTTGCAGATAATGAATAAGGGAGCATGAACATGATCAAACTGAACAGCTGTCTGGAATTCAAACAGTAGTATTCAGGAAATTTTAGAGCTGGAGAACACATCTTAATTTTAGAAGCTGAGTCTACCCAGCTTAAACAATTCTCGATATTTAAAAAAAAAATTGAAATAATTTCTATTTAGGCTTCTACATTTATTTTGTATCCCGATTTTCCTCACAAGATTGGCATCTTTTGAACCACCTACCTCCAGGGCACACACTCTTTTTAAAGGAATTAGAAAAATAGAATTAAAAGATTTTTAAAGATTACCGTGAGTTGTGTGTTATTCATGCAACTGTCTTTGCCTATACTCTCTGATGGAGACAATTTGCATGCTCACTGATTTGCTGAACGTCATTGGCCAGATTCGGCTTCCAGTTACACTGTTGTAAACTACAGTGATATATCTGGAAACAGGATCTGATTCCTCCCCCCTTTCATTAATTCCATTTCTGCAGCAATCTGTTGAACAACAGAATTGCATCAGAATTCTCATACATACTACAACACACAACACAAACAGCATGTTTTCTATAAGGTAATTTGAGGGCCTAACACTTCAAGTGTTTCTTTGAGGTTCTAATTAGCACTGACCGGGTTACAACTGTCTGCAGTAGAATCAGTTTTTAATGTATTATTTCATGGTTTGTTTTTTTTCCTGTGCACTGCATCCTTTTCATCTTTCCTTTGTTTATTTGACATCCCTGTAAAACCACCAGATGGCATTGCAGTGTTCATTTTATTTAGCATCTTTATAGGAGAAACTGATAGGAACCTCAAATCAGTATGAGGCTCCTTTTTCTACCACACTTCCTGTTTCATTAGTATTAAAGTTCTCTTTCAGCAGGGAATCCCAGTTCACCATAAATAGATGCACTGTGCCCAATCACATGGGGGATCAGAGTTTAGTAAACATAATTTATTTGTAAACTATCTATGGAGAAACTGTTAGCAGCAGTGCTGAGAATGATTTTTTCCCCCAAATTACCAGGAATGTAAAATATGTGGGTAGAAACACCTTTTTTTTCTTTTCTTTTTTTAATTTTAGAGTAAGGTGTGCCTCACAGTTTAATTCTAGTTGTACAATGAGATACCTTCAGAGAAATCCTGGGAGCAAAGCTATTTAGAAACCACTTCAATAAAGTTGGTTAAATATATGTAAGAACAGCTTTAGCTAACTGCTAATGGAACCACCATAGGTTTTCTGTTACTTTTAGAAATAGGTTCTTTCAATACCATTATTAGCTTTAAAAAGGATTGATAATGTTGTCTGTGGGGTAGGCTATTTTGAAAACTCATACCCTCTTTATAAAAAATAAATCTAAAACTCCAACTTCACACAATGTTTCTGTTTTTTTTTTAAGTTGAAAAGAATTAAGGTTCACTTTTAAAATAATGCAATTCAACTGTACACTGCCGCACTATGCAATCCACATACACTTTATGGGAATAGTAACCTATAGTAATATGCCTTAAGACCAGAGCCTGATACTTTTGCTCACTCTGCATCTATCTAGATTAGAGTTTGCATTGTGTCAAAACCTGATTTAATTGATTGCCTATTAGCCCAAATTAATTCAAAATTGTAAATTTTAGTCTAGCACTCCACAAATATTTGTTCCTGACTAAGACTTCAGCTAATTGGAAATCAAATTAATGAGTTACAACAATCAAAACCTCTAGTATATTTGGACCAGTTTAGTACCTTATTCAGCAAATAGTCCTATTGAAGGATAAGATGGTTTGCTGAGTAATGTATTACTCAATGGGCCTGATCCTGCTGGGTGCTAAGCATCCTCCACTCCCACTGACTTTTGAAATGTAGCAGGGAGTACTCAGTGTCTATCAAGACACATTCAGCACTTACCTGGATCAAATCCAACATGAATGAGGGAGAAAAATCTGGCCCATAATGTCCATAAGCATTAGAGTCACAATTCAGCACTGATGTACACAGCACACAAATCCACATTTGCACTGCACAAAGGGTCTCTCGACATGACATCTCTCCATAATGATCACCTAGTGAATGCTGGATTAACTATATAAGAGGAAGGACACAAAATGACTAAGGCAAACATGGCTTTGGCAAAGCAAGAAAGCAGGATGGACCCACTCTTTCCCATAAAAATAAGCAACTAGTTAAAAAAAAAAAAAAGCAGAGCATTGACTATGGGGAAGAAGTCAGTCCTCATGTACCCAGATATTAAATAGTTTCACAACTAAAATATTCTATTTGATACATATTAAATCTGTTATTAAGATATTGTTTTAAATGCTACAGCACTAAAAAGTTTATAGAAAAATATTTGCTCTTCTCTGGATTGAGGGTGCATTGAAACTTGTGGGATTTGTGTGGTCAGCCTCAGCTGACATGAAAAAGAAGTTTAGATTTGCTCACTCCTGTTCAATCTAATGTACTTTCTTCACGTCTAGGAATAGAATAAAATATTTCCTCATTTATTTTATGAATAAACTTGTGTTTGGAACTACTCAGCAAGCCATGTTTCAAAGTAGTGTACACAATTATTAAGTGCTCAGGATTTAAAGTAAATTAATATTATGTTAAAAACAGTAATTTGAAGCCAGTCATTGCATTAAAGAAGTGACTTTAAAAAATCATTGAATAAATCTTAAATATGTTCTGTCAAATATAAATAGGATTGCTGTATGTAAAATATTGAAAGTTAAACAAAATATGTAATTACCACCAATGTAAATTAATTTAAAGTATGTTTTTCTGCAACTATATTAAATATAATTCTTTTCTCCAAAGTCACAATGTTTAATAAAAAATTCCAGTGGTGGCTGGATAGTTTTGCAAATGCTTCTTCTGTTTTTCTACAAAGCACCTAAATATGACATTCCCTATATTCCCCCTATTTCCTTTAAAAGGTAATCCTTGCATCCTTCTTAATGACAACCTTCATGATCACATATTTAAAAGTATGCAGACCAATCCAACCTTTCTCTTACAAGATGAAGCATTTACATGTTCTGCAATCAATAGAGGCAATAACCAGAATACCAGGTTAAGCAGCGCATAATTACACACACACACACACACACACACATATCATTAAGCCTAAAATAAAGAAAGAATAGGGCTAGAAGTCTAATTTTTAAGATATACAACCACCATTTTCCCTGCCTCCCTCCCCCCAGATGCATTGTTCTGGAGTATAACTGGAAAAGCAGTTAGTAGATCATATCCATTGCTATTTTTTATTAACAAATTTGGGTCCTGACCTTGCAAGCTGCTCTACTTATTTGGAATGCTGTGGATCTTGATGCTCACGTGTAGCCGCTCGCTGGATCAAAGTTATGGCTGGAAATGTATAACTTCTGTATGGAGAGACTCATTATTAATCCTAACTTTCTTAGCACAGCGGATAAAAAGTTTATGGAATAGAATTGAAAGTGTTGGGGGATGGGGAGGAGGAGTCCAATCAGCACTGAAAGCAAGACAGTTTAAAAACCAGATTTATCTATAACTTTAAAAGATAAACCTCAAATACATACAACAACACAAGACTTTTTTTTTCAGATTCAAAAAGGTAGAAATATTCTCCATGAAGACACACTACTCAAGAGGGACATTACACCTAATACATATATTTAATATCACAACCAGCAATGCTATAGTACAACATATTGTATTTCTAATTGGTTTTTCAAATTAATAGAAATCAAGAAGGAAGCCACTGGGCTATAACAATGAAATTTGATCCTGATCATGAAAAGACTACCTTAAAATTTATAACAAAAGCCTTTTCAAAATATATCATATCAAACATTATTTTGAAACATGATTCTGAAAATGTTGCTTTATTAAATGCATGTCTGTGTCTTTTATTTTAATCATAGTTTTCTTGAAAAAAAATCTACATACAGATTAACTGAAAGGCAAGAAAGGAAGGATTCAGATGGTATTATAATAAAAAACAACATATAAGGACATTGTGTATGTAATCATATATCTATATATCTATATATCTATATATATATATGGACCAAAGTTGACCTCACCAAAAAAAAATTGTTTAGTTTAAGCTCTAATGGCCTCCCCCCCTACCCCCATATTCAACCCAAAGCAAAAATCCCCCTTCATTGTTTCTTAACACTGCAATATCATAGCATTTCATGAAAGTCAGGGCTGGTGCAACCATTTAGGTGACCTAGGCAGTCACCTTGGGTGCTAAGATTTGGGGAGCGCGATTTTCTTCAGCAGCAACCGCAGTGGCCAGATCTTCGGCCGCCCTGGTCGCTGCCAGCATTTAGGTGGAGGGAGCTGGGGTAGGGGAGCGCGGGGAAGGCTGCCTGCATCAAGTGGGGGGGCAGCACGCGAGGGAACTCCCCGCCACAGCTCACCCCTGCCCCGCCTCCTCCCCGAGCATGCTGTGGTTGCTTCACTTCTCCTGCCTACCAGGCTTGTGGCGCCTAAGCTGATTGGCGCCGCAAGCCTGGGAGGCGGGAGAAGTGAAGCAGTTCACCCCTGCCCCGCCTCCTCCCCAAGCACACCGTGGCTGCTTCACCTCTCCTGCCTCCCAGGTTTGCGGCACCAATCAGCTTAGGTGCCACAAGCCTAGTAGGCAGGAGAAGTGAAGCGGCCACTGCGTGCTCAGGGTGCTCATGCTTGTGTGCGGAGCAGGAGCAAGCTGGGGTGTGGGGGCGCCTCAGGGCGGAGGGAGGGAGGTGCTGCGGGGGGGGGGCTCCTCAGGGCGGAGGCACGGGGGCAGGGAGGGCTCAAGGTGGAAGTTTTGCCTAGGGCGCAAAACATCCTTGCGCCGGCCCTGATGAAAGTGAAACTAAAAACCTAACAAATTCTGCAACTGACTCAGTTATTTTGATTTTCAAAGTATCAGAAATAAACAAAAACAAAAACACCAAATAAACAAGGAAAGAGATATCATAAAGAGTAAAATGTAAATTACATGGTTACAAATCTTCCAGATTTATTATTCTAGCCTGTTACTGATAGTGTTAGATACCTATGATTTTTAAATATGGAAAATAATACTTAATACAAAAGTTGAATATAAAAATATTTCACCAAACTAGGACCAGGAGGCATTTGAACAATACTGAGGAAAAATAGTAAAATAAAGTGGAAAAATATGGGAATGAGAGGAGAATCAGTGTTTACTAGTCAGATGACGAAATGAGCAATTCCATTTTGTGAAATCTTTCAGGGATTTCAGAATGTGTTTTCTTTTTGCTCTGAAACAAAAAGCTGCATCATTTTTTTCATCAAATTAGATAGAGAGAGAGAGAGATCAGAGTATCCAATAGCTGAGTGAATGTAGGAAAAACAGTTTCAAAACCATAAGAATGTCCATACTGGGATAGACCAAAGGTTCTTCTAGCCCAGTATCTTGTCTTCTGATGGTGGCCAATGTCAGGTACCCCAGAGGGAATGAACAGAACAAGTAATCATCAAATTATCCATTCCCTGTTGCTCCTGTTTTGAATTGAACAGCGCCTTGAATTTGGCTCCTCACATCCCTAACCATCAGCTTATAAGCTATTCTAGGGTGAAAGTCTTCTTCTCCCAGACCTGGGGGGAAGGGGAAGGAAATCCTTCTCAACAAAAAAAAGTTGTCAAAACTGGTACATTCCCATGAAACATTTTAACTAAAAAACTTTGTTTACCAGAAAAAAAAAATGCTTGATTTTTTGTATCAGCTCTAGTACTTACAGCACCTTGACTGCAGAAATGGAGAAACAGATTAAAGTTCACCATTTATTATCTTATAAAATGCACAATATGAGCTGCTTAAAAAAGTTTTATGGAAATGTCAAAATATATTAACAGATCTAAACAGCAGTTCAAAGATCATATTACCCAACACACTTCCTGCTAACTAGTCTCTATTTTTATAACACAGCTGTATACTAATTGCCAGCTCAGGAGCGGTAAAAAAAATTCACCTATATTATACCCTTAGAACAGGCCACATATCCAATAATCAACAGAGCACATAGGGTGCAACATTCAGCGTATTCCTGGTATTTGGCTGTCTTGCTACCATGGAAACAGCTATACTACATAAACCTTGACTCAAGCTTCGTCCCCAATTTTTGTTGTTTCCCTTATGATCCTCGTTGTCTTATTTTCCTTTCGGCCCCCCAAAATTCTTCATGTCCTCCATGAGTCTTAATGTAGGATTTAGCAGCTAAATCAAGACTGATGCATCAAAAGAGTCCTCCATTCCTACACAAGGTCTTAGCGTCTGCTATCTTGATAAAGACTCCAGGCACTTGCTTGAGTTGGTTTAAATTATAAGAGGATTAAAAACAGCGTTTAACAGCTTTTACTCCATCCCTCCTGCCTTCCCTTTACCTCCTATTCTACTTTTATATGTGAGGCAGAATATTACCATAACACCATTAATTCTGTAATAGGAAGATGCTCAGTGTCCTCTGCTATAGCACTTCCTTACCACTTGAGCCAAACATTCTTTCCGACACCAAAAAGGAAAGTTTAGGAGATCCATCTAGAGTAAATTTTATGACAATTCTGTACTTGAACCTCAATTCCTTTGAAGACATGGAGACAAAATTGTTTTGGTCCACTGACCTTATAAGGATTTTATTTTAATGCTGTGAAACTACAAAATAACAGATGAAATGCACAGGTGAAAACTGAAGTGCACATCATCTCCCGACAAAAAAAAATTCTACTGAATAATAGGCAAAGTAGACTGCTCAAATTGTAGTAACTGTGGTTTCACCAATGATAACATCTGCCTTTTCAGACTGCAAATAAAGTACAAATAATTAAGTATTAAAAATTAGGAAATAAAAAGTAACTTATTTCTTCTCTTTCAGCTATTACAGAGAAAGACAATTTACAAATTTTTGTTTCTGGCATCTGCATCACATCCTGAATTATTACACAAGGAATCTCATTATTTTCTAACTCATAGATTAAAACTCTCAGGATATGTGATTGTTCTCAATCCAGTGTTTACCAGCATAAATATCATTTTTCCCATTTTAGTTTAGCATTGTCTATAATGCACCATGACGTCAAAAAGAACAGAGCATATCAGATTTTCAAGTAACGTTACCCCATTTTTTTTCCATTCAAAATTTTCTACGTTATAGTCTGCTTTGGTTTCTCTTTTGGCCCCCAGTCTCTGATTTTTCATGCAAGGAAAATAAGAACTATAGTAGTATTCAACTTTGAAAAAAGTATAATGTATTTTAACCATCCAGCCCAACAAACGATTTCCTAAGGAAATAAAAATAAAATTAGCTGAACTTCTGATCCAAATAGATATACATTTTGGTTTGAATGGATAAACACAAGTAAACATGAACCAAGAAGCAGAGGGGATTTTTTCACTCAAGTCAGTGTTTCCACACGGAACCAAAAGTTCTGGTTGTAGACTTTTCTGGTTATAGACTTTTCCTGCGTTTCTAAGAGTAGTCCGCAGAAAGTTGTATTAGTCTCAGGAAAACAATTTTACTTTCTTAGTAAAAAATCCTGCATCCCCTTTTCAGGCAACTCATCCACTGCAGCAAAAGCGACCCTAACCCTTGCTCACACTGAGTAGCTCCTTATTCTGCAACAAACCCCACTGAATTCAAAGGGGCTACTGACTGTGTAAGGCACTACCCATCATGAGCAATGGTAACAGAATCCAGCCTTCAGTGTTTACTCAGACAAAATTCTCACTAAAGTCAATGAAATGTTGCCTTGGTAAGGACTGATTGAACACTGAATCAAAATTTCAGGATCAACTCAATATTATCTTCTGGTTACATAGCATCTTTCATCTGAGGAACAAATTGTTTCACAAACAATTTGTGAAGCCTCACATCACATCTGAGGTAGGTATATGTCTATAGAAGGTGAAAACTAGGGAAGGTTTGCTTATGGTTACACAGGAAAACAATGTCAGAACCTGGACAGATCTCCTGATTCCCAATCCAAGGTCAAATCAATAGATGAGGATAACTTACATTTGGCCTTTAGCTCTGATTTCTCCATTTCCTCTTTCTTCTCCAAGGCTACAAATGTAATCTCATTTTTTTTTCTAAATTAGGTACCGTTTTCTTTATCATATCTGTACTATGTGGGTGAGTTCAGAGTGTCATATTTCATTGAAGAACTCGGGAAATTTTTTCTTGGTTTGGCTAAGCTGAAGGCACTAATGTTTTTCCTAACTGAAAATTCAGCACAGGTCCAATTTTTCTTGCATTGAAGATAACAGAAAAAAAAAATAGACAAAAGTGAGACGATAAGAACCAAAGACACCATTTGTGTAAGGTCGTGGCAGAACACAGATATACACATCATAGTTGGCCATTTCTTTTTATCCCGTAATGTCACTGTAAAAGTCATTTTTGTGACTAAAATAATTGAACATGCTTATAATGATTTTGCATAAAGTACAACTTCACTTTCACGAACATGGGCTCTAACAGTAGAAACCCTAAATTCAGAATCTCCCAAGTGATGCTTCCTCTGTAATAGATTACTCCAAAACTCCAAAATTTTGATGTTGCAGGACCAGGATCTATATTTCTAACACAAAATTAGCTGAACCATTTTGCACACAGTTAGTACTGTCTATTTTCTGGTTTCCATTTAATAGGTTGGAAAATATTATAATTTATGGCAGGTTTGCACATCACAAAAGACATTCAACATGAATGAAATCACTTTTGGGGAGCAAATTTAAATTTTGTAATGTCCTGGCTTTTGTACACCTTAACATTGTAGTGCTGCTACATATTTGTAATCTGCGCCCTGACCACACAGACACACACTTCTGACTATTTGAACATTTTTGGTATTTCATCAGCTGATCAAGTTGATCATATGAATATTTTTTCTGACGTTAGTAATTTATCAAAAATATGAGATGATCTAGGAACCAATTCTGCATCCCTTTGCTTCAAATTGACCTCAGTAGATAGAGATTAAGGTATACACGGAATACAGATTTAGTTAAATAATAGAGTGAAAACGACCATAAGCAAACACTCCAAGACTAACAAAAGTGGTTACCCACTGGAAGTAGTCTAATATAGAAAATCAAAATTTCAGCTGAGATATTTGTTTGTTCTTTGTTGCAGGAGTTTGTATAAATTAGTGTCTTGTAAAGTTTTCATTGTACAATTTTATGACTTCAAGACAAAGATTAAGAAGAAAAAGTTCAAGCATTTATCAAGGATGACAGCCAAAATCTACTGTCACGACTAGTACTGAAGCTCCTTTATTCCTATCACATATCAATATGCAAATAGCTTGATAATGCCTTGACTCAACTCATCTTTAATAGTCATATGAAAAGTGTATAAGTCTTTAGCAATCCAGATAGAGGCAAAAATTGTCAGTATTTGCTTTGGTGTATTAATCTATTCATTCACAACTGAGTGGGGCTATACTAAGTTACATCATATCGTTTATTATTTCTAGAGGTATTGCATTTCATGTGCTTGAATCTGTTCCTTGATTTACAAAATTGCATGACATAAACCAAAATCACCTGAACAGCATATCTAACAACTCTATTCTAGAAGAGTCTACAATCACTAAACATATACAGCCACAAATACAAGCTAACATTTCAATTGCAATAAAGCTATTCCAAAAAAAAAAATCCAAAGAAAATACTGTCCTCACCCCCTGCCCCGCCTCGTGAGGACATATTACATTCTATTTAATTGAGAATAACTTAAATACAAAAAAACCCTTCTCCCTTTAGAAAATAAGTCATCAGATTGTCTATATAACTTCAATTAATCCATAGCCTGCTGCATTTTTTCAGTCAAAGGAATGTAGCAGAAAGCTGTCCATAGATATTTGTAGAAACTACAGAGTTAAAAATGTTCCATTTTGTTGTTGTTGCTGACTTTGAAACCCTATTAACCACTGTGTCCAGAAAGGAATGAAACAACTTCTTACTGTATATTTTCCAAGTCACAAACATGGTTTACATACAAATTTGTAACCACAACATCCAACCTAATGGAAAAAGGGAGAAAATCTACTCACCTGAGCCCCTTTTGGTCACAACCTTCAAGCTCTGAGTAAGAGTAGCATACAAGAGGATCAAGTGTGGAATAGGAGCTTTCATCTTCCAGCTCTTAACGGCTGCTCCCTAAAGCACCAAAAAAAAATAATAATAAATAATATATATATATCCTGTAAGAATATTAAAAAGCTTCATTTTTATGTTTTTGCTGAAATACATTTTTAGTAACTAAATCATAAAAAAGAAACTGTAGAAGCGTGACCTCAGTTCTACTCGTGCTAAGATGCTGGGCTGGAACCAAATACAATTAAAAAAACAGAGCTGAACTCACTGTAATACCAGGAAGATTAATTTTTTTTTTTTTAGGTTTAGCTCTGGAGCCTCAATACCACTGTAAGGGGAAAGATTTGTAATTTTTTCTGCCTCGTGAAAATGCACCACATATATGAATGTACCTATTATATGCTGGGTCAAATTCTATGGAAGTCAGTTTATGCCAGCAAAGAATTTGATCCTTTTACTGAATTGACAATATAATGTTTTTTTTCTTTCTTTTCTCTTTAATTTTTGAAAACAAAGAAGACAAAACATTCTGTTTATCATTAGATCATTAACCTCTTACAGAAAATAAATAATTTGCTTTAATTGATTCATTCTCATTGGCTGATCAGAATTATTACATCTAACACTAAAGAGTTAATAAAAAAACAGTCTGATCATCTTTCTGATAAAACTGTAAAAGGAACCTGTAAGAGGAACCGTTGAATAATCTCTTAGTCTAAAGTATACTGAGTAATAGTTAGCTATGGGTGTGGTTGTGTAATGCCACTACTTTCAACAGGAGTCAGGAGTGCATAAGGACTGCAGGATTTGCCTACAATGTAGTCACTATTCATCTCCTAGAGATCCACATTACAGGGATTCTCTAGCTAATGGTTCATTCTTCCCCTGTATGGAGTATGTATGTGTATGTACTCTCATTATTCCTAGACCCCAAAGAACATGATCTGGCGAGTGAGCAATATATTCATGAGGGACAGAATGGGTTGGGGGACCTATTGCACTATTCATTCCCTCCCTCCTTGTAAACCAGTGTGGAATTCAATGGTTACCACCACTTTGGGCACTCACCTTTTCATGGGATGAATTGGGTTACCCTCAGTGGGTTGGCCCTCACAGGGCCAGGAACTAGCACTGAGGTAGAGGGTACCAATATAGATCTTAGGACCATCCGCCACTATTTTTTAAAAATGGGATGAAGACCAAATCTCACACCTACTCAACAATGCCTATCTGTATATATGCCATGAGGAGCACTATACACAGCTTTGTCAGCTCAGGGGAAAGATCTGGCACTGGAGAGGAGCACTTTAATGATATAAAGGAAGGCCCCATCCTTGTTAGTGTTGAAATCAATAGGATTTTGCATTGAACCTAAAGAGTAATATTTTCAAAAGTGCCTAAATGTTTTAGAAGCCAGTGTCCCACTTTCAGAAGTCACATCGAACGCCACTGACTTTCAGTGAGATTTAGATCCCTAAACGCCTAAGTCTCTTTTGAAAATGGGATTTGGGGTCCTAAGTCAGTCGCTTGGGTGCTTTTGAAAATGTTACCCTAAATGTCATTATTGCCTTAAAGCAGGTGGGAAAAACAGATAAGAAATGGGGTAGATGTAGCCTAGCATATAGAAGGGCAGAATTTCTTAGACAAAGACTGCAGAACCTCATTGAAAATGTCACTGTCAATTCCTGTATAGTACAATATTACTTTTCAAGACATTTGGGAACTAAGAGCATCAACCCTGCAACAGTTATGATTATGACTTTATTAGAGATGAGAAAGCAAGAAAGTGTGCCTTGACAGTCACATTTTTGCGCCATCTCAGAAACTTAATGCTTATGTATTTATTATACAATTATGTCAAGTATTAATTCATTCATTTGCTCAGAACCAATTCTACTAGATTTGCATTCTCAAGTGGGAGAAGGTCATTTATCATTAATCACCAGAAGTCACCAACAACCTTAGAAAGAGACGGTATAAAAATTAGAAAAGATGTCAAATTAACTATCAGGGTGAAGAATTAACTGATAAAGCTGTCTGGATTTCTGGGAGTAAGATTCAACCTAATGCTAATGCTCAGCCATAGTTTTAGTTTCTAACACATGATTTTTGGTATTTAGAATGTTTTAAAATGTAAAAATGAAGGCTAATTACCCAGAGGTGAATCAGAACAGATACATCTAAAGCACTGTGTCACATTGCACAGCAGGCCTGAGTCAAACAATTCTGAAACCAAAATCCCATTTCTCAGTCACTGCACTAACTGATGCTGCAGAAAATCCTGAAGCTGATATCTTCAGCCTCCAGGGTATCAGCAAGAGTCAGCCCCTCGCTCTGTGTGAGCCTAATAAATGCTGTCCAAAGAACTACAGGATTTCACTATGTACTGCAAGATCACCAAATGAATTATAGCTGTGAAAACAGATCCAAGTACATTTTTCTTATAGCCATAAGGCTGAAGAGAACATTTCTTATTGTTCATGCAATAATTTTAAAGTTTGAATCTAAGAAGACACCAGTAAATATAACAATATGAATGTGTGACAGACTCAGTCGATCAAATTCCTCTTCTAACTTTGGCCCATTAACTTTTTGAAGTAAACAGGCAATAAAATCTCACAGTCATTCAAAATCTTTCACCTGAATATTTCTAAGCTCATCTGAAATATTCATTAACCCTCACAAGACAGCTGTGTCCCAGGTTCTAGAAAGTTTTACAGCAGATACTTGGTAGCATCACCAGTATAATTAAACCTGCAGCACAATTTCAATCACAAGACTTGTTTTCCACACACTTATCTCTTTCAAAAGTATCACCTTGTGAAACTTCTCATACAGAGCATCTGCCTAAAAAGTTTGACCAAAATACTGTTGGCTACTTTTGAGTGTGGCAGAGACTGCAAAAATATACATTTAACTTTAAAATAATTCACCATATATTTTCAGAAGAGAGTACAGCATACATAACCAAAGTCTAAATCAAGAAATTTGGCATGCACATGTCTACCATTGAGGACAAGGCCTTTGCTTGCTCTGCATGAAAAAGGTTTTAATTTAAAAAAGAACCGGTCATTCAAAAACAGCTTGCTTGAGCATGTGCAGTAGTACATTCTGCTAAATCTACAGGTGACTATATGTAAGCAAGTGTATACTTGTTGGTTGAAAGAACTTCCATGCCAAAAAGATCCAAGGTGAATATCTTCAGAGTAAGGAAAAAGAAGACCTTGGAAGAGTCAGTGGAATTTGTAAGCTGTATGACTACCAGAGTCTCTTGCTCTCTTTTTTTCAGAAAAGTGGAAATAACTAGCACTAATGGAACATTAGTCTGTAAGATTAACCACTTCAAAAATTGGGAAATTCCAAAAGTTAAATTAGTGCCTTGTATATATTGCACGTGGTATATTTTCTCTTCTTTTCCTTGTTGCTTGGAAATTTCTCAGTAAAAGTTTTCATTGAAATATACCAATTTGTCAAAATTGAATGATTCTTTGGAAAAGTATCAGTTTTGATTAGAGACAGGCAAATTGTTTTTTTGGATGAATATTTTATTGGCTGAAAAAGGTAGTTTTGGTTCATCCATTACTATTTGTGAATTTGACATGAAGTCAGTATATAGTTTGGGCCAAAAAAGCATTTTTTCAAGACCTGTCTACACTATCAGCGATCGATCCAGCTGGGATCAATTTATCGTGTCTAGTATAGACACGATAAATTGACTGCTGATCACTCTCCTGTCAACTCCGGTGCTCCACCAGAATGAGGAAAGCAAGCAGTGTTGACAGGAGAGCATCAGCTGTTGACTTACCACAGCGAAGACACTGCAATAAGTAGATCTAAGTACGTTGACTTCAGCTACGCTATTCATGTAGCTGAAGTTGCATATCTTAGATCGACCCTGCGCGGTAGTGTAGACAAGCCCTTAGATACAAAAGGACTATGAACTGCAGCTATGAATGACAATAAATAGCGAGCCAAAGAAAGGGAGTGAGACTGATTGTATAACCTGCTGGTTAAAATATTCACCTATGATGTGGGAAACGCAAGTTAAATAGTAATTGGAACATGGAGTTAAACTATTTTTACAAAGTGGAACAGGAGAATAACCTATACTAGAATATCCCATAGCCTAATGGTTAGGGCACTTATCTGCAATGTAAGATATGCAAGCTCAAATCCCTTCTCTGCGTTGCGGGGGAGGGAATTAAACCCAGGAACTTCCAGAACCTAGGCAAACACCTAGCCATTAGGTTAAAGCTTAAAAGGGAGGGCTCTAGTACTACAATCATTTTGTGAATTTTGTTTTGTGTTGAATGACATGTTCTATGCAATCTGAAATGGATTTTGTCAATTCGCTGAAATTTTTCTCAATTTTTGGATTTGGTTTATCTTGTACCATTTTTTCAGGTCAAGAATGAAATTTCTTGTTAAAACCAGAGACAGAAAACAGCCAGAAAGATAACTTGCCCAGAATAACCTATTGCTCAGTGATTAGGACACTCATCTGGGATGTAAGACATTCAGCTTCATGATTCTGCTCTGCCTGATCTGGAGTAGGGGATGTGAACCTGAGGAGTACCCTAGGCATCAGGGTATTGACTAGTCTGGGGAGGGTCTCGGTCTCATTTTGACATGAAAATTTTCAAAAGGTCTCAGTTTTGTTCCGGTGTGGAACTCCTAGTTAATTTAAAGTGTTATTTTAGGGTTGTAATGGAAAACACAAGTTTTAGAAGGCTAACTGCCTAAGAGTTCACAAGGCAATAAGCCCTTGTTACCATGAACAAACTGTTATATATATATCTTTTAAATGTAGTACACTATGGCATCTCTGAGCCTAGCACTGGAGGCATCCCACTTTGTGAAAGGAATATAATCACAGAACCACAGGGTTAAAAGGTATTGCAAAGGTAATCTAGTTTAACTCTCAAATGCATTAACAATCATGGAAAGAACACTGTGTTCAAGTTCTGAAAATAAAATTGGTCCCCCTCCTGGTTGTTACAAAAACAGGTTAATAAATGGTTTCCAGTCTCTCCCACAGCACTCTCTTGCTGCCAGTGTCTCTAATGACAACACTTCTGAGAAGGATGGACGTGTCTAGCAGTAAGACCATAAATGCCAATGGTAATTGTGAAATTAAGCAATGTTTTCCCAGTATAGTAATGCAGACATGGATTTCTTAACTTATAAGCTATTAGAGTGAGTGCAATCCGTGACTATGAAAAAAAAACAAAACACTGGTAAACTCAGAACCAGGATTATTTGGAGGCCCTACTTCTGGCTAACTTCAGGCTTTGGGAGATCTCTCAGCTCTAAGCATTGTCTCCAAAACTCATAATTTTCAGCTGCTGATAATAAAGGTGACTTGACTGTGGGAATCTCAAAAATGGAAATGAAGCTGAATAGTAGGACTGATCAAAAACTTTTAGTCAGACCTATTTTTCTAGAAAAAAAGGAGCTCTAGACTAAACATTTTTAAAAGTATCTTTTCTATGGCAGATTTTAAAACTGGTCAAACACCTGTTTTCAGGTTCTGGACAAATATGAATATATTCAAATTTCTGCCTAAAATAATTTTTTCCAGCGAAATTTTAGATTAACAATGTATTTTTGTTTTCTTTTCATTGAAATTTTCCATGGGGAAAACCATTTTTTGAACAGTTCTATTGAATGGAATAAATGAAAAACAGTGAGAGGTGTCGTGTGCCAAGGCTGGCTTCAAGAAAGACAGTTCCTCAGTCCCAATTTTAGTTGCACTCTCCTAAGCCTTAGTCAAAGCTCACTGAAGTCTTTCCTTTGACCTCAGTGGGCTTTGGGTCAGTGCCCTAAAGTCAGACTCTATTGTTTGTCTGTTTTTTTTTTTAACTAACAATTTATTTAATGTCAATGTGTTTTCAAATGGCAGAGGAACCCAGATATGATAATGGGTCAGCCACAACAGGAAAATCTCAGGATTGTCAATCTCCCCCTGCAGGCAGAGAAATACTCCAGGAAGCAACTATACTTTTCTGTTCAGTAGTGATGGTTTGTCTATTGCACAACCAGGCTTGCTCTAGAGTACTTACTACAGAGTAATGAATTTGCAGGGGGACAGCACAGCCAGAAGACTTAAATAAAAAGTCCTTTAGCAATGCTGTTCAGCAACATGAAGTTTTTATGTAGCTCTTTGGAAGTCCCTAAGCAGCACACCATCAGTCTTCATGGAAGTGTTGCAAGAGTCACTTTACAACACATATGGGCACTATTAAATTAGTACCGTTGATTTCTATACAATAATTACTTCCAGGCAGTATGACCCTTCTTAACATGCTGTTAACACAATAACAAATTAGAACCATCATGATCTCAAAAACAGGTGTCAATTCATTTTCATGACCTACTACATTAGCATCCTGGAACAGATGAAGAGTATTGACAGCATTAAAAATGTCAGAGAAAAACAGATCTGTTTCAAAGAACAAGGACTATAGACTCAAAGACATTAAGGTCAGAAGGGACCATTATGATCATCTAGTCTGACCTCCTGCACAATGCAGGCCACAGAATCTCATCCACTCACTCCTGTAACAAACCTCTAACCTATGTCTGACTTACTGAAGTCCTCAAATTGTGGTTTGAAGACCTCAAGCTGCAGAGAATCCTCCAGCAAGTGACCGCCTGCCTCATGCTGCGAGGAAGCAAAAAAAACCCAGGGCCCTCTGCCAATCTGCCCTGAGGAAAATCCTTCCTGACCTCAAATATGGCGATCAATTAAACCCTGAGCATGTGGGCAAGACTCATCAGCCAGTACCCAGGAAGAATTCTCTGTAGTAACTCAGATCCAACCATTCTAACATCCCATCACAGACCACTGGCCACTTATCTGCGATAATCAAAGATCAAAATTGCTAACATTGCAAATTAGGCTATCCCATCATACCATCCCTTCCAAAACTTACAAGGCTTAGTCCTAAAGCCAGATAGTCTTTTGCCCACATACTCCCTTGGAAGGCTGTTCAGAACTTCACTCCTCTAATGGTAGAAACCTTCATCGATTTCAAGTCTAAACTTCCTGGTCCAGTTTATATCTGTTGTTCTGTGTCACAGTTAGTACTACACTAAGCTTATAAATAATTCCTCTTCCTTCCTGATATTTAATCCTCTGATATATTATAAAGAACAATCATATCCCCCTCAACCTTCTTTTGGTCAGGCTAAACAAGCCAAACTCTTTGAGTCTCCTTTCATAAGGACAGGTTTTCATTCTTTGGATCATTCTAGTAGACCCATCTCTGAACGCTGTTCCAGTTTAAATATCAACCTTCTAAACATGGGAGACCAGAACTGCAACACAGTATTCCAGATGAGTCTCACCAGTGCCTTGTATAAAGGTACTAACACCACTCTTAGTCTTGCTGGAATACCTCGCCTGATGCATCCTAAAACTGCATTTTGCTTTTTTAACGCATGGCAATTAACATTGGCGCTCATAGTCATGTCGCTACCAAGCCTGATATCAAACCTACTAAGGTCTTCCCTCTACTTGTTACTAACTGATTATGCTACCCATATTACACTAAATTCTTGTTATTAATCCCTAATGCATGAGCTGTGCACTTTCACTTTAAATTATCTCTTATTATTATTACTCCAGTTTACAGTCATCATCTCATGAGGTATCAGGATCTAGGAAAGTCCATCGCTCAGTTGCATTCCTCCCGCTTGCTGTCCATCGAGCAAAGTTGTATTAGGACACATACACCGCTTTTTGTGCCAAGGTCAGTAATAAAAAAGGTTAAATAAGATTGGTCCCAAAACTGATCCTGAGGAACTCCACTAACCTCTTCCAGCCTGACGTCATCCTTTCAGTACAACCCGTTGTAGTCTCCCTTTAACCAGTTTTCCATTATCACCTTCATTTCATATTGATCCCCATCTTTTCCAATTTAACTAATAAATATACGTGCAAACCTACTGAAACAAAGGAGTATTAGATCCACTGCTTTCCTTTATCTTAAAAAACTGTCTATCACTTCTCAAAAAGGAGATCAGGTTGGTTTGGCAGATGAATCTAGTGACCTTTGATATATTAAACATGTGTATGTAGGACTTCGTTTCTCCAAGATCTACATCTTTCGAGACCTTATGTACATAACTATCTCCACTAAACATGTTGTACGAGATTACTCAAAGCTAGAACAGGCTCCGATGATCCATTTATCATCGCTTTTCTTAAAAATAGGAACTATGTTAGCATTCTCCAGTCGTACGGTAAACTACTCTGAATTTACGCGATTTATTAAAAATTCTTGCTAATGGGCTTGCTAAATTTCATGTGGTGCCAGTTCCTTTAACTATTCTTGGATGAAGATTATTGGTGCCTCTCGCTTTGTCCTTAAGCTATTTTCGATACTATTGGCTTCTACTTCGATTGGTAATAGATACCTTCATATCCTCATTCCATTTGTCATCCTTCCATGTATCCTAAGCTCCTCATTTAGGTTATTAAAGACTGAGGCAAGTATTTGTTTAGATATTGGGCATGTCTAGATTATCCTTAACTCCATTCATCCCAATATGTTTTTAGCCGGTCCATCTTTCTTTTATTTTCTATCTATATTGAGTACTGACTATAGAACCTTTACTGTTGGTTTTTAATTCCTTTGCAACGGTCCAACTCTACATGGCTTTAAGCCATGCTTTCGTGCACTGTCATGCCTACCACTTGCTCTGACCTTCATATAAGAGTAGTACTCCCTATTCCTTTTCTAATCCCTCCACTCTTCACCACTCCTTGTCACGGTTGATCTTGCTTTTTTATTAATCACTCTCTTTGAAGATGTTTGCTCATCCAGCTTGGTCTACAAACTCCTGCTATGGTTTAGTGTTTCAACCCCACCTTTTCTAGAGATGAGGCTCATCTGATAGTATCTGCGAACTTTTGACTTGATTAGTGTTAATTACAGGCGCTCTTACTTTGCCTTTAGATCCAAGTTCTTCAGTCCACATCTCAACTCCTCAACCAGCTCATTTCCTTAATTTTTTAGCAGTTAGCCCATTTGTGAAAATCAGAAAACCTAATTCCCAGATCTATTTTTGTTTATCGTTCCTTACGTTAGTCTCTGAACCGATATTATATCTCACTATGTTAATTAAGCTAGATACGAAAGCTTTTCCTCTAAGCTTACTTGAGTTTTCTACCTGAAGTTATTCTTCATCGACTCACACTAAAATCCACTAAAATGGCATCCCCTCTTGTTGGTTCTTCAACTACTTGGTGAAGAAATCCATCAGCTATCACATCCAGAAAAATCTGAGTCCTATTATTGTAACTAGCACTTGTCCTCCAGTCTATATCTGGGAAGTTAAAGTCTCCCATGATCACACAATTCCCATTAGTGTTTACTTCATTAAAAACATTAAAGAAGTATCTAAGACAGTAACCTTTTCAAAGGTTCCAAAAGTAAAAATCCTGAGAGGCCAAACTGAATCAAGTGGTCATAAGAAGCCAGAATCAAGTGCAATAGAAGGCAATACAGTAGAGCAACTCAGAGTTACGAACACCTTGGGAACGGAGGTTGTTCATAAAGCTGAAATGTTCGTAACTCTGAACAAAACATTATGGATGTTCTTTCAAAAGTTAACAACTAAACATTGACTTAATACAGCTTTGAAACTTTACTATGCAGAAGAAAAATGCTGTTTTCCTTTTCTTTTGTTTTAGTAGTTTATATTTAACACAGTACTGTACTGTATTTGCTTTTTTTTTTTTTTTTTTGGTCTCTGCTGCTGTCTGACTGAGTACTTCTGGTTCCAAATGAGGTGTGTGGTTAACTGATCAGTTTGTAACTCTGGTGTTCACAACTCTAAGGTTCTGATGTACAAAGTTTTGGATTCTTAAATCTTTGGATTTTTTTGCAAGTCATTCTTATCCCTCCGTGTTTAGCAGCACTCCTAAGTGTAAGAAAGCAGTGAAACTTACAGAACAATAAAAAAGGATCTTACTGGTAAAGCACAAGAGTGATGTGATGTTGTGACAATGCTCCAAGTAGAAACAGACAACCAATTTGGCTGCTCAGTCTGCAAATAGGAATCTAGCAGAATAGATCTTGTGATTTTTGTGGGGGTTTCTACTCAATTGCATCATCACATTTGTGGCTGGAACTGACCCACATTACTGCCCTTTCTTGGATGTTCTCCCTTGATAATTTATACTTTTTCATTCATCTTCTTAAATATTTGCAATATCCTTTTTCAGAGAAGAAGGATAATAATAACAATTACTTACATTGCAGTAGCACCCAAAAACCCAGGAGAGGGTCGACCCTAGTAATAGGCACTGTAAAGATGGCATCTCTCTTACGCGTTGAACAAATTATTTGCTCATAAAAATATGACAAATCTTCAATTCCAAAAATAAATTAAGATATAAGTAGAGCTTTATAATTTACATGGCTATTTAAAAGGATTACACAATACAGTCAGCCTACATAGGGAATCACAAACAGTTTGATGACTGACTCAGCATTTATTCTCTCAATCTTTGATTGATTGCATCAGACAATGATGTCAACATTGTATGTGAAGTTAAGGTGTTTGTTATGCACACATGCCATGTTTTCCGCACTGCTTACATTGATTAATGGATCCCTGACTGCTCTATTTAATGTACTTTAAATGTGGTAACAGAAGACAAGGATTTTGGATGCTTTTGGACACTTGACCATTCTATTAAAGGCAGCAAACATTATTCAGCAGCAGTAGACAGCATAATCCTGTGGAAAAAATCAGCTGTGGTAGGAAATTCAAAATAACTGGAACATGCTTGAGTATCCTCTCAGCACTATTTCCCTATCATACAAACATGGAAAGTTAGATGCTCTCCCTCATTGACACGAATTAGCATTTGATTACCAGTTTAATGATGGATTAATAAGGGAAAGCTACAGCCAGGTGTGAAAGCTACGTGGCAAACTCCCCACTCTCATCTTGCATAGCCCCCATCAGTTATGAATTTGGTTGTACTCGGGGGTAGCAGGCTCTACGGAGCCACTACTACTTACGAGAGCAAGTGGACAGGTGAGATGCTGCAACTTGATGATTATAGACTCAGCATACTAATGCACCAGCAAGAGGTAAAACTGGGAATTTTTTTTTATTAATAATCTATTTGCATAAAAATGTAATTTCAGTTGACCCAACACTTCACAAATTTTACAAGTTTTTGCCTAAAAAGACATTTTGGATTAGGCAGTAATCATGGTGACCTTATAATTTTTAGCCCATGGATCAGGGCACTCATCTGGGATGGGGGAGAGCCAGGTTCAATTCCCCCACCCCCTTTGCCTGATGTGGAGAATTATGCGCTATTCTGGTGTGACATGTTCTCACTCAGTCCTGTTGAAGCTGTTCCACTGGGTATAAATAATTCACTAGTCCTTGGATCAGATTAAGAGTGACTCAACAGTCTCGTGGTTAGAGCACTCTCTACATTCAAGTTTCTAAGCCAATAATTATTTAATTTTTTTTTTACAAAGTGGAACAGCTTCAACAGAAGAGATTGGGATATTCTGGGACAAGCCTTAGTCCAAATGCTAGGGCTTTTTTCTGCAATATAGGCGACTCAAATTCAATCTAAGAAATTTGGTAGCTTTGATGCAAATATAAGATTGCTGATGCCTCTATGAATATCTGCACCTCACAACAATGAAGGAATACAAATTTGAACTACAAAGTGAATGTTGCAGAAACAAAGTTTCTAGTCTACAGTTTGCAGTACAATCTGCACACCCAATAAATGCCTGGCAAGGAAATACACGTGTTGGTGATACTGCTTAATAATGGATTAAAAGGGAAAATTTGAAACCATACTTTCACCCACAAAGATAAACAATTCTGGCAATAAAATCTCAAACAAAAGTTTGAGACCACGTCAACCTGGCCTCAAGCCCTTCCTTAGAAAACTGTGTGTGTTCCTGTAATAGTTTGAGTGTGTAACAGAAAGGACATCTATTTTATCTATCCATGAAAGCTACACAACACCCATCTTTGTGACATCTGAGCATCCTCAGCAAAATTGACAGTATGCCAATGCCCATGCTCCCTGCAGTTCCCAACAGGAGTAGCATGCCCTCATTTCTCAATGTGGCACAGAACAACCAAGAAAGTATCAATAAGCAGGAAACAAATTATTTAAATTAACTATTGTAAGTGCTAGGGGAAACTCTACTATATTTTAAAGAGTCAATGTAGCCAGATCTGGAAATTTAATTTATTTATTAAAACATACCATCTACCTGAATTTTATCAAGTTTCTATTCAGAATTCAGCTGCCATGTTGCTAGTAGTAATTATAACAGAAGAACCCTGGGTAGATTAGCAAGGGTTAAATGTTTCAGATTTGGTTTGTTTGTTTAAACAGTATAAATGAATTAAGTTTCCTTTTCAGATTGGACTATAGAGAGAGAGTTCTGAAATATGTTAGCAACAAGATGATACTCTGTCTGATCCTTGTGTATTCCATTTTGTTGTTGCTGTGTGTGATGGGACATGTGCCCATCCCGCTAGTAGAACGCAAATGAGGTAAATGCTGCCAAGCAGGTGTACCTGCAGAACATGTTCCACCTGCAAAAGTGGAGCTTAAAACAAAGGGGGACTGGGCTTGAGGGATAAGGGGGCAGATAGGTTGCCAGGGACTGCTAGTGAAATGTAGCAAGGGGAGCTCAGTCTTAGCCATTTGCTAATCTTGCCTGCCCCTCCCCCCACCTCGTTTGGGACACACTGACTGTACAAGGTTGCCAGTGGCAAGGGGTCCTGGAAGGCTGCAGCAACTTGGGGAGCACCTCAGGGGACTAGAGACAAGTGAGATGTAGTGGGATTCTGAAAAGATCACCTGAAGCAAGCTGAACTCCTACTGGGAACAATGAGATTTCCCAGGAGTGAGTTGATCCTGTAGAGGACCAAGGGCAAGAGATAAGACAACTACAATCAAGCTCAGTCTGAGGGTTGGCTGAATAGAGACTGCCAATCATCTTTTTTCTCCTGTCTCTCTCTTCCTCCCACAGAGTAACTACCTTTTGGCTAGCTACCTGGGAAACAAAAACTGTAATAGATTTGTGCTGGGCAGCAGCTATATGTATCTATGCACCTGCAGTGCAGCTGCAGAAAAGGCCACAGGTTAACTACTCTATACAAACAGATCCCCATCTTAGGTACAAAAGATGCTTTAACAAAATTACATCTTTTATTTTCAAATGACTCAACTTCCTTCTTTCCTACAGTGGTATTGGAATGTTCAAAGATAAAATTCTAGATTAATTCTTGACCAAAAAAAATAATTAATTCATGACCTATGGTGTCTTGATTACTGCCATACCCTTCTCTCTGACCTTGCTAAATGTAATCTTATCCCACTGATATCTATTCAGAATGCTGCTGCAGAGATCATTTGCTTTACCCATCATTTTGACCATGTCACTTTGCCTCAAATATAAGCTACTGATCTTCACTTTCAAGGCACTTCATGGCCTATCCCCACCCTACCTTGCATCTCTCATTCAGTATCGAGAAATAGGCTGCCTGCTTCTGATCGGCCTACAATGCCAGCTGCCATCACCCTCCTGATAAATTTTCAGACAATCACCTTTGTGCTTTTTCCCAAGCTGCCCCTCACACTTGGGAGGAACTCCCATAAACAGCCACAAAGCCACTTCATTGTTTTCCTTCAAATCCCTCCTTACTCTCCTTTGCCGTAATGCCTACAAAAAACTTGACAAGAGTTAGGCTGCTGGTATGCCGAGACCGCAGCCTCTCATGCTGACTAGTACTGTTTCTTTGTACTTTCCTGTATATATCTATCTGTTGGCTCTTGTTTTATATTTAGATTGTAAGCTCTTCGGGGTAGGGACCATCTGTTTGTACAATGCCTAACAGAGTGGTGTCCTGATCCATGACTGGGGCTTCTAATGACAACAGTAACAAGAAGAAGGAATTAGTTTCTAGAGTATTCAGTACACAGAACACCATGTCCAATGCTTTCTTTGTGCCATGTAGGTTAGGTTACTTGTTTACCAGTTTTTATGGTTGACACTTGTATATTTTGGGTATTTAGACTTGAGTTCACCCCTGCCTCAAATGTCTTTCCTTCCTCTTTCATAGCTAAAGTATTGAAATGGGTCCCTATTTTGTCTTGCATTTCACACTCAATGACCTCACTTAAAAGTTATGTCTTTCTTGTAACAATTTTAAAACTGTTGTGATAATTCTTTGTCTTCCTTAAGATAACTTGTCAGCTCAAGCAATTGCCCTGTTAGTGCGTATCTCCTTCTTTTACATTAGCAAAGGGGATTCCTACACCTATCCAGAAACATTTTCTCACAACCTCTCCATTTAGCCTTTCCAGTCTCTTTGTATTCAGTCTTTACAGCCTGTGGTATTACTGAGTCAATCTCCTAAACAACATTCAGATTTCCTTTTCTCCCAATTGCCCCCTCCTTTTTTTTTTTTTTTTTTTTGCTTTATAATAGACTTTTAAAATAGCGATAGTTTATCCTGGGCTATTACTATGAATCTATAGCCTCTCTTACACAGGAATATTAATATCAGGAGAGTTCCATGGTTTCTGGATATAGGATGATACTGAAAGTAGTTTGTGAAAATAAGAACTGGAGGAGATATACACATACACACTGTTGAAAATATTGAATTTCACCAGGCAATTGGGTATTATGGAGAGCTTCATGAAAGAACACATTTAAGGATTCTTGGTTTATGAGGTAGCACTAAGATTGAGGACACTAAGATGTATGGTATTATTTCTCAAATTCTCAAAGCTCATTTAGCTCCTAGGCAAATAGTTTTTGTATTCCCAGAACACATTGTACTATTAATTCCACTTTAAATGGGGAAACTGACTCTATTGTCTTGACTTTGAGAGGTACCTTTATAATTCTACACTTCTGGATTCCAAGTGGGATTTACAACATTCATTTTTGGCCTATGGCTCACTGAAGTATAAAGAGCTGAAGGTATATTTTTGTTTTGACCCTTGTTTAAAAAACTGGCAGCACATCAGTGATCAGGTTGATAATGTGACGGCAGGAAAAATTCTCCCAGAGATATTAGATAGTAAACTGGAATTTAAATAAAAACAAGGAGTCCAGTGGCACCTTAAAGACTAACAGATGTATTTGAGAATAAACTTTCATGCCTTTAGATGCACTTGAAGAAGTGTTTTTTTTACCCACGAAAGCTTATGCCCAAATAAATCTGTTAGTCTTTAAGGTGACACTGGACTCCTAGTTGTTTTTGTGAATACAGACTAACAGAGCTACCCCTCTGGTACTCGGAATTTAAATGATATTGATTTAGTGTGAGGTTATTATCTATTGGATAACAGATTATTTTTTCCTGATTTTGTATGGATTTATTCTGTATAAATTGACTGAGGAAATGAGAGGCATTTTTTCCTATGTGTGGCCAAAGTAAATAAAACCTGACTCACATTTTCAAAATTGGATGCCTAAATCTTGGCCCAGGGGTACATATTTAGGTAAGTAAGTGGCTCAATTTTGAGAAGCTTTGTTTTTTAAATCTTGACCTCTGTCTGAATTTTTTCTTCATTAAGGTCTCATTCAGCCAACTGTACCTACATAAAAAAAGATGTACTTAAGTTTAAACACATACTTATTTCCTATTAACTTTAAATGAGACTAAGAACCCATGAAGAACATACTTAGAGTGTTGTTGAACTTCGGCCTTGAAAGTCAGCGCTTATGTATTTTCCCTCCCCCAGCTCCTTCACTTTCCTTTAGAACCATTTGCTTGGTGAGCCCACATAAAGCAACAATGTGTAAAATTTTGTTTTTCAGGAATATGTGGGTTTTATTTTATTTTATTTTGAACAATCCTTATTGATTATTATTTGATTTATTTTAAGACAGTAACAAAAAACAGCTCGGAAAACATAGTACAGTTACATGTAATGCTGATAGGACATAGAATACATATTGTAAAGATGTTCCTTTAAAGTAACCTTGCTGAACTAAGCTTTCATGTTTGCTTGTTCCAAATAACACAACCCTGCAACTGTTAGACTCTACTGATGGGACAATTCTTTATTTTCTATTTTAATAACCTGGATAAATGAAATCTTTACACTGAAAACAGGGGAATTTAAAACAGAAAGTTGATGTGACCACAACAATTATTTTAAATTTTCAGGAGGTTCACAATATCTAGCAAACTTTGACAGATGACAGAATGTGCCTAATAGCATGCTAGCTGATTGTTAGTAAGATGATGACTTTTGAATATATTCATCCGGCAGAAAGCCAACCAGGCATTTGAAGTTTACACTGTTATAGACATAACTACAGCCTGATTAAGAAGTTAGTGTCCATGTGCTGAGCTCATCATAGCCAAACACAAGAGCCGTAACAGAGTTTAAGAATCCAAACAGAATTGTGTAAAGGAAGGACAAGCTAACCTTACCATTCAGAGACAAGAGCTTCTGTGTAATAGTTCAGAGAAAAACAATTTATATACAAGGATTGTCACCATTTAATTAATTTGTAAATGATTCAAACATCAGTGATTTACAATGTCTAATAATTACCCTCTCAAGTTTTTGAAATTGTGAGGAGAAATAACTGCGAAACTAGTTTTGACTTTGAAAAATAAGTTCTTTGGAGATTGCCCGCTAGGTGCAAGACACTAAATAACCATAATATATTCTATATATACACATGTATGTGGGCCTGGTGACCACGGAATACATTCCTTTACTTCCTTATCCATTGTATAAAAATGCATTTATCTTGTACCTTTGACCTTCTCAGCAAAACTCTGCACACTAATCTCACCCAGGCCTACTTTCAATATTTCAAATATGCAAGCAGCATTCAAATACCTATCATTTTTCTTTTTCTTTTCACAAATCAAATCTGCTGGGGGGAAAAAAACACAACCTTGGCCCTGATTCCCAAAATGTGCCAGCTGCTATTAGTGCAAGGACTGAAACTTTTTAAATTGAGTTCCATCTCAAAGAGTCAATAACTAATAATTTGACATTTGTAAAGACCTTTATGCAATTGAAGAGGTAAAATTCCAAGCTTACCAGTGAGGTGTATTGTCCATTTCTAACCACGACAGGTAGATATCAGATGTTAAAGTTACAGTCTAATGTCTATAATGACTATTTTAAAAACTTCAACCCTCCTCTCCAAAGCCTATCAATTCAAATGACAGTACATCAAAAGATAATATATAATTCAAATTAGGAACTAATATAGAATATATATAAATGTTTAACCAATTGGCGTGCAGGTTGCATAATCCTAACCTTTTCAATATTACAGAGTAAATATCCATGCTTTTGGAATTTTTCATAGATTGATGCTTAAGTTAGATTGTTACATTACAACTTTGGGAATAGGAAAAAAACTGCAATTTTCAAAAAATATATTTTGTTTTCTTTTCCAGGGAATGACTGTAATGCCTGTAAGTTAGTAGTGCTATTAAACTAGAGATTTAAGCTTTTTTAATTATTCACAAAATAGATAGAAATAAAGGTAGCTTCCCATATGGTCACCTGCTAAAAATCTCAGTTTTGACCACAAGGAATTCTCTCTTTTGGTAAATTCTTGTGCCTATTCTTTCCAAATCTGTAAAGAAGGGTATCAATAATAAAAATAAAAATAATAAAAAACCCACATACACACTACAAACAGAAGCCCCAATTAGTAACACCTTTTCACCAATAAGTATAATGATACCTCGATCAAGTCGGTGTACATACCACACCAAACTTTCAGGATCTAAACTTCACTTCATTGAAGTCAAGAGGACTAGAATTTTACCCTCAGTCATTACAAGTGTGGACTAAATTTAAAGAAGTAACCTAGAATTTAAAAGTTCCATATTCCTACCAATCCTTTGAGTTATCTGGTTGTCTGCTTCTTTGTACTTTTTATGTGCTGGTGGAATTATAAAAGAATAAGTTTAAAAAATGAATACACGCATTTAAAAAAACTGTTCATTGATCTGTTCACGTGTATTCATCATGGAAAGTAACTGTAGTGCATGTTTAAGAGGCTGTTTAAGCAAATTTTTGAATTAAACGATTCTTATTCTGTTGCACAGGGGCAATTCACATGATGCTGAACGTACATGAAAAAAGAGAAACTAAACAGTTTTCATAGTAGCAGCGGTGTTAGTCTGTATCTGCAAAAAAGAACAGGAGTACTTGTGGGACCTTAGAGACTAACAAATTTATTTGAGCATAAGCTTTCGTGGGCTACAGCTTATTCTTATGCTCAAATAAATTTATTAAACAGTGCATCCCAAAAGATAATATCAATTCTTATTGCCATAATGCCCAGGAGATTACACACCTGTGCATGCACACACATACACACACAGATACTCCAAATGCAAGACACAGTTAACTCCCATGGAAGTCAAAATTACACATGCAATTAGTTTTGCTCACAGCTGAATCCATATAGCCATCTAACTACAAACTACTAGACCAGAGGTAGGCAAACTATGGCCCGCGGGCCACATCTGGTAGCCTCTTCTGCAGCCATGCTGCTGTACGGGCAGCACTCTGGGCGGCGGAGCTGGGGACTCATGCAGGGCAGCGTAGCAGACTCTGACTGGGAGGTGCAGCTCCAGTCATGCTGCTCTGAACGTCATGGTAAGGGAGCCAGGGGACTGGATATGGGGCAGGAAGTTCTGGGGGGCAGTCAGGGGATAGGGAGCAGGGGCAGTTGAATGGGGCAGAGTTTTGGGGGGGCAGGGGATGGGGAACAGGGGGGATTGGATAGGGGATGGGGTCCTGGGGGGCTGGCCAGGGGGTGAGGGTGTGGATAGGGGTCTTGGCAGTCAGGGTACATGAAGAAGGGGGGATTGGATAGGGGGTGGCATCCTGGGGGGGTGGCAGTTAGGAGACTAGGAGTGGGAGAGTTGGATGGGTGAGGAGTTCTGAGGGGGACAGTCTGGGAGCAGAAAGTGGGAGGGGGGGATAGAGGGCAGGGGCCAGGCTGTTCGGGGGGGTACAGCCTTCCCTTCCCAGCCCTCCATACAGTTTTGCACCCTGATGTGGCCCTTGGGCCAAAAAGGTTGCCCACCGCTATACTAGACTATACCCACAAATCATGAACACTACGAAATTAGGCTGAATTTATAGAAGTCGATTTTTTAGAAATCGTTTTTATATAGTCGATTGTGAGTGTCCCCGCACAAAATGCTCTAAGTGCATTAAGTCGGCGGACTGTGTCCACAGTACCAAGGCTAGCATCAACTTCCAGAGCATTGCACTGTGGGTAACTGTGGGTAGCTATCCCACAGTTCCTGCAGTCTCTGCTGCTCATTGGAATTCTGGGTTGAGATCCCAGTGCCTGATGGGGCAAAAACAGTGTCACGGGTAGTTCTGGGTTCATGTTGTCAGGACCCCCTCTCCCTCCCTCCTTCCATGAAAACAACAGCAGACAATTGTTTCATGCCTTTTATCCTGGGTTACCTGAGCAGACATCATACCATGGCAAGCATGGAGCCTGCTCACTGTCACCGTATGACTCCTGGGTGCTGGCAGACGTGGGACTGCATTGCTACATAGCAGCAGCTCGTTGCCTTTTGGCAGCAGATGATTGGTAGCCATCGTCTTCACATTCTTGGGTGCTCTTTTAGCCGACCTCAGTGAGGTCGGTCATGGGCACCTGGGCAGACATGGAAGTGACTCAGCCAGGTCAATATAGACATATCTCAACAGACTTTGGGCTAGCCATTTCCTACTGTCTCAGTCTCTCCTCTATAATATGGGGATAATACTACTCTTCTCCCATCCTTTATCTTGTCTATTTGGAACTTATACTCTTTGGACAGGGATGTTCATATAAAGCCGCTGACAACAATAGGCCTCCAATAGGGCACGCTCTGGTCTCACCCTCTATTGCCACCAAAGCCACTCAGGTTCAATAAGTTAAATAAACGGCAGACTCTGGGTACTTAAGCTTTCTCCACCATCACCTTTACAGCTTTGTGTGGTAATACTGTTTACAACACCCCTTATACTATCAGCCTTTTCTCTGAGCTGCTGGTCTTCTGTCAGGACCTCCTCTGGACCTGGAAGCTGGTTTCGGTGACCAGGTCTGTGGCAGCGACTGAGGGGGCAGATCTCCTTGCGGACCCCCTGATACACAACCCCCATCTTGGTGTACAGGTGATGGAGTCCCACTCAGTGTGTCACAATTTAGTCCTGTCAGGAAGCACTAGAATCTGAGACACCCTGGACTATGATGCAGGGGAACTGGATGGATCCCCTGGCACTTGGCCGGCACATGGGGCTCTCATACCCCCCGACATGTACTTCAGGAGGTAAAGGCAGCCTTGCTGCCTGCTGTTCTTGAATAGGTCCTGTGGGTGGGTGCTCCCCCCCTGCCCCTGTCTCTCCTAACCTTTTCATTGGTACCCTGTCTGACAAGCCCCCTCCGCCCTCTCAGCTGCTCCCTCTGCCAACCCCACACCAGCCTTACTTGCAGACAGTTTGTGTCAGAGATATGCCTGGAAATCAACTGTGCATGCTCATGCTCCCTACACTGAATTTTCTCACCCTCATGTACCACCCTGACAGTAAGTGGTGGGATGTCCTTCCACCTGTTGAGGGTGAGGAACCCCAGTGGACCAACCTGTACTCCATGCTGGTCCCACAACCCACCAGACATATCTGGTGGTGGCTCCCTTCATGGAGCTGTGAGCACAGGCATGTACCTGGAGCAGTTCACCTGCATCCCTGAAGCCTGTTGTTTTTGTGGCATGAGGGAGATGTTGGTGTTCCAGGTTGCAGCACCTTTTTTGGCTCTTCCAGAACCTTCTCCTCAGGTTCTGGCTGTAATTTTCCCCGCACCTCCTGATTTATGCACATTCTATCCATGGCCCCACAAAGTCACGAGCCTCCTTGTTAACCTCCTCCTGGCACTGGCCAAAGTGGCCATCCATTGCACCAGGAGGAGGATGCTGGAAGGGAAGGTGCTCTGAGACTGAGAGGCCTACTTCCATTCCTTCCTTCAATCACATATCCAGGCAGAATTTCTCTAGGCTGCACCCACTGGCTCCCTAGACACCTTTGAGGAGCAGGGTTCATGGCTTAGTGTTCCCCTCAGGTTCCTTGTTTAGGACCCTCACTCCTGATCCTCTTTGTCATTAGTTGTCCCCTGAACTTGCTTGAGTTCCTAGGCTCTGTAGCTTAGGCAGGGGAGGGGACTTCAGATGTAGGTGCGCGGAACTCAATAGTCCTCAGGAGTTATGCAGTAGAATATATATATTTAATAAATAATAATAGTCAAATGGTATCAGCTTCTCTTTAAGCAAAAAAATGGAAAATATAGAATTAACAGAGTCCAAGTGATAAAGAGAAACATTAATGAGGATCCTTTCTAAGCAGATCGAGGAGTTTTTGGACATCACTCTGTTACATATATTGAGGGTAAATGGCAAGTCCTTGAACAACTGTTTGTGACCTTGCCTATTGCAATCCCTAATGTTATGATCAAATCAATTATTCATGCAAAGGTGAAGGGGAGCTAGCTGCTGTGTCTATGATTGCATCTATATTTTTAAGAAGCACTGTAGTAGACAGGATTTTGGTGTTAATATTAATCTAATGAACTTTGAATACATTAGCAGGGAGTGGAGAGGAAGAGGCAGTAAATGTCCAAAGAAGCCAAGGGAGTTTTAATGAAAGGCTAATGGATTTCACTTTTAAAATTACAGAAATGTGCATTGATTAACATCCCAAACAAAAAATTGTGTTTCCAAATATTTTTAGCTTTTTGGAAATAACAGTAAATCTGCAGAGAAAAAGGAGATTAGGGACTGAAAGGAAAACATCTATTAGATCCACTAGGGAACAAAGGGAGGGATTAGAGAGTCCTGTGGGGAATCTCCATTATAGTGCATCATTTCCTGCAGGTTGTGTTCTATTATCTGCCGGATTGTGCTCTGCGCTTTTCATCTGATGTTATGACATTTGTGTAAGGCATACTTTTGATTACAAAGAAGTAATAGTCCCCGGTGAAAAGGCATCTTCATACCTATGGCAAGTCAGAGCAGAAGAGTTCTGATGGAGCTTTAAGAAAAATGCCCCTGATTTAAACAAATAGATCAGCACTTTCTTTTATAATTAATTATTATTATTATTTGCTTTTTTTTGCATACCTTAGAATTGTCTGAATAAGCAGAAAGAGGGAAAAGTTACTTAGTCAAGGAAAATGAAAGAAATGTTCTATTGATTTAATGATTATGAACACGGGTGCATTTTAATTCTTGCATTAATTTTCCTGTTATCCCAGATGTGTTTGAAAGAAAACTACGTTAGTCCTTCTGTCTCATTAAAAGAATTGACAAACCTCTGTACCTTATAGACTAACAGACGTTTTGGAGCATGAGCATTCGTGGGTGAAGACCCACTTCGTCAGATGCATCTGACGAAGTGGGTATTCACCCATGAAAGCTCATGCTCCAAAACATCTGTTAGTCTATAAGGTGCCACAGGATTCTCTGCTGCTTTTACAGATCCAGACTAACATGGCCAACCCTCTGATACTATGTACCTTGTTCTTCTCTGCATCTTCAATTATTGCTCTGGTAAACTGGAGTTTTGAATAGACTTTGTGGAAAGCATCCAAAAGAAGCTGAGGAATCAGGTTTGGACTCAGAATCCTCTTTCCCCAGCCCCTTAGCCCTTATTTAGGGGAGAGCAGTGGAGTCCCAGGAATGGGCTGAGATCAGCTCGAGGGGGAAGGGGAGGAAGGGTTGACAGTAGTCCTCCACCAATTGGAATGAATTAGGGAATGAAGGCTGACCTGCTCTATACAAGTTACTGTTGGATAGTTCCCAGATGAGCTAGATCAATAAAGCTGTAGTCTAGTAAACTATATCCCTTGTGCCTTGTCTTTCTTCTGGTGTCTCCAGGAAAACAGAGCCCAAAACATCAGAGCCAAAATATTCAGTAGCATACAGATGACCCACTTTATCAAAGAGCGCTAACCACTTTGTCTTCAACTGATTGTTAGTCTCAGACTGTTTGAATACTTGGGGAGATTTTTGTAAAGAAGTGCTAGCTCAAATAACTGAGTCCTCTGAGTAGTCAGCAATCATTAAAGGTTTTCCAGTGTAAAGGCATTATTTGTCTACAGTCTGTGCACACTAATTGGCAATAATAACTCATTTCTTCTCATGTTCAAAAAATACACAACTTTTCTCAAGCAAGCAAGGAACAATCAGCTAAAACAAAAATTGTCCAAGATTACACTTGCTGCTACGTACAGTTTTAAGGGCATAGCAAAAGGATGCGTGAACTGAGAAGCCAATCTAATAAAATGAGCAAGGAAGATCAGTCTCAATAGTGAAAATCCAACATTTCTTCCACAGGCTTATGAAAAAAATACAATACGCTGGGGGAATTTTGGCCTTTTCTCAAGGTGTAATTTCCATGGCAGCACTAACAATAGCTGCTCATTTCAAATAATACAGTTTCTAAAGCAACCTTGTTTTGTTCAGTCTCTTCTTTGCCAAAGGAAACAATAATTCCCTTAAGTATTTCAGCTTAAAAAAACCCCAACTAACAACAGAGAAACAGAGCAAGACAACTTGATGATGGAGCCAATCCTACAGGAGTAGGAGATTTCTCCAGCAACAGTCGGGAGCAGCAGGACAAGGCACTTTCAACGTCCTTGATCACCAGGCAACTGTTTGTTTTTTTTTACCATTTGAAGTCTGGATGTCATTTTCTATCAGCTATTTGGTTCTCTTTTGTTGCTACCTCTTCCTCCACCACCTTTTCATACATAATCGCTCCACATTCTTTCCCTCACCCTTAAACTCCTGCTCCCCCTTTCTTTCTCCCCCATCATTCCCACATCATATTTATTCACCATCCTGCAATTCTCCATCATACTACCACTGCCCTATCATAAAAATATGGGATCTGTACTTCTAAAAAAAAAAGTTGTATGACCATGAGTATCCTCACTGTTTTACTCACACTTGGGATACCTTTTCCTATCATTTTCAGATTGTAAAATCTTCAAATAGGGACCATATCTACCTCTGTGCAGCACCAAGAACAGTGGACATTGCTCCTGACTAATGCCTTTAGGTGCTATCATTGTACTGGTAAATAATAACGTGAATTTCCACAATATCCTCTCTGCTTTTAGTTTTGTGGCAATTTAACCAGAAAGTGTTACTGGTTTATTTCTGTGTGTATCTCATCCCAAAGATAGGAGGAATGTTTGATATTTGATTTGGCTCTCTCATATCACATTTGTACATTCCTCCGATCTTTGGGATGAGATACACACAGAAATAAACAGTAACACTTTCTGGTTAAATATATATAAAAGAAAGAGACCCTTTTAATGGGACAGAGGTGGATGGGGGGAAATTACCTGCTGATTATCTTTCCCAGACAGCCAACTGCGTATTAGCTTCATCTAAAGCTATCAGCTCTTGGCTGTTTAGAAACAAAATCCACAATCCAAAGAAATAATCTGTACATATGTTCCTGCTAGACTCTATTTGTGCATGGGGAATTATTCTCTTCAGAACAACAGCTGTCCCTACTACCACACTGACTTCCTTATATAATGTTGTGTTAATTGTGTGCAGCCTTTTCTCCTTGAGCAGGTGGGCTGGTTCCTGCTTGGTCCAACCCCAACTGTTAATTGCATATTGTCTTGCTCTTGCAAGGAAATAGAGGGACAAGGATCAAGATGCTAAGATCATGTCCCAAAAGGTCTGTACCACTCATTGCACATGAATACATCTGAATCATAGGCAGGTGAGCATTTTTCCACCTGCATGCCAGCTATTAACTGCTGGAGGAACAGGAATGAACACAGATTCAAATATTTTGGCTACCCTTCCTTCTCTTTTCCCTCACGTCAAGTCTTTGATGTATCAAAGTGTAAGAGCATACACAAAGAAGACTTCTAATATGCATAATGAAGGAAAAAGACAGTTACTCACCTTTGTGATTGTTGTTCTTCGAGATGTGTTGCTCATATCCATTCCAATTAGATGCGCACACACCGCGTGCACATCCGTTGGAAGATTTTTACCCTAGCAACACTTGATGGGTCAGCTGGGTGCCCCCTGGCGTGGCGCTGCTATAGCACCGAATATATACCCCTGCTGACCCGTCCGCTCCTCAGTTCCTTCTTGCCGGCTACTCCGACAGTGGGGAAGGAGGGCGGGTTTTGGAATGGATATGAGCAACGCATCTCGAAGAACAACAGTTACAAAGGTGAATAACCGTCTTTTCTTCTTTGAGTGCTTGCTCATATCCATTCCAGTTAGGTGAATCCCAAGCCTTACCTAGGCGGTGGAGTTGGAGTGAGATACTGCAGAATGCAAAACCGCTGAGCTGAAGGCTGCATCGTCTTTGGATTGTTGTACCAGGGCATAATGGGAAGTAAAGGTGTGCACTGAAGACCAAGTAGCTGCTTGACATATCTCCTGGATAGGTACTTGAGCTAAGAAGGTAGCCGACGAGGCCTGAACCCTGGTAGAACATGCGGTAATATGTCCCAGAGAGACATGAGCTAGATTATAGCAAGTATGGATGCACACCGTTACCCAGGACGAAATCCTCTGAGAAGAGATGGGTAGGCCTTTCATCCAGTCTGCCACTGCAACGAAAAGTTGGGGCATTTTGCGGAAGGGCTTCGTTCGGTCAATATAGAAGGCGAGCGCCCTACGGACGTCGAGGGAATGTAACTGCTGTTCCTGACAAGATGCATGCGGTTTGGGAAAGAAGAGACTACTTTGGGGAGGAACGCCGGATGTGGACGTAACTTCACCTTGTCTTTGTGGAACACCGTGTATGGTGGGTCCACCATCAGAGCCCGAAGCTCAGAGACTCTCCTAGCCGACGAGATGGCTACAAGGAAGGCTCTTTTCCATGACAAATATAGGAGTGAGCAGGTTGCCAATGGCTCGAATGGAGGAGTTGTAAGTCTCGCCAGGACCAAGTTGAGGTCCCAGGAAGGGGCAGGGCATCGTACTAGGGGGTATAGACACTCCAAACCTTTGAGGAACCTCGAGACCATAGGGTGGGAGAAGACAGAGTGACTACCTTCTCCTGGGTGGAAAGTAGAAATAGCCGCCAAGTGCACTTGCAACGATGAGATAGCGAAGCCTTGCTGTTTAAGATACCAGAGGTAGTCCAATATAGTGGGGATGGGAACCTCCGTGGGTGTGGCATTCAGTGTTTGACACCAGCAGGAAAATCGCTTCCACTTAGCCAAGTATGTAGACCGAGTGGAAGGTTTTCTGCTATCCAGGAGTACTTCTTGCACTGGACAGAGCAGCGTAACTCCGATTGGGTTAACCATGCAGGAGCCACGCTGTGAGATGGAGGGATTGCAGGACTGGGTGGTGAAGCCTGCCATGGTCCTGAGTTATAAGATCCTGATGAGGAGGCAGGAGGATCGGGTTGGCTATTGAGCGGTCCAGCAACATGGTGTACCAGTGTTGTTGGGGCCACGCAGGGGCGATCAGGATCAGGCAAGCCCTGTCCCTGAAGAGCTTTAAGACAACCCTGTGCACTAGTGGGAAGGGTGGAAAGGCGTAAAGCAGCTGGCTCTTCCATAAAATTAGGAAGGCGTCCGATATCGAGCCCGGGGCGAGACCTTGGAAGGAGCAGAACTTCTGGCACTTCCTGTTCTCGCGGGAAGCAAAGAGGTCTATATGGGGAAAGCCCCACTTCTGGAAGATGAAATGTATAATGTCCGGGCGAAGCGACCTCTCGTGAGACAGAAAAGATCTGCTGAGATGGTCTGCCAAAGTGTTCCGGACCTCTGGGAGAAAGGATGCTACAAGGTCCATTGAGTGAGCTATGCAAAATTCCCACAGCTGGATCACCTCCTGACCAAGGGGAGAGGATCGAGTCCCTCCCTGCTTGTTTATGTAGTCCATGGCCATTGTGTTGTCCGTAAGCACTGAAACACAACGACCCTGCAGATATTGTGGAACGTCTGGCACACCAGGCGGACTGCTCTCAGCTCTCGGACGTTTATGTGCAATGCTAGCTGTTGAGATGACCAGAGGCCTTGCATGCAAACATGGTCTAGGTGAGCCCCCCAGCCGAGAGATGATGTGTCCATCGTTAGGGATACTGAGGGCTGCCTCGGATGGAATGGCAGTCCTGCACAAACCAGGGAGGGTGTTAGCCACCAGTCAAGGGAGCCTAAGATGCTCTGAGGAATGGTGACTACCATGTCTATGGTATCTCTGCCTGGGCGGTAAACTGAGGCGAGCCAGGTTTGAAGGGGACGCAGGCGTAGTTTGGCGTGCTTGGTTACAAAGATGCATGCAGCCATGTGACTGAGAAGGCTGAGACAGGTGCAAGACGAGGTCGTCGGAAAGCTTTGGAGGCTTTTTATAATTGAAACTAGTGCCTGAAACCGGGGTAGTGGCAGGCACGCTGTCATGAGTTTGGAGTCTAGAATGGCCTCAATGAATTCTATTCTTTGAGTGGGCACTAGAGTAGACTTCTCTAGATTGATCATCAGGCCCAGTCGCTCGAATAGATCCGTGATGATGGCCACATGCCTAGTGACTTGGGCCTCGGAGGTCCCTCGAGTAAGCCAGTCGTCTAAGTTAGGAAAATCATGTATTCGCCGATGACGGAGGAAGGCGGCCACTACAGCCATACACTTTGTAAACACGCAAGGGGCTGTAGAGAGGCCAAATGGAAGGATCACAAATTGAAAATGTTGGCGGTGCACCATAAACCGTAGGTACCGTCTGTGCAGGGGATAAATGGCGATGTGGAGATATGCGTCCTTCATGTCAAGAGCAGCGTACCAGTCTCTGGGATCCAAGGATGAGATGATGGTCCCCAGGGGTACCATGCGGAACTTCAACTTCTTCAAGAACATGTTGAGTCCTCGCAGGTCCAGGATGGGTCGGAGACCTCCTTTTGCCTTGGGGATTAGGAAATATCGGGAGTAAAATTCCTTGCCCCTTAATTCCTCCTGTACCTCCTCCTTAGCCCCAATCGAGAGGAGCATATGAACCTCTTGCCAGAGGAATTGCTCGTGAGAGGGGTCCCTGAAGAGGAGCGGGGAAGGGGGTGAGAGGGAGGGGGCGAAATAAATTGGAGGTGGTATCCAAATTCTACCGTGCATAGGATCCAACAATCCGAGGTTAATTGGGTCCACGCAGGGAGGAAGGAGGAAAGGCGGTTGGAAAACTGAAGGGGATCCTGGGGAAGGACTGGTGCTCTGCTCTTGGGCGCACCTTCAAAAGTTCGGTTTGGGGCCCATCGTTGGTTTGGCGGGACCGTTATTGTGGCACCCTTGGGTCCCAGATTGCCTTCTGTGGTTACTGCGACCGCGCCTTCTGCCAAAGTCTTGTCGTGGCCTCGGTGGGGGGTAAGGGTGCTGAGGCTGGCTACGGAAGGACCTTCGTTGTGTTTGCGGGGTATGCATCCCGAGGGAACGCATAATCACCCGATTGTCCTTGAGACTCTGCAGCCTAGGGTCCGTTTTCTGAGAGAAAAGGCCCTGGCCTTCAAACGGCAGGTCATGGATGGTGTGTTGCAGTTCAGGAGGTAGGCCTGACACTTGCAGCCACAAGATCCTCCTTCTCGTGATTCCAGAGGCCACGGTTCTGGCCGCCGAATCGGCAGCGTCAAGTGAGGCCTGAAGGGAAGTCCATGACACTTTCTTTCCTTCCTCCAGAAGGCCCTGGAATTCCTGGTGGGAGTCCTGTGGGACCAGTTCAGTGAACTTGCCCACCGACTGCCAGGTATTATAATTATATCTGCTAAGCGGGGCCTGTTGGTTCACCACCCTGAGTTGGAGGCCACCGGCAGAGTAGACTTTACGTCCCAACAGGTCCATCCGTCTAGCCTCCCTCGATTTTGGGGTGGGGGCTTGCTGGCCATGGTGCTCCTGCTCATTCAGGGATTGAACTACCAGACAGCATGGAGGAGGGTGGGTATATAAGTATTCGTACCCTTTGGAGGGTACCACGTACTTTCGTTCCACTCCTCTGGCCGTGGGAGGGATAGACGCCGGGGATTGCCAGATGGTGTTTGCTTTGACTTGTATGGAGTGGATGAATGGCAAAGCCACACGAGTTGGCGCATCCGCCGACAGTATGTCTATCACCGGGTCTTCAACCTCTAGGACCTCCTCTACCTGGAGATTGATATTTAAGGCGACTCGCCTCAGAAGGTCCTGGTGAGCACAGAGGTCGATAGGGGGAGGGCCCGATGAGGATGTACCGGCTACCATCTCGTCTGGGGAAGAGGAAGACGACAGACCCGGAACAAGTGGTTCATGTATGGACTCTTGGTCAGGAGGTACGTCAGGGTCCGGGAGGACCTGAGGGTCCGGTGCTAGAGGAGATTCGTCTGTACTCACTGGAGGGGGGCGGCTAACAGTGGCCTCCGGTGCGCGATGTTCCGACGGGGCGGAACGTGATGGTACTGTGGGTTTGGCTTGGGCCTGGTGATATGCCAAAGGTGTCCAAAAGGACCATTGATGATGACCTTGGTCTGGACTTTGAGCCTCATGGAGAACATGGCTGTGTATCTCCGAATCCCTGTAAGAGGCACTATCAGCGTGCGATGACTCAGACGCATGCCGCGATGGCCATGGCGGAGCGGAGACCGCTTGAGGAGGAGCCCTGCGTCCAGGGTACCATACTTCGTGCCACACCGGAGAGCGGTACCGGGTTCTGTACCAGTACTGGGAGTGGGACCAGGACCTGCGATCGGCGCGGTGCCCGGAGTTTGAGCGGGATTTTAAAGTTCTATGATGAGAGCGGCTGCAGTGCAAACGGTGCTAGGAGCTGGACCGGTGTCTTGAGTATCAGTCTGGTGAGCAGGATCTCGAGCAGTGCCGCGAGTACGATCAGTACCAAGAAGGGAATCGGTACCGGGACTGCGAGCGGCATTGGTATCGGGACCGGTGATGAGATCGAGAACGCTGGCAGGACCTCGATCTTGAGTGATGCCTCCCAGCGTTGCCGATGGAGGATGGTCTTACAATGACAGGCTTGCCTGTTGACTGAATTACCTGCACCCGCAGTGCCGGGGGTTGAGGCAGGGTGGGCTCTGTTAATGCAATCAGTTCCCTCACTGTAGAAAATGTCTCTGACGTAGTGGGAACGATAAGCTCTACCGAGGCACGTGCCGGGGAACTGTCATGCACCGGACTCGACGGCCCTTGTGTGGGTGGAATCAACGGTGCTGAGATTGTCGGTGCCGCAGCAGCTACTGGTGCCGGGCGGCTCGACTTGGGCTGCTGCTCAGACTGCAGTGCAGATAGTGGAGTCGCAGGAGCTTTGAGCTTCTTGGCATGCGGGGAGAGGGAGTGGTGCCGGGCAGGTTTCTGGGCCAGAGACGGCTTGTGCTGAGATGTCTTCGTGGTGCCGGCGCACTCCGGTGCCGATGAGGCACTGGTCCCCAGAGTGGACTGTCCGGAACCCAGTGCCAAAGACGGAGGAGTGAGGGCTGCCTCCATTAGGAGCTGCTTGAGGCCAAAGTCCCACTCCTTTTTCATCTGCGGCTTGAAGGATTTGCAGATCCGGCACTTGTCTGCAAGGTGGGATTCCCCCAAGCACTTGAGGCAGGAGTTGTGAGCGTCTCCTGTGGGCATCAGCCGGTGGCAAGCCGAACACAGTTTGAAACCCAGTGAGCCAGGCATGGGCCTGGGCACTGGATGAGGAAAGGGCTAATCCCCAAACCTCTGAACTATATACACTAACTACGTTTCCGAAAAGGTATTAAAAGTATTAACTAGAACTTGAGAGAATAAACTATGTACACAATAAGTATTAGAACAAGTGAATAGCTAGGAAGTTGGAGATCAGCTAAGCCATGCTCCACTGTTCCAACGACCGACACGGGCGGTAAGAAGGAACTGAGGAGCGGACGGGTCGGCAGGGGTGTATATTCAGTGCCATAGCGGTGCCACACCAGGGGGCGCCCAGCCGACCTATCGAATCGAGTGTTGCTAGGGTAAAAATCTTCCGATGGACGTGCACGCGGTGCGCACACACCTAATTGGAATGAATATGAGCAAGCATTCAAAGAAATTATATTTCAGTGTTGCTTTCTTCCAATAATTGATATTCTAAGGGTTACATATTTGAATGGACTCTTCCAGCCGAAACCTGCTCCACAAAAATGACACTCTTAGAATACTGCTCTGTTCTATTCTCTCACATTTGGGGCATCAAATACCTCAGTGTTTCTCAACTCTGGGGCACAAATCAGAAGTGATTCATATCCCGCAGGTTGAGCTACAATCAAACAAAAAATAAGCCACAAATCCCAGTGGGAGTGATGTCAAGGAAAAAGACATCCCCCTTCTTCCTTCTTTTGCCAGTCTGTTCATGCCCAGACTCTGCTCAGCCTCCTGCCACAGCCTCATCCCTCCCCTACTGCACCATACTTTATTCCAGGAGAAAAGACGGTTACTCACCTTTGTAACTGTTGTTCTTCGAGATGTGTTGCTCATATCCATTCCAGTTAGGTGTGCGCATGCCACGTGCATGTTCGTCGGAGAAACTTTTACCCTAGCAACACTCAGTGGGCCGGCAGGTCGCCCCCTGGAGTGGCGCCACTATGGTGCCTGATATATACCCCTGCCGACCCAACCGCTCCTCAGTTCCTTCTTGCCGGCTACTCCGACAGTGGGGAAGGAGGGCGGGTGTGGAATGGATATGAGCAACACATCTAGAACAACAGTTACAAGGTGATGTAACCGTCTTTCTCTCTTCGAGTGCTTGCTCATATCCATTTCCAGTTAGGTGATTCCCAAGGCGCTTATGTAGGCGGGTGGGGTCGGAGTGAAAGAATGGCAAGAATGTAAAACACGAGGAGCCAAGGCTGCGTATCTCTTGACTGTTGAACCAGAGCATATAATGCGACAGCAGGGGGTATGGACCGAGGACCATGGAGCTGCGCGATAGATCTCGTGGTAGGTACACGAGTTAAGCAAGGCGGCAGATGAAGCCTGGCCCTGGCATAGAACGCATACGGGCCCTACGGTGATGTGCTTGGGGAAATGTGAGCCAAATACATAACAACGTGCGGGTGCCCAGTTATTCACCAAGATGAGATCCACTGAGAGGAAAGCAGTAGGCCTTCCTTCGAGGACTGCTACTGCGCGACGAGAGTTGGGGCGTGTTACAAAATGGGTTTTGTCCGCAACATAAAGCGAGCGCTCTATACAGATGTCAGGGGTGCAATTGTTGTCCCCGTCACGTTTGAGTGTGGTACACATGAAAGGCCAAAACACCTTAGGGAGGAAAGCCGGGTGTGGACGTAACTGCACCTTGTCTTTGTAAAACATAAAGTATGGTGGAACCACCATAAGAGCCCTGAGCTCGAAGACTCGTAGACCGATGTAAGGGCTACCTCAGAGGAAGCTGTCTTCCAAGACAGGATTAGCAGCGAGCAGGTCGCTAACTGGTCGAATGGAGGAGACATAAGTCTGGTTAAACCCAGGTTGAGGTCCCAGGTTGGGCTGGGCGCGGTACCTAGGAATGTATTGCGCTCCCAGCCCTTGAGGAACCCCGAAACCATAGAGTGTGGAGAACACAGAACGACCACCTTAGCCTGGATGGAAGGTAGAGATGCTGCCAAGTGTACCTTTGGCGAACACCGCTAGGGCGGCCCTCGCTGATTGCAGGCGGAGGGTAGTCCAAAAATAGAGGGATCGAGACCCCAGCAGGAGTAAGATTTTAAGCGTTTCGCACCTGTAAGGAGACGCTTCCACCTCGGCCCAGGTACGTTGACCAGGTGGAAGGCATCCTGCCACCCTGAATAGTCACGTTAGGAGCCACACCGTATGAGGTGAAGAAACTGCAGGTCCAGGCGGCGAAGTCTGGCCGTGGTCTGAGGTACGAGGCTCTGGGTGGATGTGGCCCAGGGTAATTGGCAGGCTATTGACAGGGCCCCCGAGCAACGTCACCGGCGTATTAAGTGCTAGCCTGGGAACACGTATATGGAGTTGATCATGATGAATGCGCGCTCTTGCTCCTGCGAAGTTTGAGCAGGACCCATGAGCCGGAAACAAACGGGGAACGGACGGGAACGGCGCTTATAAAGGTGTTTGGCCGACTTCCGACGGCATGAGGACACGCGTCCGAGATCGGTCCCAGGGAGAGACTCTTAGATGGAGCAGGGACCTCGTCACATTCCTGTTCTCGCTTCGCGGTATTTGAGCGAACAGGTCATATGTGGGGGCTGTAAAGAACAACCCATCTTCTCTGGCGGACACAAATGCATCACATCAGGCAGCGGCGACCATCATTGAGACAGGAAACCCTGCTGAGCTTCTCGAAATTGCCCAAGGAGAAGGATGCTACCAGATTTATCGAGTGGGCTATGCAACATAGTCCCAGAGAGTGGATGAGACTCCCTGAGAAGGAGCGGAGAGAGGAGGACCATGTCCCTCCTAGGTTGTTCTTATGTAGTACAGTGGCCGTTGTGCTGGCTGTAAACACTGAGAACGCTACGGCCTCGCAGCTGCTGCTGGAACCCCTGGCCACGCTAGGCATGACTTTCTCTCATTCGGCTGACATTGATTTCTTCTGGAACCGTGATTTGAAACGCCCCCGCTGGCACGAAAGACGAAAGGCCTTCAGCTCGAAGTTACTGAGGTGAGCACCGGAGCTGAGAGAGATGACGCCTCATTGTCGCAGCTGCAGTGAGGGCTGGGCGGTGGATAGCAGAGCGGCCTCCTGCCACACTCAGGGAGGGAGTTAGCACCTTGGATCTAGGAGCCAGGATGCTCAGCGGCAAATGGTGACCTATGGTGACCATTGGGCCCCTATTCCGGCCGGTACGCCGATTTGAGCCAAACTTGGAGATGATGAGAGGGCCCAGAGCTTAGGCGTGTTTCTGGTTACAAATACTAGCAAGAAGCCGTGGGACCCGGGAGACAAGAGGCAAGTCCGCGGAACCAGAAGTGGATCGTTTCCGTAGTGACCATCAGGCCTAGAATGTGAAATAGGTCCTTTTGACGATGCCCACACGCTGAGTGACTTGTGTCTTGGAGTCTCCTAGATAGCCAATCGCCCAGATACGGAAACGTCATATCCGACGTCGGGCGGAGGTGGGTGGCGACTCGGCCACACACTCGGTTAATGCCTGTGGGGCTGTAGCAAGGCCAAAACAGCAGGACCGTAAACTGGAAAGTACCAACGGTTGGCTAGTAGAAAGCGGAGTATCTCCTGTGCGGGAGGGAGATGGCAATGTGAAGTACGCGTCCTTCATTATTGAGGGCATACCAGCCTCCAGGATTCTAAGGACAGGATAATGGTTCCCAGGGATGCCATGCGGAACTTCAACCTTAACATAAACTGGTTGAGGTCTTCGTAGGTGTAGGGGATAGGTCTGAGACCTCCGTACGAGTTCGGGGATTAGGGAATAGGTTGCCCCCTTCGGGATCCTGATCGGCGTCTGCGCCTCTTGTAAGGAGGAATTACGCCCGAGAGGAGTCCTGAAGAGGACAGGGTTGGAACAATTGGAGGTGGCACCCAAATCCACCATGTGCAGGGACCGCGAACTGAAGTTAACTGGGACCACGCCAAGAGGAAGTAGGAGTGGTAAGCCAGACTTGTAACCGTACACCGCCCTGGGGCGCACCTTTGAAAGTTCGTCTTTGGTCCCCATGGTCGTGATTGTGAGGGCCTCGATCTTGGCCCTCTAGGGGTCCTGACGGTCGTCTGCGACCACCTCAGTCGCGCCGACTGCCAAAGCCCGATCTGTGGCTAGGCACAGAGTGTGGTGGTGTGGCTGGGGACGGAAAGGCCTGCGTTAGGTCGTCGGCGTATGCATGCGAGAGAGAGCTCATTAGGACCATTGTTGCCCTCAGGCTTTGTAGCCTGGGTTGATTTCACCGCAAAGAGGCCTTTACCAACAAATGGTAAAGTTGTGAAAGGCCGGAGGTTTGAAACCGGAAGCCATGAGATGCTCCTCATGGTAACGAGGCCTGAAGAGGAAGCTCTAGCCGCCTTTTCCCCTTCCTCCAAGAGGCAGTGAACTCTTGGCCGGAGTCTTGATGGAGAAGCTCCATAATATTATCCCCCGTTATCCAGGTGTTATGATTATAGGGGCTAAGCAGGGCTTATTGATTTTGCCACGCAGGGCTATAAGAGCCTTGCAGAATACACCTTGCGGCTGAGTAGGGTCATTCGCCTAGCCCCTTCGCATTTCGGGCTGGCGCCTGTTGGCCATGCCGTTCCCTTCTTCTTGACCAACTGAATGACTAGTGCGCAGGGAGGAGGACGGACAGACCAGTAGTCGTACCCTCCATAGAGGATTGGCATTCGCCTGGATGGTCCGAAATAAACGGGTAGGGCCCTCTAGCGGGGCAACCGCGATAGAATGTCCACTACGGCGGGTTCCCTACCTCCGGGACCTCCTGCAGCTGGAGGTCCGCATTGAGTGCTACCCTCCATAGGAGAGCCTGATGGGCTCTCAGGTTGTTGGTGGGTACACCAGAATCGCGGTCCTGAGCATAAGAGCTGTCCGCGTGGGAAGACACTGATGCGTGTCTGGATGCCATGGAGGTGCTGAAAGATCATGGGCAAGAGTCTGACTCTACCAGACCTTGCCCAACTTGGCACCTGGACCGGTACCGGAAGGCCACCGCACTGGTACCTGGAACGAGATCCGGACCTGCGACCAGAGCGTGCTGGGAGGTCGACCGAGATCTCGAGGTTGGGAGCGGCTACAGGAGTCCACAGTGCCTGTAGCGGTGCTGGAACCGGAACGGTGCCAGGATTATCGGGTCGGTGAACGGGACACCGGACCTGTGCGAGCCAAGAGCCGCTGCGAGTGCGACGGAGTGCGAAGTGAGAACAGCAGCGTCGGGACTGCAAGTGCGTTGGAAGCAGGAGTGCCGACGGAACTTGGACCATCTGCGGGACCGTGATCGTGAACGGGGTGCCGCTCTGCTGCGCTGACCCAGAGGATGGTCGTATCAAGGAGGCTTGCCAAGAGACTGTACTACCCGCACCGGCGGTGCCGGGGTTCAGGCAGCATCCACTCTGTCACGGCAACGAGATCCCTCGCGTTGAAATGTCTCCGGCGTGGGAGGGAACAGTAAGCTCGACCACAGTGTTTACCAGGGAGCTGTCAGGCACCGGATTCGACGGCCCTTGTGGGACTGGGATCGACGGTGCTGACGTCGCCAGTGCCTCAGCAGGTGTCGGTTGCCGGGCGATCCGCTCAGACAGGCTCTCTGTCTGCGGTGCAGTTTGCACGGGAGCAGTAGAAGCAGGCAGCTCGACCACGGCGTGCACCGGGGGGCCCTTGTGGGACCTGGATCGACAGTCAGGTGCACTGGATTCGACGGCCCTTGATGGGACTGGCGATTGACGGTGCGGACAGTTGTTGGTGCTGCGGCAATGTGTCCGGTGCTGGCGATGCCGACTTGAGATGAGCTCTTTGCTGAGATCGGTGCCGTTCTTGAGCTGCGGAGCAGCAGGAGCAGGAAGCTCAACCACGGCGCGTGCCGGGGAGCTGTCAGGCACTGGATTCAACGGCCCTTGGGGACCGGATCGACGGTGCCGACGTTGTCGGTGCACGGCAGGTGTCAGTGCCGGGCGATCCGACTGTAAACGAGCTCTCTGGCTGCGGTGGCAGTTGGCACAGAAGCAGCAGGAGCAGGGAGCTCAACCACAGCGCTGTGCCGGGGAAGCTGTCGGGCAGCTGGGCAGGAGGAGTCGGTGGCTTTCTCAACCCCATGCCGAGTCAACGTTGGTGCCGGTAACAGCCGGTGCCGGCGGGTCCGGTGCCCGAGGAGGCGCTTCTGTCCGCCGAGTAGCCAGCGCTCGGTGCAGAAGGTGGAGGGAAGAAAGTGCCGCCCATTTGTTCTCGGCTTAAACGCCTTGCAAATGGGCACTTAGCTGTGAAATACGATCCCCCCGAAGGCACCGTAAACAGGAGTCGTGTGGATCTCCTGTAGCAACGGCCGGAGGCCGGCCAAGCACGGACTAAGAACCGGTGAGCCGGGCATGGGCTCCGGCACCGGTTGCGGGAGGGGCTACTCCCCAACCCCGCTAACTATGGTTAAACTAACTATGCTAGCAAAGAAAAAAAACGCATAAGTATAGATAAATATATATATAAAAGGATTATAACTATATATCTAATACACAAGAACTACGAGTAGCTAGGGAAGCGGAGGTCAGCTAAGCTGCGCTCCACTGTTCCAACGACCGACACGGGCGGTAAGAAGGAACTGAGGAGCGGTTGGGTCGGCAGGGGTATATATCAGGCACCATAGTGGTGCCACTCCAGGGGGCGTCCTGCCGGCCCACCGAGTGTTGCTAGGGTAAAAGTTTCTCCGACGAATGTGCACGTGGCGCGCACACACCTAACTGGAATGGATATGAGCAAGCACTCGAAGAAGAACTATCAGTTCAAGATGATGGGGAGCTGTCTGAAACTACATCTTGAAGCAGTAGCTTCGCATGGAGCCAATTTCAATAGGGGTGAGCACAGGAAACAGTAGAGAGATTCATCCCCGCAGTAGCACCTGCACCTATATTACTTCCTTCCAATCAGTACAACCACTGTGTCTCAGCACCCATCCCTCACAACTAGCATCTTCACTCATTTTTTTAACCATCACGCTTTCTACACAATCACCCTGTCACTCAACAGACAGAATGCCACCCCTTCTATGCCCATTCATCCTCAACCAGCCCAAGGTTCTTGCTAGAACCCCAACCCGACACTGCCGTGTGTAACAGATTGTGGGATATGAAGAGCAAGAAGGAGCTGGCAAATTTGGGGTCCTAGTCAGAAAAAAAGGTTGAGGACTACAGTTTCCCAAACCCATTTCCTGAGGCATACTGCAGTTTGCTTTAGAAAAGTTAATATTTTCAATTGTTTAAGAGCAATGGATTCACAAACTTCAATTTTATAAAGCCAATTTTTCACTATCTTATCACATCCACCCTTTTGTACTGCTAATCCGAACTTCATTCTTGTAAATGGTTTCTCTCTTCCACCTCTGTGCTCGCTAGGATCAATACCAAAGCTGAAAAAACTTGAACAAATGTCTGCCTGGTGAGTATGTCAGTTTTTTTTTCTTTTTGGTCCTAAAGACTTTTCCATGCTTATGAGAATAGGACTGTTCCCCCACACAATTTAAGTTGTCATTAACACAAACCTCTTTCATCTTTAAAAGAGACAAAGAACAGTGAAAGAAAGAAAAAAAATTAAAAGAATTAACAGCTCTCACATTAGTTTTAAAAACCTATGAGACTTGCTATGGCTGCACAGAGCTAAACTCAATAGAGCACAAAATTGCATCATAATAAGTTAAAAGGTAAGAATAATATTTTGGGGCTGTACTGCTGTTTGGCAGTGATAAATAGTATGCAAAGATTGCTTAAGCAATGCTGCTGGTCACAGAGGTTTGGCCAATCATATTTTACAGACTGTCGAGTGCAGATGAGCCAGAATAAGTTGTACTAAATGATTTTTTTTTAAATACACACAAAGGAGCTATATTAAATAAACAAGAAATGAATCTAAGTATATGGAATCCAATATATACAGACAACACAGTTCAGTATGCTATTCTGCAGTGTCCCTTTCTTATGTTACAGTAAGTTTTCTGATTTAAGTTAAATTCTTCATGAGACTAATGAGGAGTTAAAAGTGTCTCACTTAAATGTCAAATATAGAAAGTTAGGTTTATAATGCTCAGATTCACACATTTCTGAATTATATGGCACAGAAAAACACAACTTCATCCACATGGACTGTATCAGCTCCAGAAATATGTAAGTTAATTTTCTCTGTGGAAAAATTAAGAAGCCTGACAAATGGGATTTCATCTTTTTACTCCCAGGCAATTCCACCCACTTCACAGAGGGTCACTCTGGATTTGTGCTGGTGTTTATCTGCGATCAGAATCAGGCATAGCATGTTGCCAACTGCTTAAATGTTCAACCTTGAAACAGAGAAAAAAAGAGAAGTGTGGTAGTACTCGAGGTGAATTAACAGAATGCAACAGCAGAGTATCCACACAAACCAAACAGACTAGCAAGGAGGGAATCTATGAGAAGTGAGAAAAATGAACTGATGCAATATAAAAGGTTCTGTGGTTTCCTGGGTAACATGAGTCAAAGATTACCATGATCAAAGCTGAGAAAAGTTCTTCCAGAGGAAAAAGAAAACAAGTAAAATGCCACCACTATAACCTAGCCATGCCACATTCTACTTTGATAAGTAACTATGCTAATAAATACATGAAATAAAAAGCTAGTGGCATGCAAGAACAGATAGGTACCCAGAATATAAAGTAGTGAATGTCTGTCCAAGACGTTAGCTTAACAAATATTTTATGCCAGACTCTCTGCTGGTGTGAACTGGCATAGCTCCACTGTTTTCCATGGAACTGTAATAATTTACACCACCGAAGGATCTGGCCTTCCATATGTAACATAATTCTAGTATGGATTGAAAAGTTACATCTAGTATCTTATGACTAAAACAGTTATATTCAGATAAGACAGGTAATTACAAGTTATGTGCTGTGGAAAAGTGGGGAGGTTCAACAACCTGAATGCCTTTTTGTCCTCTAAACGTAGGACCCAAGAGACTCAGAGTTTCCTTCACATCATTCCACTGAGTGACCCAGGGGGTTTGTCCCCTGCAACAGGTAAGACTGAGACTTACTGAGCCTGGAAAGTACCCAATGTGAATAGAGAAAGCCTGTAGATCTTAAGATATGCTGGAGAGTAAGGGTGTTTGTGTGGAGGCCTCGTGCCACCACATTCTTCTCCATTAGCAATACATCTCTGTCTGATATCCCATGTCCTATTGCTGTGGACAGTTGTTCAACATGTGAAAGAGGAAATACATTGGAAGATAATGCTGACAAACATCATCATCATCATCTGTGAGGAAGTCCCCTTGGCATGGAGTTGGAGAGAGAGTTATTTCTGTCAGATCAGCAGGGAACATGTTACACAACTGTTCTCTAACATTTATGGCTACTAGCTAGTTTCTGTCTCCATTTGTTCTGCTCTCTTTTTTTTCAAGGTGAAGGAGGTACACTGTTGTAATAAGCCTCTGTCCCAAATCTGGACCTTAGCGTCCAAAATCTGGGTGCTTAGCATGAACCTCCAAGCTTAATTACCAGCTTGGATCTTATCTCGCTGCCACCAATCAGGATTCTGAGTACCTGATAAACTCTCTGGTCTCCCCAAACCTTTCCCTGGGGGACCCCCAAGACTCAGATGCCCTGAGCCTCCAACAAAGGGAAATAACCCACTTCCCTTCCTGCTCTTTACTTCCTCCCAGATTTTCCCGCCCTGGGGATACTAGGAGATTTCCCTGCTTCAATCCCTTGAAACACAAAACAGAGAGGACGATTTACCTTCCCCCCTCCTTCTTCTCCCCCCTCCCAGTCTTTCCCTGAGAGAGACAGTACTCCTGGCACAGAGATTCCTATCCCCTTGCCTTAACTAGGAAAAGAAAATCCAACAAGTTTTAAAAAGAAAGCTTTATATAAAAAAGAAAGAAAAAACACATGACATGATCACTGCATCAAGATGACATAACACAGGGCTATTGCTTAAAAGAAAATATGAATAATCAGCCTTATTCAAAAAGATATCCAATTTAAACATTCCAGCAACTCCACACATGTAAATACAAAATACAATATAAACCTATTGCTTTTCCTTTTGTACTCACAACTTGGGAACAGAAGGGTAGAAAGAAGCTTGGAGATAAAAAAAAAAAAGCTCTTCCCTCATAGCCGAGAGAAATCAAACAGGCAGAACAAAGACAAAACACACCCAGAAGTTCCCTCCCTCACTTTGAAAAATCCGGTTTCCTGAATGGTCCTCTGGTCAGGTGTTTGGTTCCCTTTGTTAACCCTTTACAGGTAAAAGAAACATTAACCCTTAGCTATCTGTTTATGACAACTGTATATATGCTGTACCCCAGTACTTGTTTTACAGTGATCCCATCTTCAAAGCTCTACAAGAGTATTTGCTAGACCACTGGATATGGACTGCATATACATTGTTACATATTAAATATACACACGTGTACACATGCAACACAACCCTACTTAGACCACATGATACACATTCATGCTCTATAAATCATTATTATTCCAAAGGCTTGCTCATTTAATAACCCTTTCATATCCACTGAAGATGACCATAGGGATACACCCAGGTGGGAATTTAAAAGATTTGAATATGTTCAAAATTCACATTTTATTGCTACTTTGAATGAGCAGTTTCCTCTGAATGACAGCTTCGTTTTATGAAGCAAACATCAAAGGAAATAAGGAGCATGTAATTAGCTAAAAGCCACTGTTGGCCTATAATTTAAGACATTGTTATCACTGGATAGTAAAGCCTATTCAGTGCAATGGGTTACACAATTTATATTACACAGCACATTTTTAGTTTTATTCAAAATTAATATCTTGATCAAGCTATAATGTATGTGCAGTAAAAATAATCTATGGCAGATATGAAAAAAATGCTAACACTCTATATGTTAATCTCTTACCAGGTTGAAAAACATTGCTTTAGCGCTGCAGCTTTGCAAATAGTCATGTAGAGTTTTGAAAGCATGTACTGAGATACAGTAGTGTTGCAGAACAGTGTTAGTTGGTTAAAGGCCAAATATGACATCAATACTATCCCCAACAAGGAAGTACATTGTTAGGACTAGCATTAAGGATGCTCACAAATTTTCTCTCTTCTTTCTCACAGCATCAGCAAGAAACCTTATAATTCCAGTTAATTAGTCAGTTCTTTCATCAGAACAGAAATTGTAAACAAAAGTTAATATCAAAGTTCCAAAGCATAATAAAAAGTTACAAATATGCAAAAGCAGATTTTGCTGGTACCTGTATGGAACTAGTTTGCCAATTTATAATTGACTCTCTGTTTCTTAAGTTATTTTTGTCAGCTTTCAAAATATATATTCACAGGGGGGAATATAATTAAATTGACGTTTCTTTCATATGAAGCTCAAGCTGGCCTTTTGCCATGGAGTTGAATATAATCAGTCTGGATCTTTGAGCCTTAAGACAGAAGAGTAATCACATTGTACCTAGCTGTGGTATTATTTGTGTGAGTAAGGATTACCCAAATGAGTAAGCATTGCTAGGTCGGCCCAAGAATGCGTATTCTGGGAAGGGTACACATTTCTATTGTAGTGTTAATTGTACAGTGAAGAGCATGCTCTGTCTCTTGCATACACAAGGGTTTTTATAATTTTTATTTCATTTCTCTGAAGATAGGTAAAGCTGAAAGGGTTTGCACAAAATTACCACACTACAGTGCTTTATCTTTCAATGTAGCAGAAAACACAATGCACAGTGTATCACAGAACTACTTTTTTTATACCTCAAGATTACTGTTTATCACTATTTTTTAATCAAAGTCTTTGGGATAAATTCTGAGCAGATTTACAACCCATGGAATCCTATTGACTACAACATATAAACATTGATGAACAATGACAACATTCATAACTACAGTGTTTTCCACTAAGGAGAGTTGTTAACAGTCTCTCTTACTATTTCCCCAATAAGAGTTAGAGAGCAAAAGTTACTATTTCTTTTATCGAAAGTTATTTTACAATTAATTTGCATTCTCTCACATCAAATGCTAAATGGTTTTGCTGAGGAGTTTCTGGGCAAACAAAGTAACAATGTATGATAGCTATTCTTCCTCTGGTCATAGTTAAGATGAGACGGGTAACTTCTGGAAAGATGCAAGTACATAATCCACTTTTCTGTTCGTAAAGTGATACATTCTTTTATCTCATAATAGCTTCCTAAACACATTCTTCCAAAGAAGCTCAACAGAAATTCTATCACCAGAACAACAACAAATCTTACAGATGACATAAAAAGTCAAGGTCCTCATCATTTATCATTTGGTGTCTCATTCGTTACACTCACTCTTCTTGTAGAAGTAATAGCTTTATCAGAGTGTCCAGGCCAATTTACTTAATTATGTTCTGCCTGTCCAAATTCCCTCCACAGTTTCCATTGGATAGGGTTACTCTATGATGAAGTGATCACTAAGATCTTGATCCTGCATCTGTCTTGAGTAGGTGTATGCCTGTGTCACCAACAGCTATAGCAGATTTTAAAATGCCTGCACAGGGACACAGGATCTATCTATATAAATGAGGCTTAAATTTGTAATCTGCTTTGAAATGCTTCAGGATGAAAAATACTATACAAAGTAAGTCATCATTACTATTATTTTAGTGTCTGTTTGGCACAGTTAAGGCTATGATGGGACATTCAATTATAACTCCTACCCCCAAAAACACCATTCTTTCATCTCGTAACTTTGCAATAAATTCTGTTTTGGAGCAGAAAGTTTCCATGTTTAATTTAATCTAAAATTCTGGTTTCCTTTCCTTTTTTTTTTGTTTTTTTTTGTTTTTTTTGTTTTTGGTCTTTTCTTGTCTTCATAAAGTTTGGGGGAAATTATCTGCTTCTACAAATATTAATTATTGAAGAAAACAAAAAGTATATATTTATTCATTAATACCTTTTCTTTTCCTTACCAGTAAGTCAAAAATAACTGAATGAAACCCCTCACAAGGTATTTATTTTATATATTTAAAGATAATCCTTTAAAAATATTTCTTAGAATGGTGAAATCTAGGGGACAAAGATATCAAATATTTTCTAAGTGTATTTATTAACATTTGCTACATTTTTAGCATAGCCCAATGTAGTCCAATTCCCATATGACATCATAATTCATCATCCTTTCCTGACTAGGTAGGCAAAGGTGTCTTACTGGGACAAAATGCTTAATCAGGGTTTCTGAAACAGGGGTTGCTGCTTGTGTAGGGAAAGCCCTGGTAGACCAGGCCACTGTGTTTACCTGCCCCGTCCGCAGGTCCGGCCGATCGCGGCTCCTGCTGGCCGCAGATCACTGCTCCGGGTCAATGGGGGCTGCTGGAAGTGGTGTGGGCTGAGGGACGTACTGGCCGTGACTTCCAGCAGCTTCCATTGGCTCAGAGCAGTGATCTGCAGTCAGTGGGAGCCGCGATCGGCCGGACCTGAGGATAGGGCAGGTAAACACACCGGCCTGGCCCACCAGGGGCTTTCCCTACACAAGTGGCGACCCCTGTTTGAGAAACCCTGTGCTTGATGGAGATTGTAAATGTCTCAAAATATGCAAATTACAGAAAATCATTGAAAATCAACATGGATTTGGTCTTCTGAATATCTAAGTCACTTCTGAAAATGTTCCTTTAAAAATCTGGCCCTTATTCCCTCCTTGAAAACAATAGGAGTTAGGTGCCTTTAAAAATCTGCACCTTAGGCACATAAGTCCCATTATAAATCAATGAGAAATAGGCAGTTAAATTATTATTGTGTGTATTACTCAGAGAATTGCCACTGACATGTTTATACCTAGAATTCTTATGTATAGAAAATGCCATCAGTTGTTACAGTATACAATAATATTACACAGGTAAATTTCAATACATGCTACCTGTTCTGCTGCTAAATGTGCACTCAGCTACCTAAGAACCTGACCAAATGTTATTCATCATTATTCTATACCAAAGACAACTCTATAACAATGATAATGAATTCCCCTTCTCTTCCCAATTTTATTGTGGAAATGAACTACATATTTTTAATACCAACCACCTCAGATGAGAGTGCACACCATAATACTTTATTCAGTCAAGTAACATAAATAATGATGGATGGTAATAAAATACTTCCTAAACATGTGTCCTGTTCAGGACATACTTTCCAGATAGAAACACATTCAAATCTTGCATAACTTTTAGAAACACAAAACGTCTAACAAGTGAGCATACTGCTGACTCAGAAAAAAAACACAACCAACACATTCTTAATCAATAAAATCCTTCTTTAACTAACCTCACAGTCCTGGTTCAGAGCTAGATTATGACTAACCTGTGTAGAGTCAGCAAGGGGGAGTTGATATGAGAAACCCTGTCCCCTGTTCCATCTGCATCCCTGCACAAGGTCAAGTCAGAGTCCTAGATTCTGCACTTTATTAGTACAAAAACTATGTAAGATTAATGCTACTGCCAGCTCTGGCCTTCCCAAAGAGAGGCCAGAGCAGAACCAAGGTATACTGTGTTTGCCAATGGAGTTGATATGATGCAAAAGGGAAAACACTGCTCCATCCTTTAAAAAAGTGTCACTGTGGACTGCCAAATGGACTGGGAGTAAGACGACCTGGATTCAAATCCCAGCTCTGCCAGTACTCTGCTGGGTGACCCTGGGCAAGATTTTTCACCCCTTTGTGTCTCAGTTTCTCCATCTGTAAAATAGAGATAAGGATACTTACACTTCTTTGTAAAGCACATTGAGAGCTATTGATGGAAAGTGCTATTTAAGAGCTAGGTATTATTATTAAAAGGAGTAACAGGAGTCTGACTCACCTGTTCTCCCACTGAAGACAGTATCAAAATACCAGCAGGCAAGGGGCCAAATGAAAGTTGCACAGGCAACCTTAATTCTGGCATTTCCTAACTTCAGAGTTACTGACTTTACTAAGAACCTTACCATTATTTTAATGTAGGGGATTTTTTAGAGTAATTTCCTCCTTCCTTTTTAAAAAAGCAAACTGAAAACAAAACAGAAATTTAGTTATATGGAACCGTATTGACCTTCACATGAGTCATCAGCAGGGTTGGGCACTTTAGATCCATTACGCAGCCATTACCATGTAAGAGAATGAGTAGCAGAAGAAAGCTGATATATTCTACATGGACTTGGCATTAGGACGCAGTAACAGTGACACTTTGCCAGTGTGTTTTATAGCTGTTTGCTAGACAGCAATCAGGACTTCCAAGTCAACCTGAGATTCTATACGAGAGCGTGTTCTAGCACTTACAGATACTTCTCCCCCCGGCTTTTTCTGCTCCTATCTTCCTATCCTCAGTTCTTGCTTCTCTCCATTGTGTGATGCCCTTGTCCCACCCCCTGCTCCTGTCTTTCCCCTGCTTCTGCCCTGTCCTTTGCTCCTCCCTCCCCTGGGCGCTATACCATCCCCAACTCTTTCCTGTGTCCACACTCACTCCTCTTCCCTCTACCACTCCCATCCCCTAGTCCCTTGCTCCATTCCCTTCTACGCCCAGGTTCACATTCCTCCTCCCACCTGGAACTCCTGTCTCTGGTCCCCTCTACACTTTCCCACCTCTCCACATTCCTCACTTCTCTGGCATTTCAGTCTCTGGATGAAGCATGCTCAATCACTGTGTGGAGATGGCACATGAGCAGTCTGGTCATCATAGGGATTGTCTGTGGGCATGGAGCATGCACAGTGTGGCAATCCTAGAGCTTCCCTACAAAACACTTGTAAGGTTTTTCCTAATCTCATTCTCAGCAATGGCTGAATCATGTTATCTAAAAATCATCCCGAGACACACATTTGACAATTTCAGCCTGAATGGTTAAAGTTTGGCAAAGTTATAAGCAATTGAAAATGGATTATTATGATGGAAAGTGTCAGGCAACTTTACTATAGGTGTGGCTAGCTGTGCTTCTTACAATATGGGCCACATTCTGCATTTAATTACCAGGATCTAAATCTGCAGAAGGGCTTGTCTACACAGTAGGGTAACATGCCTTACAGAGTGTGATTTTTTAATATGAATGTGTTGTGCATTAATTGTGCAAATGTCCCCCAAATTATGAATTTTTATTATTTAAAAATTTTCAAGTCTTCAACGCCTTCTAGAAAAGATAGGACAGAAGTCTGAGAGAATAAAACTCATGGGGAAACAGCAACATTTCTTCAGATTTTCCAAATAGTCTGAGGAAACTCAGCATTTTGTGGAAACTCAGCAGTAAAGTGCGTACTATTGGTGCACCTGAAGAGATTCTCCTCTCCCCCCCATGCCCATGAATGAATTAATAAATACATATCAAATATTATATTGCTAGATACATTAGTGACAAATAAGGAAACAGATTGAATAAAATTTTGTAATTAAATTAAGTCAGCTATAAGTCATATGACTTTGCCAACATTAAGGAAAAAGTTTACCTCATTGACAATTTTGTCAGAAAAAAAAAAGGCTTGTGTTCATATTGATTTCTTTCACTTTAGTGATAAAGTGAAGAAGTAAAGCTGATATTTACAATCAAGTGTGCTCATACAATAAAGTTAGTGGAATACACCTGTACTAAAAGATGCTTGATCACGAGTGGAATAACCAGAAATGTAACTGTTTGATCAATAAGGTAAAGACATAGTTCAGCCATACATAACACCATTACTGTTAAAGCAAGAAGAATAGAAATGGAAGATTTATATAGTTCTCCAGCAGGCTGGGACAGCAACAGTTCTTGCAGAGATTTTGATTTGTATAAAGGACATAAAACAAGTTTAAAGAGCATCAAAACTGTGGAGCACATTTCTATATCTATATAAACTTTAAACTGGACATTTCAGCAGCTAACTGAGGGTGGATATAGAAACTACATCTTAAGCAAGCATAATGTGCAAAGTTGTCTGAGGGATGTACTGCAGAAAGGCCCTTGGAAAGTGATGTCAGAAAGCAAGCTGCTGACCAGAGTAAGTCAGCCAGTGTTGAATGCATGTTCCAAGATGGTTTTACCAACATCTTTGGCCTAACTTGTCTTGTATAAGCTGGTATGGCAAGATGTGTTGCACAAAAACACTGGAAAATTCCATCTGCAGTTGCAAGAACTCAAGAGTAATGATTCGTTCCCTGATTGGATAGTGAGAGAAGACAAGTTTCTCATTTTGGTTGCCCATTTTCAATCTTTGGAAGATGTATGGGTCACCACCTGATTAATTCATGCTAGCATCTCCAAGAAGAGGGACCAATTTGGATCACTCAGCAAAAATGGGATAAAGGAGAACCAGCTTGCTGACATGTAAAATTTAAAAGAGTCAGAGAAGCTTTTAAACAAAGGGTTGAGGGAAAGATGACAGGTCTGGAGGAGCAGATGGTTCTGACAGATATGTACCCTGAAGAGAGAATTTATTAAAGGGGAAACTCTATATCCTAGTAAACAGGAGATGATAAAAGTTAATAAAGTACAAGAAGAAACTGAAGAGAGAAAGTCAAACAAAGAAGATTCTCATTCATTTATATCACATGAAAGCAGGCAACTGAATACTGACAAATTTTTTAATACAAATGCTAGAAGTCTATATATTAAGGTAGATGAACTTGAGTGCCTGGTATTAAATGAGGATATTGAAATAGTAGGCATCACAGAACCTTGGTGGAATGATGATAATAAATGGGACATGGTAATGCCAGGGTTCAGAATATATAAGATCACAGAGTAGGTCATGCTGGTGTGGGAGTGGCATTATGTGAAAGAAAGCATAGGGTAAAACATAGCAAAAATCCTAAATGAATCAAACTGTACCCTAGAATGTCTATGGAAGACATTTCACTCTTGAATAATAAGAGTATAGCAGTAGGAATATACCACAGACCACTGACCCGGATGGTGAAAGTGATTGTGAAACGCTCAGAGATTAGAGAGGCTACAAAAACAGAAAACTCAATAATGAGGGATTTCAACTATTCTCATATTAATTGGGAACATGTCACCATAGTATGGAATGGAGAGATAAAATTTCTAGACACCCTTAATGTCTGCTTCTTGGAGCAGCTAGTCCTGGAACCCACAAGGAGAGAGGCAATTCTTGATTTAGTGCTAAGTGACGCACTGGATTGGGTAGTATAGCTGAACTGCTCAGTAATAGCGACCATAACATAATGAAATGTAACATTCTTGTAGGGGGAGAAATACCAAAGAAACACACCACAGTAGCTATTAATGTCAAAAAGGGGAACACCACAAAAATGAGAACACTAGTTAAATGGAAATTAAAAAGAACAGTCATGACAATGAAATGCCGCAAGATGCATGGAAACTTTTTAAAAACACCACAATAGAGGCTCACGCTAAAAGTAAAATATAAAATAAAATAATCATAAAATAACAAACTCATTAAAAGGACCCAGCAATGCCACCATGGTTAAACAGAGTAAAAGAAGTAGTCAGAGACAAAAAGACATCCTTTAAAATTGGACTTCAACTCCTGGTGAGGGATCTGGTAAGTTAAGGGTAAAAGTATAATTAGGCCAAAATACAAACTGAAGAGCAGCTAGCAAACGACACAAAAGCTAACAATTTTGTAAGTATATTAGTGCTAAAAAGACAATAGGGGTCATTGAATGATTGAGGTGCTAATGGAGCACTCAAGAAAGACAAAATCATTGCAGAGAAGGAAAATAATTATTTGCATTGGTCTTGACTGCAGATTATGTGAGAGAGATTCCCACATCTGTGCCATTATTTTTAGGTAACAAATCTGAGGAACTGTCCCAGACTGAGATGCCATTAGAGGAGGTTTGGGAACAAATTGATAAATTAAACAGTGATAAGTCACCAGGACCAGAGAGTATTCAATAAGAGTTCTGAAGGACTGCAAATATGAAATTGTAGAACTACTAATTGTGGTATGTAACCTAACCTATCACTTAAATCAGCCTCTGTATCTGATGATTGGCAGATAGCTAATGCAATGCCATTTTTTTTAAAAGGCTCCACAGGTGATTTTGGCAATTACAGGCTGGTAAGCCTAACTTCAGTACTATAGTAAAGAACAAAATTATCAGACACATAAATGAACTTAAAATGTTAAAGAAGGGTTAACATGGCATTTGTAAAAGGAAGTAATGCCTCGCTAGTTTATTAGAGTTCTTTGACGGCGTTAGCAAACATGTGGACAAGGCTGATCCAGTGGATATAGTGTACTTGGAGTTTTAGAAAACATTTGACAAGTTCCCTTACCAAAGGCTCTTAAGCAAAGTAGACAATCATGGGATAAGACAGAAGGTCCTCTCATGGATCAGTAACTGGTTAAAATATAGGAAATAAAGGTGAGCAAGGGAATAAATGGTCATGTTCTACAGTGAAGAAAAGTAAGCAGTGGGGTTTCCCAAAGATATGTGCTGGGACAAGTTCTGTTTAATATATTCATAAATGATCTAGAAAAAGGGGTTTACAATGATCTGGGAAAAAAACTATTCAGGATAGTAAAGTTCAAAGCTGACTGCAAAGAGTTATGAAAAGATATCACAAAACTAGATGGCTGTGCAAGAAAATAGCAGATAAAATTCAATGTTGTTAAATGCAAAATAATGCACATTGGAAAACATAATCTCAACTATACACTCAATGATGGACTCAAAATTAGGTATTACCACTCAAAAAAAGAGATTTTAGCACTGTTATGGATAGTTCTCTGAAAACATCTGCTAAATGTGTAGTGGCAGTCAAAAAAGATAACAATGTTAGGAACCATTAGGAAAGGGATAGATAATAAGACAGGAAATATCATAATGCCATTGTATAAATCCATGGCATGCCCACATCTAGAATACTGCTTGCAGTTCTGGTTGCCCCCTCTTAAAAAAAAAAAGTTAGAACTTAAAAAAAAATGCAAAGAAGGGCAACAAAAAATGATGAGGGCATGGAATAGCTTCCATATGAGGAAAAAATTAAAAAGCCTGGGACTGTTCATCTGAGAAAAGAGATAACTGAAGGGGAATAGGATAGAATCCTATAAAGCTATGGAGTGTGTGGTGAAAGTGAATAAGTATATGTACACCTCTTCACATAACACAAGAATTAGAAGCCACACAGTGAAATTAAGAGGCAGCAGGTTTAAAACTAACATAAGGAAGCACTTCTTCACACAATGCACAGTCAGCCTGTGGAACTCATTGCCAGGGGATGCTATAAAAGCCCCCCAAAAATAACAAGGTTAAAAAAGAATTAGATAAGCTCATGGAGGATATGTCCATCAATGGCTATCAGCCTTGATTGTCAGGGACGCAATCCCATGATCCCCTAAACCTCTGATTACCAAAAGCTGGGACTAGACAACAGGGGATAGATCACTTGGTTAATCCTTTGATCTGTTCATTCCCTCTGAAGCATTTGGCACTGGCCACTGTCAGAAGACAGGATGCTGGGCTAAATTAACCATTGGTCTGACCCAGTGTGGTCTTTCTTACGTTCTTATGACCTGTCTTCTTCAGCACATGACTTCCCAAAAGTCAAAAACACCTGGAATGGAGAAGTTTGTGGTCCTTGGTTGGCCAGCTGGGAGTACTCCTGGTGATAGCAAGTACCTATCTCAGATAGGCAACTTTAATCACCTCTTCCTAGAAAAAAAGAGTATAGTGATGTCTGTCCATCACTCCATCTGTATTTTCAGTGTCAATAATTGATCTGAAAGCCAATGGCTGAGCAAAGATCTGGTAATATGAAACACACAGACTATCTCTTGGGCTCTGACCCAAATCAGTCAGCTGGTTACTTTCTGAAACAGAATACCTAATTAGTAAGAGTACATGCTTATGTAGGTGTTTTAAAGATTGTCACAAAGTGGTCCTTGTTTTGCAACTGATTCCAATCAAAACCATTGTTAAGTTGTTTTGAAACTGAACTCTTGTTAACTAAGATTCTGAAACACTGTACATGTCTACTATAGTTAAGAGTTTCTCATTGCCCTTCAAGTTCTAGGTGTATATAAAGATAAAATGAGACCAAGTAAGCAAACTTCTTGATCTGTACTCAGTCTATAGAGTTTGTCATAAATGTTGGAGTTTGTTAGGTAGTCAGGAATGATAATCAGATCCTGGGGCTTATATAATTTATGGGAAGTAGGTTAAAAGGGTTGACTTCTACAGATCCATTGGGAAGGAGACCTTGGGGAATTGGAATGTAAGTAATTGACCAAACTGTCTTATTCTTTAGCTTTGTTTTGTTTTTCCTCTCTTGTGTTAGCAACACTGGAATTGCTAACCATATGGAACAAAGGAATCCCTATTCTGAAGGACTCTTTAATAAAAATAAATTTCTGACACCAGAATTTGACCCATTTATCTCTGTATGATTGACAGTCACAAAGAGAAACTCCCAGTTTTACTTATAAATAGAACTCAGAATAGTTAATCAGCCATACTGATCTTGAGAAATGAAATCTAAGCAATGTCATATATTAGAGCAGTGGTTTCTATGCTCTGTGTGGTCCTGCTCCTATTTTTAAACCTCACCTTTTTAAAATGACAATAAAGTTTTTAAAACAACAATCTTTTCAGGAAGCAGTAAGAAAGAAAAAAACAGGATGAACAATAATTTCATGAAAGTCCTGGGACAGAGATAAACAAAGTTGACAAGATAAAGGTTTATATTATTTTCTTTAGAACTTTGAACACCATAATGCAGAACAAGAAAAAGAACTAACAATGGGGTAAAAAATAGAAGATGATTCCCTGGAAGAAAATAATACATCGTCACTATTATAGCCATCCAAAAATCAGATATTTTTAATTCAAGAAAAGTCATAGTTTGCAAGAGAAGTCAACCATATACAGATTTCTAAAGAAATAAAAGGAAGGAGTGTAAAAAATGACCCTGGAAAGCTAACTCAGATTTGTAGTTATTTTGCATGACACACTAGTTTGCATTTGTGGCTTAAAACAAACTGCATGGATGTATCTTGAAAGGATTAGGGTTCCAGGTTTCTTTCATTAAAAGTAGTTGATCATTTTGCACTTTCATGCTACAGTAAATTGTTTTGTTGTTGTTTTGAAAAGATTTAGAGTTTCATAATTTTAGTTTCCTCTCATACAATAATGGCTCATTGGACTGCAAAAGGGTGAAATGTATCATCAGAAGCTGGCATATGGGGGTGGAGGAGGTGGGGGAGAATGAGAGGACTTAGATGGGGTGAGCAGGACAGGCCAGACATCTGTATTAGAACCATTCTCCAGGATAGTTAAAAGTGTGCAGCCTCACCACCTGTTAGAAAGCATTGTGAGAATGACGTGCTTGAAAATGGGCAACACACACTCTTACCACCAGCTGCACTACCAAGATAGGGTTTGTTTTCACTCCACAATGCCTCCTTGGCTTAGATGAACACTCACAGAGATGAAGGCCTGAATTCTGTTCCTATCTCTTCCATTGACTAGACTTAATAATTGTATGCAATTCACAACCCTTACTTAGTGAAGTTTATTTCTTTGGAGGGTAGTGTTAAACAAATATTATTCACATTTTACAAAGGCACTGGGAAGTTAAGTGGCCACGCAAGACATCTGTGGTACAGTTGAACGCAGAATCCTAATCCCTGAGGTGACAGATTAGTTTTAGCCTCCAGGCCACAGTGTCTCTTTCATATCTATAGACTTGAGTCTTCTTTTACTTACACTGGTGTAAAGTAGGAACTTCTGTACCAGAGTTACCGGAGTTTTAAATTTGTGTAAGTGAGAAGAGAATCAGACCTTATTTGTTTATGCCATCTGCAAAATGAGTGTACTGTGGTATTTAAGAAATAGTAAGTGATCATGAATTTAAAGATTAACAATGCAATTACATAAGGAGCAGACTATAAATTCCAAATAACTTGAGTATTTCTTTAATTTTGAGCACTTAACCCTACAACCTTAACATTGCATAAATGAAGGCTGTGTTTGTATGAGGGGAATAGGGGGTGTAGTGGGGGTTATTGTTGGTTTTTAGTTATGGAGTGGCAATAGCTGTCCCAGAGATTATGTTCAAAATTAAGTGACCTTTAGTAAGAGATTTAGGGTGGGATTTTCAAAAGCAATTTATGTGGCTTAAGAACATAGATTCCATTGCCTTTCAGTGGGGCATGTGCTCTTAAGTCACATAGGAATGAAATATTTCAAAAGTACCTATTTGAGTTGTGTCACCAATTTCTTCATAAAACAGGCCTAATGATATTTAATTATCTCACCGGGTCTTATGAGGATTAATTAACGTTAGTAAAACAATTTGAAGATGAAAAGTGCTAAGTATCATTATTTGGTATTTGTCATAAACTGTTAGTAAATGTGTTAGCTCCACTTCTTTGCTCTTCAGTGAACATGGCACTGCCTTATTTTAGATGGTTATTACATCTACTCAGAGCCAGATTCAGCCCCACCTGTAATTTTGTAAAGCCTCAGAGGAAGGTAATTCAATCCAATAATGAAACCTGTGGGACTTACAGATATCTGAAGGCAGAATTCGGTTCTCCATCTGATTAAACAACAGAGTTACAGTGAAAACAGACATTATGAAAGTGCTTGAAATTACCTTTTCAAAGCTGGTGAAACAATTACAAACAAAGGGAAAAAAGTTTTCCATGTAGCAGAGAGGGGCCCAAAACCAAAATCACAGGTTCCAACTCTGGATCGTAATCCAAAAATTCATGTCTCTGAAATGGCCAAAACACTTAACTTAAATCTCAACATACCAGTAGCTGTATACAGTACTGTTTTAGCTGTATTGGTACCAGGATATTATAGAGACAAGGTAGGATAGAGGTAATCTCTTTTATTGGACCAACTTCTGTTGGTGAGAGAAACCAGCTTTTGAGTTTACACAGGACTCTTCTTCAAGCTCCAACTAAAGTTGTTCCAATAAAAAAAATTACCTCACCCACTCTATCCCAGTAGCTGGACATTCAACTTCCATATTCCAATTAATTCAAATTTCAAGGTATTGTAAGATTCAGTTTGATTTGGGAAGATGGCTCCAAACTTTTGGCTTTCAGATCCAGGGTTTGGATTAAAATTTCTCTTAACACGTTTTTAAAAAAAAAAAAGAAAATAAAACAGAACAAAAAGAACCATATTGTAAGTAAGTGCAGACTCATTGGAGCTGCAGTGGTTACTTTATATGACTTAGGTAAAACAATTATTTAGAAAGTTCATTTTAAGGTGTACTACATCTACAATTTTTTGAACTTGGCATAACCCCAGAGCGTTTTAATTCTAACTCAGACTCAGAGAATGTTTTTTCATATCCCAAAAACCTAATAAACAAACAAAATTCACCTATATTTAAGACTTCTGAAGCCACCTGAAAGTTATAAAACAAATTGAACACTCTACCTTTTGTTGCTAAACTACACTTATTTAAGTGATTAGCTTAGTGCTTGTGAAAATCTTATGTGTGACATCATAGCCTCATTCACAGCAAGGCCAAAATTCCCATTGACTTCAGTAGGGCCAGGATTTCATCCTATATTTAAAACAAAGATTGAATTGCTTCCTCCCCTCTTCCCAATAATGTGATTCAAAAGACAAAATAACTCTTCATATTAACAAACTCTCTTTCTCCCCTCCCTTTCTAGTGGGTACTGTCTTTTAAAAGCAAACACCCTTGTCTGAAATTGTGTTCAATGGCACAAATTTGTCAAACCTGACATGGAGAGATCACCTGTGCGATTACAGGGTAGTGCAGTTTTCATAAGCATACATTTGATGGTCTTTGGCTTCTAGGCCAACAAATGTACCAGCTAGTGCCAACTGCTTTGTTCTTTTCAAATTTATTTGTGTTATTACACCTCTTTTTTCCCCCTAAATATATACCATTAAGGACAATGATGATGTGTTTTGAGATTTAGACACCAGTTAACTGAATATAGAATAAAGGCTAACCCACTTCACTTAAGCAATAAAAAAGGAGCTCTCAGATGAGGAACTGCTATGCCAAAATGGAAGAACCTCCATTTCATCCTTTATTCACCACAGACATTGTCTTTCAGCTGACCTCTCCATCTCCTCGCTGTGTTTGTTACCCCCACTAGCATGTTATTTCTGAAATTAGGCCCTGAGCTTGCAAAAACATACACACGGAAAAAAGTTTACTCATGAGCAATCCAAGTGGACCAAATGTGACTAGTGCCACTGAACTCAAAGGGCCAAATACTAGCCAGTGATTTTAATGGGACAAATTCAATGGGACTTCTTACATATGTAAAATTACTCAGATCCAAAATATTTGAATCTTTGAAGGATCAAGGAATTAGGTAGTAAGGCCCAGATTTATCAAAGTATTTAGGCATTGCTCTGCTCAGTATTGCAATGCCTAACTGACTTAGGAGCCTATATTACTTTTGAAAATGAAACAGACTCCTAGGTTAGTTAGAAACTGCAATGTTGAGCAGAGCAACACAGCAATACCTTTTAAAATCTGGGCCTAAGGTCTTGGGGTATGGGGGGGATTTCTCTTCTCATTTATTTTGTACAGTATCTATAATACATTTGAATATTTGAAAAATAATTAATATTTGAGAGGGACATGTTACATTATGTCAAAGAAGCATTTCCCTTCAACAATTCTAAATGTGTTACCTTTAAATTGCCCCCTTAATTTTTAGAGTGAAACCAGGAAGGAATTTTTTATGCCTGGGCAAAAAATAAGTATTCTATAAATAAAAAGGAGATAATCCTTACAGTTATTTGCATACTGCAGCTGGATCTAAGCAGCAATTAAGCCTTGGTCTGATAAGATCTAGCACACTATTATTCAGATAGTAACAATTCCACAAGGAAATTTCACTGTCCTGTTTCACATCCCACATCAAGTGAAAGGGCTGTGGACCTTTGTAAAGGGTGAGAACAGATTTTTTTTTTTACACTTCCCAAAGATTGTAAACTTCATCAAGGACCATTTAAAATAGTTTATGAAGTGACATTCTTATTTATAGAGTTATAGATAACTATAATAATTTATTATTAATCATAGCAAAGTACTATTTGCCATAGTCCTGATCTTGGGAAAATAAAATAACCCAAAGTACGTTTTCACTCTAATTAAATTAGAACTATTGTCAACTCACGTTTTTGAAGAAAAAAGAATAATCAGATGCTTGCTGACCTTTATGTCATTGCAAATCTCAGTTTTCTAACATCACATCTACCATTTAAATTGATATATAAAAATGGCAATAAAGGCTGTACTAATTCATAATTAATTCACAATGGTCAGGCACTTAATATACTGTAAAATGTTTCCCAGGAAAGCATGACACTGGTGGAACATAGTAAAAACAGTTATACATTAGTATTTTGAACCATTATGTGAATTAATTCTGAGGTTCATTAATCATTTTTGCAGTGGTAGCGTTAAACTATGATTGTTACGCTGTAAGTGAAAATGAAGTAATTAAAGACTAACAGTTGCAGTCTTTTGTTGAGAAAAGAAGTTAATAATTGCCCTGTTAATGTGTTAAATAAATTTGATATTTTTAATTGATGGAATTTAATTGATGAAACCATGAGGAATTGACCATTTTTTACGAGTTATGGCAAATGCACAGCCAATGAGACAGTCATTAACTATCGAACATTTACAACTCCTGTAAATGGGCAGCACACTCCCTACTGACCTCCATTTGTGGGGCTCCTTAAAGAATTCCACACAGCATTTATTTTTTCCAATTACACCCCTTCTCCCAGAATCTAATATATTAGCATAAAATAAAATAATGCTCAGTCCTTGGCCTTTTCTTCTCCACTCTGAGACTGGTCTCTGCAACTCTTCCTTGCATTAAACAAGCCAATCTCAGCCCACCTTGATTAGAGAATCTTTTCTACTCCCATGGAGTCTGTTCTCTCTGGCCTTTAGCCTCTGGCTTTGTGGCCCAAACCCTTTCCCAGCCAATGGTCATGGAGGAGACCTGCATAACTCTGGCTCACAGCAGTTCTTCTAGCCACTTATGTTATATCCAGACCCCGTAGAAAAGGAGATAGACACAGAAGATTTGATTTAAACACACAGCTGTCTGTAGTGATGGCTTTATTGCTCTGGCAACAAAACTGAAACTAACATGAAAGTGAAATTTTGCTCTGCGTGGAGAAGGGAATACATTTGAAGGGCAGGACATCACATTCTTCCACCGTATTTTAAAATATTTTCCAAATATATAAATATTATTCTTTACATGGCTAACACTATATATAACCAAAAGTTTTGGGTACACTACTGAAAACACTTAAATTGCAAGGGATTATTTTGCTCTTGAATAGCAAGTCATCATCTAAACAACTTGTAAATCATGCACAGCAATGGTTTTCACACTCTCTTTGAATAATTTGTCAATGATGGTGCAGCAGTGCCCTGCACAACAGGAAGAGACAATGGTAAAGAGTCAACTGGATCTCATAAGGAATCAACTGTATCTGATACCAAAATTTCTTCCACCAAATAATCCAAAATAAGGAGTTGTAATGGAATGAGGTTTGAATGGAGGAACAGAAAGTCCTACAGAAACATCTCCAGATTCTGATACTTGTCGAGGCTGAAAATCATCCATATAATATTTACATAAAATACCATTGGATAGTTGACCATGAACAGAACAGGCCACAGGCATTTTAAAAGTTCTCAGGTACCAAATATGATCCACAATTAAGTAGTGAGCTCTGCTACTTGTAGTCTCCTACTTGGGGGGAAAATGATGAGTCTCATGTTGTTGATCAATCTGCATAGTTTAGGATTTGGCTACATGTGTGGCAACATCAAGACTTAACAGGTCCCAGCATGTACACTAATATCACTTCAAAAAATAGTTGCAGGTGATTCCTGGATAGTAGGATGTGGTGTATTCTTGTAGACAAGCAAGAAATTGTCCAATTTCTGCTGATGATTCAAAATAGACTAGTTAGCTCTTAAAGCATGCTTAAGTGTCTGTACAAAGAGAGTTCCATTAATCCATTTGCAGCCAATATTTGAAGCCAAATATGTGTAGCAATATTTTGGCTAGCTGTCAGACTTAACAGTGAGCTTCACTGACATATTATTTATCAACGTTCTTTAAAAAACAAACACTTTGGAGGGTCTGTCCTTTATTTCTTGAAGGTTTTGAAGTTTTTTTGTCGTCACCTTGATCTTAATCCAATTTGCCTTGAACTTCTCAAACCAAGTTCTGCCAAATCATGGTGGATACTTTTCTTCAATCACATACCAAGGTAAAACAACTGATTGTCCATCTAGTTGAATTTTTCCCTGGAGTACCCCTTTTGGGGCTAATTTTTCCTTTTGGTCTTCACACCATAGATTTTTCCAGAGGAACTTGTGTCAAAGTCTGATAATAGGTAGATGCAGAAATCAGTGCAACAGTAGCTCCCGTATCCAGTTCCATTTTTGTAGATCTCCCTTGATCAAAGACATAACCCAGATGCCAACTCTGACTCCAGCTTCTCATAACACCTACAGTGCTAGGTCTTGGTCAATGTCACTAGAGCTCTTGTCTTTTTCCACATTATGAATTCCTGACCTCTGTCCTATCTTAGGTACAATCTTCACAGGTGTCTTCTTGGATGGAGGGTTGCTCTGTGACCCTGGTCACATAACTATATGACAAGTCAAATGGGATGTGTCCTTTCTTCTGGCACTTCCAGCAAATAACCTGGCATGCCCAGCACACCTTCTCAGTGTGAAGTGTTTTTTTTAAAAAAACAACGGCTACACAGAGTGTCACAGGAACATAAAGAACTTCCATCTCACTGATTCAGGAGGTGAACTTTTCACATACTAAATTCCAGAGACTCCTTCTCTGTGGTTTCCACGGCAATAGCTACCTCAATAGCCTTTCTGAATGTAAACGTTGATACTGTCAGTAACTTTTCCCGATCCACTCATTGTGTAATTCAGAGAAAATTGGTCACACAGGGCATCACTTAATGCTTGTCTGAACTGACAGTGCTCTGACAACTTCCTTAGTGTAGTAACAAACTGTGCTACTGACTTTCCATATCCTGATGGAACTGACATTGTTCTGCTATCATTGATAAGGTAGGAGAGATATGTCCCTGCATTATTGCAGTAATTGCAGAGTATATGGCATTCTGGAGACAATAGGTCAGGCAGCAGCCCAAATGCCTTTAGACCCATCGCTATCAGCAAGGTTGAATCTTCTTGTCCGTCAGCAGTGGAACTGCAGACTATACATTACTCAAAACATTGTAACTATACTGCCTATGATCTCTGGTTGTTGTCCAATTTGCCAGCATTGCCCATGAAAGGTGTCATTTCTTCTTTCCTGTTGAACTTTGGGCCATCCCGGACAGCTCCACTGCCAGAGAGGAAACTTTTTTTCTTCTTTACTGTGCTTTATCTCCACCTGTTGACTGTGTGCTTGCACTGAAGAATCACACCTTTGGAATTCCTCCTCTGGCTATAGACCCTCAGGGCAGGCTACAGGCTGTTTCTGTCTCTGCCTGATGGCATACAATCAGTCAAGAAGCTGCTTGCTTCCCTCTCATTGGTTGGTCTCTCCAGAAGCTTGGTAGCAATGCCAGAAACCATCTCCCTTGTGCTGCTTTTAATTTCCTGTTTCCCCTTTCCTGCTGGTTGGCTCACATTGTCCCAGCAACAAAAAGAAGCAGTCTGGTGACCTTGTACCTCTAGGTGAACTCTCCCACCATTTATTATTAATTATTATTGGCTTACTTTGTCTTCTTGTTCAGGAAGAGGAAGCACTGGACCCTCTTTGGGCAGAAAACCCTTGTTGCCAGTATGTTATATTTGGACCCCACAGAGAAGGGGACAGACACAGAGGAGTTGGTTTAAACACACAGTTGGCTTTATTGTTTTGAAAGCAGAACTGAAACACACAGAGAAGTGAGGCTTTTAACTGGAGGGGTCATACAGAGCCCCCTGAACATTCAAAGGGACAGGACGTCACAATTTCCCTAGTTGCTTCCTTCAGTATCCTCTCAGAAGTTCCTTGGGTAACTCTTTCCTTTACCTCTCTGCATCTGCAGCCATCTGCCCGATTCCCTCTTTTATAAACCCCAGGTACATCCCTTCAAGCCCAATTTGGGCAGCAGGTCCAGGTTCACTGGCCCCTGCTCCCTCTTGAAGGGGCCAGTCATCTTCTGATAAAAACCCATAGGAAATATGTATGTTAAGTTTATTTTTTAAAAAACCTGTGTGCTTAAATTTAGATATCCAAATCCATGTTCAGATACCTAAATAAAGCTATGTCAACATTTACAGCAGCATGTAGAGTACAAACACTGCACAGCCAGCACAGGTATAAATAGCAGTGTAGACCAGTGGTGGGCAACCTGCAGCCAGACCGCAGTGCCCATCACTGGCATAGATAGTGACACACAACTTAGGCAAGTAAAGTGCCTTACACACCTGAACTCTATGGGCATATACCCATAGAGTCCTTACACGCCCAAGCAGTACATCCCATATCTACATTGCTGTTTTTAGCAGAGTAGTGTCCTGCCGACTTCCCGCTGCTGGAGTCTTTCACTGTGGTATGTAGATACATACCACAGTGACAAATATGGACACAGCCTGCCTTTCACTGTGGTCACACAAAGACTTCCTGAGTGGTCATCTACAGATAATCTTAATGACCACATGAAACATGCAATTAAAGGCCACATAAGTTTACAGCTCTCAGCTCAGGGTCACAGCCTGAGCTACTCAGTATAAGTGAGTTTGTTATTTAAATATAGGCCTGCACCACACAAGAGCACAAGGGAATGAAGCGTGTAATTTTGTCTCTTCTTTACCTTGAGGGCTGGAGGAAACTCTTCTACTCATATTATTTCAATAGTGTGTTCAAATAATGTTTTAAATAAGAAAAATATATTAAAATTTTAAAAACAAAAAATGAGTCAATTTTGAACCTTGTGAAATAGAAATGACTGACTTTTTTATTATTATTTTCAATGAGCTCTGCATAGGAGATTTAGTTTTATATTTTTCTTGTTTTCTATGGTTGGAAAAATGACAATATGAAATAGAAAAAAAAAATCTCTCCATTAATCATTGTACTTCTTTTTCTGCCAGTAACAGAGCAAATTATCCATAAAATAAAAGGGTATTCAAATAGATATATAATAAATTGTTTTTTAAATATATAAATACAAGCATGCAGGATCAAATTCTGCTTTGCTACATTCTATTAAATTCAGTGGAGTTACTCCATATTTACTGAGGTGTAACTGAAAGCAGAAATAATCCCATTTTTGACACAGCAGTACTTTTACCATTGGACATTGTACAATATCCCCTACCCTTTGGCCAAGTGGTATGGACCATAAAATACTCTGGCAGATCACAACATTGCTTATAAGATATGGTACCAAATGGAATCCAAGTCCACCAACATATTTACTACTACAGACTGATATAGATGGTTAAAAAGTTTTATCTCTGATTAGCTGAAACAGAAACATGATGTCAGCATGTACTATGTTGCAAAGACTAGATATACATTATAACATTGAATTAACCCTGAATTATCCTATTTGAGTTTTCTCTGGATTTTGTATTCTCATAACTTTAACTGTAACTCGGATATAATTTGTTGCCAATGACTAGCTTTCACTTGCTATACGTTATCAAAAAAGAAATTATTTTAAACATTTATGAAACAAAAAGTATAAAGAAGGGGGAAAATAGAATATTTAACAGTCAATAAATCTTCATTTTAACAAACTTCCCTTTCTTGTGACTCTTTATTTGCACGGAATCTTTTAACTCGGGGATGGGGGGGAACAGACAGAGACTTGGTGTGAAAGTCTCTTATGCATCATATTTTTTTTGAGAGAGAGAGTGAGAGAGAGAGAAATTTAGGTTGGAAACAGTGGAAAAGGAGATACATGCAGAAACAAAGGCAGATGATAAAAATACATGTGATGGCTGTGGTAGCCTTTATTGTTTAGGCAGCAAAATTGAAAATATGAAAATGAGGCTTTGCACTGGGAAAAGGGGAGTGCTCAAACATTTAAAGGAACAGGACATCACACTTAGGCTTTGGGAGTCTGTGATTCAGTAATAGTACTCCACACAGTTTCTCTTTTCATGGAATTTCAGGGTTGGAAGGGACATCAGGAGGTCATCTAGCCCAACTTCCTGCTCAAAGCAGGACCAATTCCCAGACAGATTTTTACCCCAGTTCCCTAAATGCCCCCCTCAAGGATTAAACTCACAACCTTGGGTTTAGCAGGCCAATACTCAAACCATAGAGCTATGCCTCCCCCCTTATAGCTTTTCTTATAGCATCCTTGAAATATTTATACTAGCATGCCCTATGGTGGCATTTACCACTTTCTTCCCTAAATTCACCACTACTTGTGTGACAAATGTCTGCCTAAACTTCTTCACTGTTTCACCCTTCCTTAGAATAAGTTAATGCTTTCATTTGACACTAACTTCTATACTTTGAAGCAATCATCTTCCCAACCCCCTTTAGAACTGTCTTGCTCAATATAGTCCTCTTTTAATCTCTTTCCCCTCACCCCCCATCCCAGGAATATGAATGTACTGTAGTTACACTAACCCATTTTGAATAATTAAAATTCTGGAAGCTCTGTATCATGCTAGTTGCCCCATTCTATACCTGTCCCATTGCTGTACTATTAATTTTATTAGAAGCCAACTAGAACAGAAAGGTGCTTCATATCTGACTTCACTCATCCCCTTATAGTACCAGAAAAAAATCATCTGATTTATATTAACTAACTATTTGGAATTTGTTTGCTTTTCATATTGGTATGAAGTACTCAGTTTAAGTCTTTTAATCAGTCTTCCAGTCCTAGTTCTGCTTAATGCTTTGCAGTGAATAGCCAGCATGAGTATATTCTTTTTTCTTTTAATATTTGACTTCAATATTTTATACTGTTTTCCTCAACCCTGGAGATGGATCTGAACCAGAACCCTGAAATTGAACACTCTAAATCTGAGGAAGTTCAGATATGGATCTCTGTTCTGCACTTCATCGCAGAAATCAACTGCTGACCATGTTTCTTGTCCAATTAGTGTGAACTGTAGAGCTTTTCTTCCTGACTGGTTCACCTTCCTGAATGTTTGTTCTAATAGGTCATTCACATATGGGACTAAAGCGAGTAAAAACAGATCTTAGTACTAATTCTTGTGGCACTCCACAGTTTACTTTATATTTCCAACCCACATTCATAATCCTAAATGCTTTTACACATACAAGTGCAACGTTTATTTATTACCTAAGCCTTGTCTTTGGCTAGTCATGTACAGTAGCTGACCCTTGATATCATACTTACTGACCTGTCATATTAGTCTTTCAAGTAGTACTGTAGCAAAGCTTTTTCAACACCCAGCTAATCCTATCCACAACTTCCTACCTGTCAACTCATTTTATGGCATTTTTTGAAAGAGAATGAGATGGGGGAAGGGATAGCTCAGTGGTTTGAGCATTGGCCTGCTAAATCCAGGATTGTGAACTAAAGCCTTGAGGGGGCCACTTAGAGATCTAGGGCAAAAATCAGTACTTGGTCCGGCTAGTGAAAGCAGGGGGGAATGGACAAAATGACCTTTCAAAGTCCCTTCCTGTTTTAGGAGATAGGTATATCTCAATTATTTAATTTAAAAATTAGACACTCTCTTCTGTGAATGTGTACTGAATATCCTTAATTATATCCTAACTTTTTGGTTCCTGTACTATTTCTGTATCATTATTTTCTCTACTATCTTCCCTGTGATGCAGTCAGGGTGACAGAACTATGGTTAGTGTTTAAATATTCCTTAGATCCCTGGGAACAGCCTCTATTTCCAAAGGAATTTTAAATACAAACTCTTGAATGTCCTATTCCTGACACGTTCTCTAGAATTCTGGGATACATCCCATATGTCATTGTTAGTCATAAGACATTTTCTTGATCAGATCAAGACAGAAAACAGGTGATTACCACAATTATTTCATCATGCTCTCTGAGTCATGTATTGGTGTTTTTAGCATGTCACTCAACATCCTTTCTGAACACCAAGGCAAAGAATTCAGTTTTTTTAAGAGAATAAAATAATAATTTGTTATATTTACATAAGAATCTCAAAGCATTTTACAAAACTTTTAAACAAACAAAGGCCCTGCAAGTCAGTGGGCTAGTTAACTAGCCCACACACCAAAGAACATCCTCCAGCGAGAAGATTCCCATCTCTTTTTCTTAAGGATTTCAGTTTTAGTTCTACAAAATAAAGCTACCCAATTAACTTCATCATATCGATCATGTCCTTTCACCCTGACTGAAGGCTGTTTTGCTGGGAATCAAGGTGAGCCTCTCTGTTACCTTCTCCTTCCTAGCCCACTCCTTGTGAGATTACATCAGGCCATCTGCCTGGGAGTTCTTTAAGATCGATTCTTTCTATGGCTGGTTAAAGATTAAACACTAAAAATAATTTTTCATTTAAAGTTTGTTCACAAAAGGGTCTGCTTTCCACAGAAAAATTAGTGGTTTTAATCACAAGTTTTCAGCCAAATAAACCTTTTGTGTGTGTGTGTGTGTGTGTGTGTGTGTGTGTGTGTGCTTGTTATTGTAAAATAAATTCCCACCAGGAGAGGGAAAAAATGAAGAAATCAGATCAGTTCTAATCCGTTCCCCTGCCCCAGGCTATTCTGCTGAAGCTTACTAAACTCCTGCAGCTGTTCTCTCAATGGAGCTACTTGCTGAGTTTTAGGAAGACCAGATGATCTCCAAACTATCACTTCATCCCTGGTCTCACAATCATCTGGGATTGGGAGGCAGCTGTTTAATCATGGTGTGGAAGGGGCAGGCAGGACCCCAAGTGCCCTTAAAAGGTTTAATTGGAGCCACCCTGTGGAGGGCCTCAATTTAGTAAAGTACTTAACTGTGTGCCTAACTTTAAGCATCTGAGTAGCTCCATTGAATGTAAGATTACTCATATGCCTAAATTTAAGCATGTGTTTACGCATCTTGTTGAATCAGGCTCTATATAACAATCATTTCATCCACAAATAAAATTAGAGGTTAACCCAAATCAGAGCTCATGATAGTTAGAGAATGTTTGAAAGCTGAACACACTTCACAATCCATGTGTTGCAGGTGGCCTCTAACCTAATGATAGGATGAACTCCAGAACTCTTAAGAGTTCAAATTCCAGATCTAAGTCTTAATTCTGCAGCTTGATCCTTTTTATGATATGCTGGAATTTAGATGAAGTGTGGGTCACAGAATATATTAACATCACACAATAGCTTGGGAAAGACAACAAGTGACAAAATGTTGTATCCAACTGAAACTTTGAGAAATTTAGTGATAGTCTAAAATATAGTAAAAGTGATTAAGCCAGGCCTATTTCCACTCCTCTGTAGTCTGAAATACTTAGTAAATAGTTTTGAATATTTTTTTTAAAGCAATATCTGTATTCCCCCTGTCTCTGGCAAACGCTAAAAAAGGACAAATTAATGGGCAATTCAATACAAGAGGTTTGCCAACCTCCAAAAAAGACCTTTTATAAAGGTGACTTCAGTTTGTCAAGATTAGAGTCTGCATCATTCATATTGGTTACATTTGCTTTTAAATGAGACTCATCATCAGTCAAATCACCTTAAAATACTTCTCTTATGGGGATGTCAGAAAGAATCAATTATTTGTTGTCAGCACATCTGGCTTGCCAAAATAGCACCAGCTGCATTGGGCTTAATTTTTCTGCACATCTTTTACAACCTGGAAATGATGCAACACATTTAACCAAATTCCAAGGGACCTATGGAGAGCACCTGGAACCCTGCAAGCTATTCAAGATGCTGATAACATGGACAAACTCACCATAGTAAACTCTTCTTTCTTCCCTACTTTTCTAACAGAACAGTAACAATACAATACAATTCAAAACAACACTAAATACTCATCCTACACCAGGTCTGCTAGGGCTTACCCCTAAGCTTGTATTTTTTTCTTTTTCTTTTTGTTTTTTGTCTCTGAAGCCTAATACAATTGCATGGTTCATTAGTTTTATTATTCCTTTTATTATTTTATTATCTCCAGCATATGGAGAAGGCTGCATATATTTGGACTTACAGAAAATAAAGAAATGACTATAAGATTACAACATTTTTGTGTCAGCACTTCGGTATGCCATGTTTACCTGCCAGAATAAAAAAAAAAAAAATTGACCCATCTCTACCTCATTTCAGTCAACCAGACTGCAAACAATGGAAATGTACATTTTCAAAAGACTAGGCTCAGTGACATCATTAAGATTTTCCTGTTCCTTAAAGGATTGGTCAAAAGGCCACTGAAGTCAACAGGAAACTTTCCCTGATTTCATAAGATACTTGATCTGGGAGCTTAAATACTTTTTATATTGAGGATATAAAAGAACACCATAATTTACAGTGGGCTTCCAGGCAAAGTATTGCACAGGTACCAATATTTTTAGCAAAATCAACATGTTATGAAAAGAAAAATTAAGTTTCTATAACTTGATACCTTATGTGGCAAAGCACAACACTATTCCATCCACAAGGGCACATTGGACATGAAATGGAAATCAGAGTGTATCTGAGCATACAGGAAGTGTTCCTGAGGATTTCCCTTCATAGTTGCTTTTTGTATTAACTAAACCTTTATTTAAAACACTGGGCCAAAGCTTCAGCTGGTGTAAATTCAGTGTATCTATAGTGACATCAATGGACCTGTACTGATTTGTACCACCCGAGGATCTGATGTATGATGATGTGCAAGGGGTTTCATAATATTCAAGATGTTTCACTTATTATATATATATATCCACTGAGTATGCCAGTCAGGTAGCTTTTCACGTCTAGAGGCAGAAAATTCAATTTTTAATTTAGATCACAGGTTTCATTCTAATTCTTATTTGTTCACTTCGGAAGACTAACATGTAGATTGGCATAATTCAACTCATTTGGCAGTACCTGCTCATGAGAGGTCCAACACTGGAAAAGCCAGAATGTTTGCAGGTCAGACCTGATATGTAGTGGCAGAGATTTATGAAGAGTCTTATACACATCTGCTTTGGGGCAGTCCTATTAGTCCCTTGTTTCTATTTGTACACAATTCACTCCTTTTGCTTCCTATTCTAGCTCTAATCATTACTTTAATAGTGACATATCCATTTGCTCGATAGCCCTTTCTTGTCCTGATTCATAGTTTTAGTGTGTTCCCTTGAAAATATGAATACTTTACCTCTGTCCCAGGGTAATATATAAAATATTTCTCTATAAAGTCTTCTGAAGCCTATCAAAACATCACTGTGAGGAGGATAACAAAAATATAGATATGCACAAACCATCTTTTTCTTTTGTGATTATACAGTGCCTAGCACAAATGATGTCCTTGTCCATGACTACAGGTGCTGCAGTAATACAAATAATTATATATAATGATAGAGTCGTGACTAACTTTTGACTTAAATCACACGCATCATCTCTGCCGGAAACAAGCTATCCAATGCTAAGATTTTTTAGATTGCTTCAGTGCAAATTGGATAATTAGGGGTCTACCTGATTTGCTTATAAAGAACAGTGTACAATTATGCCTGCAGTTTAAAGCTCAGTTTGAGAATTTGCCCCAGTATGAGAAGGCAAGGGCTATATAATCATCCAGTGCCTCTCTTAACTGTATATGTGGTTTCACTCTTTGTGGATAATTGGTCAGGTATCCAGCACTCCTCTCAGCCTCTCTCTCCTTCCCCCTCATACAGCCTCCCCCCCTCTTCCATTTCTGATGCATTTTTAAAGAAGTCCTCAGGACACAAACACCTCTTGGAGGAGGAGAATAGTAAGAACAAGCCATGAGTGAATAGGGAAAAGAGAGATCAACTAATGCATCAAATGGAATGTGAAAGAGCCACACAAGCACAGAGCAACATGAAACTGCATCAGTACAGGGCTGCTCTCTGTCAAAATGAAGCAAGTCTCAATAGAGCAATGACATGATGAAGCAACAAAACAGGAGTGTTTGTACCATAATTGTTTCACGTTTCCTTTTCAACAGCATTCAATGATTGTAATGTTAGTTCTCCAGTTTTTCAAAGCAGAGTACCATAGATATTGATCACATAAGTGATCAATATCTTTGTAATCTTTCTGAAATGTTCATTCAATTTTCTTTTCTGATAGATTAATACGCAGCAGGTCGCATTCCCTCATCAAAGATTTCTACATTTGTATTTTTTTTTTCATTTGCTCCTGTCACACTCTGAAGGATTAGTAATTGGTGGGTGTACAATAAAGTACATGCCCCCACTCTATAACTGAGAATTGCCTATGTTTCTCAATGTTCCAAAACACTATATCACAGAAAGTATGTTCAGGCCAAAAGTAGTTAGTCAATCAATCAAATAAATAAAATAATACTAAATAACCCAAAAACGTTCTACATAGAGTCCATAATGTTTTAAATGTCAGTATAGTTTCTCCTAAACAGATATTTTGACAAATTCGTTGTTTTGTGTGTATTGAGCTTAAAAGAGAGTTTTGTTTCTTTTCCATGTGACCCTTTCTCTAACTAACATATGCATCTGCCCTTTGGGTTTTTACTTATTAACCCAAAAGTTAAACTGACCTGCAAAGTCATGCAATTACTCCATATTAGAAGGCTCATCTGTCGAGTTATAATAGAGTATTGTATCTTGCCACATTTAACTGATATTTCCTTAGCTGCTTTTGAAGGCCTCACTGGCTTTCTTAGTTGCCTTTTAAGATTTCTGTACTGTCCTTTTAAAGCAATGATATGTATACAGCATGTTCCCTCTAGAAGTCTGCTTCTGGATACAAAAAATGTTTGAGTTGTCCCAAAATGTGTTTATGATGGTGTACTAATTATGGACCTTAGTAGTGTTAAGAGACTGGAAATCAATGGCCTTAGAGCAGAAGCATGATCTTACCAGAGGACCCTAATGTGATAATTTCAGTTTGTTTGCTTAACATAAAAGAATATTTAACAAAAGAAACTACAGAATGTAGATAGTTCGATATGGTTTGTGCCTCTAAAGATCAGCAATAATTGGAGTTTAAAGGCAACACAACCGCATAGCGATTAGTCTGAATGAAAATAAAATGTTAGTGAAATAGAAAACATATCACCAAATTATAAATAACCTGGGAAAAATAGAAAGATATAACAACTTAATAAAGGACTCTGCTGCAGCTTTAAGATATTAGACTGGTACTCAGAGCTACTCAAGACCTACTAGAAGCATAGTTGTTGTTTGCATTCAGGTAAATTCAAGGACTGTGATTAGCCCAGTCCCTGAGCTTGAGCGTCAGTTCCATGGGAAGGAGAGGGGAAAGACAGGAATTTTCTTTATATGTTCTCTCCTTCACATATCTAAGAAACTGGTCAAAGAAATCAGTCCCCAAAGTAAAACACCACTTGCCTAGATTTTAAATAAGCAGTCTGACACCAAAATGAACAGATGAAGTGAATGCAGCGTTCTATGAGTGTAAGGTTCTGCTTTCTTGAATCTGTCACGGGTGGGATGGGTCTTAATTTGCAGCTCTGTTATGTCCAGTTTTATTTTGGTAGTTTTCCTATGACTTTCTTGTACAGTTTGAGGAAAATATCTCCCATCACCTTCCATTTTGTATAGGTTTGTGTTATGCTATAGGGATTGAGCTTCATTTCACTTTATTGACTTTGGGGATTGTAAGGAGAATTTTGCTGCATTCAAATCTTTGAATGTGGTTAGGTTGGTTTCAGGATACTTAAAATGCTAGTAACATTTATACAATTTGTAATGCCTGAGATTTGAAATGTCTCATTGAAAAACATTGTAAATTCCTTTGTTGCCTGAGGAAAAGTGTTAAAGTACTGAGTCATTATACTTTATTAAAAACAGTCCTCCCCATCAAATTGAATTAATAAAGGAAAATTTGCATACAGAAATTTGTATAGGCTATGTAATATGATTTGTATCTTGCTTACTAAGGGTGGTAGTTACTATTATTTGCACTCAGTGTGTTTAGCATAATTTATTTTCAATTTTGGGCATCTGTTTGATGCTTTAATATGCAGTTATTGCATGACTTTGCAGGTCAGTTTAACTTTTTGGTTCATTTTGTCCTTGGGTTTGGAAGGTAGCTTGGGGGCTTTCTGAATTGATGAACTTTATGGGTTCAGTTTGGCAAAGTTCTTAAGTACATCTGACTAAGGCTGTGAGTAAACCCACTGATGTCAATGATACTGCTCATGCTCCAAGTTAGATACCAATCCAATAAGTGTATTAGTCTTCATACAACAGACATTTTTGTGCCTGCCTTTTATTTTTGGATGTTTAGAAGATGTTTCAGTTTTTGCCTAATTTTTATTTTAGTCAGGATGTAATGGAAAAGCATAGGGTCCATGTCTATATCCTTGACCATTTGCTTTTAAAATAAATTATTATTTAAAATTGGGGAGTCTGGTTGTTTCAATATTTATTATAGAGCACTGGGCTAAGGCTTAAGAGTCCTGGGTTCTATTCCAGGTTCTGCCACTGGCCTGCTGCATGACATTGGGCAAGTCATTTCATCTCTCAGTGCCTCAGTTTCTCTGTCTGTAAAACAAGACTAATGATACCGCCCTCCTTTATAATCTACAGATGAAAATGACACACAAAGAGCTACGTATTATTATCATCAATCATCATCACTGTTATTTATGGAATACATTGATATTTTCCATATTCATATCATTTGATGTCATCTCAGAAAATTACACAACATATGGTAAGTATGCTGTAAATACATACAAATAGACATTATAAGATGTGTGTGTGTGTGTGTGTGTAATAAAGAGAGGTAGTTTTACAGTATTTTGTCTATTCACATTAGCCAGTCTAATCTGACAGGTATACCAAAATCTCATTTGACAACCCTTCATATGTAAAAACATTTCTGAATAACTGAAATTAGGAATTTGTAGCAAGTGCATTTGCTGTCAATATGGAAAATTACTTGTCTGATTATAAGATCGATGAAGATAGAGAATAGGGAAGAATTCTCCAAAGTTCAAGACAAGGTGTACTCTGGTTAACACTGTACAATAACATGAAGGTGAACACCAAAGGAAACCTAAGGGATCAAGAAAATATTTTTTTATCAAAAATCCTACTATAAATGACTCACCTTGCTAATCATTAAATCTATCCCACGCAAAAGATAGGATATAATAAAAATCACTCACTTCTGTCCACCACCAGCCCTGCTTTCAAGTCCCCCCCCCCAACATTATGACGAGCCTTGCAGAATCCTTTGTGTCAGTAAATTTGGACTTTGACAGAACAAGGAGCAAGACAGTTTCAGAGAAAAGTCTCTTCACAGAAAGTGACTTTCCATCCACCTTCTCCCTCTTAAGTCTGGGAACGGATGGTTTGAGTCACATTGCTGATTTCAGCTGTGGCAGCATCATATGGGCAATCCACAAGCCAGGACCCAAATCAGCTGGATTTGTAGGCACAGCCCAACACCTTAAACTCCATCCAAAAACTGATTAGCAGCCAGTGAAAACTACATAGCGTATGTGTAATGTACGCTCTGTGTGAAGCACTGTTTGCCAAATGGGCAGCCATATCTCGTAGCTTAGTTTTCTAGTGGTGCCAAATTGTAGAGGAGTAGTCTAATCAATTGGTTAAAGAAAGAAAAGGAGAAAGAGTGCCCTAAATCTAGGTGTATGGTAAAGTGTGGCTTTTCTCTATTAAAAATATCATGTGGATCTGTGTATATTTTCCCTCAGTGATTCACAGGTCACATTTGTGTAGTTCTGATGTAGTATGAAAATAAGACCTTATGCATTTTTTATTGGAGGGGGAAACCCAGGAGAGAGATCCACCCCAGAATAGCCAAGAACCTGGTGGTTAGGGCAATCACGTGGGATGTGGGAGACATGAAAAATGTTCCCATTAAAGTTTGCTTTGAAACAGATATATTGTGCAGAACATGTTGGTTTTGATTAAACAGAATCTTCTAAAGGAAAAAATAAGTTTTGTCTTGTTGACCTACAACAGAAACTTAGGCCTGGTCTACACTACAAACTTAAGTTGATGGAAGCTGCCTTACGGCGACCTAATAATGTATGTATCTACACTACTAGGTCCTTTCCACTGACCTAACTTACCTGTAACATTGACCTAATTAATCTACCTCCACAAAATGTCTAGCATTTAATTCAATGTCGATGGGTCAAGAGAGAGGCATCATATACGTACCTCCCAGAGGTGTCCCACAATGCTCCACTATGACCGCTCTGGAAATCATTTTCAATGCTGCTGCACAGCAGCCAGGTACACAGGAAACAATACCTCCCCTTGTAAAACACCCAGGAGCTTTTGAATTCCCATTTCCTGTTTGATCAGCATGAAGTGCTCACCAGCCCAGCTAATCATGGTGAGTTAATGACCCGGCCTGGAGTACACAGGAGGTGGTGGAGCTTATTGGTCCATGGAGAGAAGAATCCAGCTGAAGAAACATAGACTGTGATGGGTTGGATCACAGTTGGGTTGGCCAACTGATGTGCCAAGATTACTTATGCCCCTATTTTCCCTGCCCTCCCAGCCTGGGACTTCAGTGCCTTGCCTGGTTTGAGCCAGACCCACTAGCCTGCTGCAAACCCAGACCCAGGTCTGAACCATGTCCACTAACAGCTGTAGGTTTAAACTGAAAGCAGCTTAAGAAGTGTTCCTGTCTTTAACACTCAGATGCTCAACTCCCAATGGGGTCCAAAACACCAAGTAAATCCATTTTACCCTGTATAAAACTTACACAGCGTGAACTCATAAATCATTTGCCCTCTATAACATTGATAGAGAGATATGCACAGATGTTTGCCCCCTCCTCCCCCCGGTATTAATACATACTCTGGGTTAATTAATAAGTAAAAAGTGATTTTATTAAATGCAGAAAGTAGGATTTAAGTGGTTCCAAATAATAGACAGAACAAAATGAATTACCAAGCAAAATAAAACACACATTTAAGCCTAGTACAGTAATAAAACTGAATGGAGATTTTATCTCACCCTTAGAGATGTTTCAATAAGTTTCTTTCACAGACTGGACAACTTCCTAGTCTGGGCACAATCCATTTCTGCTGGTACAGCCCTTGCTCCAGCTCAGGTGGTAGCTAGGGGATTTCTCATGATGGCCACCCCTTTTGTTCAGTTCTACCCACTTACATATTTTTTGCATAAGGCAGGAATCCTTTTTCCCTCTGGGTTCCCACCCGTCCTTCTCAATAGAAAAAACATCAGGTTAAAGATGGATTCCAGTTCAGGTGACATGATGACATGTCACTGTAAGACTTCAAGCCTTCATTGCTCCCAGGAAGGCTTGCCTGCAAACAGAGCCATCCATAGTCAATTGTCCTGATTGATGGGAGCCATCAAGATTCCAAACCACCATTAATGGCCCACACTTTGCTTAATTACAATAGGCCCTCAGTTATATTTCATATTTCTAGTTTCATATACAAAAGTAATACATTTAAACAAATAGGATGACCACACTCAATAGATTATAAGCTTTATAATGATACCTTACAAGAGACCTTTTGCATGAAGCATATTTTAGTTACATTATATTCACACTCATCAGCATACTTTCATAAAATTATATAGAGTGCAACATCACATAGAAATCTATTAAACGATTGTGCGGGGCATTGGGGAGAAGGGCTACACCAGGGACAAGGAGCAGTAAAATCAAAGAATTTCAGCAGGCGCACCAGAAGACAAGGGAGGCAACCAGTCATTCTGATTCTGCACAACAGATATGCCACTTCTACACTGAGCTGCAACGAGGAGAACATTCTGGAGGTTCAGTATCCCTTCCACTCAACATCGGAGGGAGGATACTAAGAGTAAAAGGCAGCCATTCAAAGACCTTTGATGGGCAAGACTTCTGTGTTTTCACAGAAAAGCTGATTTGGTTTCTCCTCTCCCAGTTTTACAAGCATTGTTTGACCAAGGTTAAATTATTTCCCTGTTCTTTCAGTTTCTTTATGTTTGTGCAATAAAAGTCAACCATTTCAGAATGAAATACTCTTTATTTATTCCAGGCATGGGAGTTTGAGAGGGGGAAGGGATGTACAGGGAAACTGATGCAATGGAGTGGATGGTATAGGAAGGCACAACACAGATAAGTGGCACATATTACTATGGCTCATTACTGAAATGGGTTTTCAAAGCCTTCTGGAAACACAGAGCTCCTTCCTGGGCTCTTCTTATTACCTGGTATCTGGCTGCTCAAAATTAGCTGCCAGCCTAATTGCTTCCATTTCCTACTTAAGATCTAGCCTAGAAAGCAAACTGTGTCAGTGACCCTTAACCATCCAAAGATACATTCCACCACCATTCTGCACTTGTTCAGCCTATAGTTGAACTGCTCCTTACTGATGTCGAGGTTGCCAGTGCACACGTTCATGAGCCATGGAAGCAAGGGGTAGGCTGGGTCTCCCAGGATGGCTATTGGCATTTCAACATCATCAACGATTATTTTGTGATCTGGAAAGAAAGTCCTTGATTGCAACTTTCTAAACAGACCTGTGTTCCTACAGCTGAAAGGTGCATGACAGGTGCCTGACCATCCCACACTGATGTCAGTGAAATGCCCTCTGTGTTCCACCAGCACTTGCAACACCATTGAAAGGTATCCCTTTCAGTTTACGTACTCTTTGGCAAGGTGGTCTGATGTCAAAATAGGGATATGCATTCTGTCTATCAATCCAACCCAGTTAGGGAATCCCATCATAGCAAAACCAGTCAATATGTCCTGCATGTTGCCCAGAGTTACTACCCTTCTCAGTAGAAGTCTGTTTATGGCCCTGCACACTTGGATCACAACAGCTCCCATGGTGGATTTACCAACTCTGAATTGATTCCCCTACTGATGATAGCAGTCTGGCATTGCAAACTTCCACAGAGCGATCACTACTTGCCTCTATCAGACCAGGTCTCATTTTAGTGTTCTTCAGAGCTGAGGAAAGCAAAAAGTTCCTGAAAAGTGGCCTTACACATTCAAAAGTTCTGCAGCCACTGCTCATCATCCCACAGCTACATAATGATGCGATCCTATCAGTCAGGGCTTGTTTCCTGGGACCAAAAACAGCACTCCACCATGTACAGCTGCTGCGCGACTACCAGCAGCAACTGGGGATTGTTTTGTTCTATGGCTTGGAAGAGAGCTCCTTGAATGACACAGAAATATTCTGCATGGAAATACTGCAGGATAAGGTGCAAGGTGTTTGTAATACAACAAGAGTGCACAGCGGAGCAGGTTCCATGCTTCTTGGACTATGGTGTACAGAAGCCAAGCTTTCCAAAAAAGGCACAGAAAAACATGGGTTGTTTGCTATTAATATCAGGGGAGGGAGGGAAGAAGGGAGGAAACTGCATCATGGAAGGTCAAAGCCATGTTCCCATTCAGCCGTGACAATGTTTTGATCCAGGAAGCACAGCAAACCCATCCCAACCCCCCCTGCAACTAGTTGCACTGTCGGATAGCTCCCTATGAGACATTGCTCTGTGTTTCAGTGAAAGCCCTGGGGGGAAAGCATCCCAGGGCCTCGCCGCCACTCCTCCACCCTCACCGCCACTGCTCCATGTGAGGGCGGCCTGGTGTGCCGCTGCTGCTCCCAGACTGGTGCTCCGGGGCAATGCCCGGGACCAGTTGTGTGGTGTCGTAGGAGCAGCAGTCACTGCAGCTGGCCCTAGCGCTGCCCCAAATGCTCAGGCGGCCCTGCGGTCAGCTGCACCAGCCACTGCAGAAGTTCCCGAGGTCCCGGAAAGCCACGAAATCCATGACTTCTGTGACCTCCATGAAACACTCGCAGCCTTAATTATGAATATCAAAATTCATTGAAATGTGACAATATGCACTAGGAAATACAGCAGTCATTTATAAGTGCACAGTAATTGTACAGTTTTTGAAAAGGAAAAATATATAATTGACACTGCAGGGGGGAATTAAGGTACACAGGAAGTAATTAACTAATGTGAAAATTGGTTAGGATGCTAGGATTAATACATCTACTCTTTTGAAGTGTCCCACAGGAGCATTAATAAATACTCAGGATCAAAACCTTATTTTTAAGGATTAGTTTGAAAGACAGCACTTTCCAGAAGCACGGTGTTGTCTAACATTATGCAGGGATTTTAGCTCTGGAAAGACTCAAAAGGAAGACTGCCACCTACTAAGTCTTCTGCATCAATTCCTCTACTGCCTGCCTGTTGGGGGAAAGTCTCTCATCCAAGTACTGGCCCAGTCTGCCCATGTTTAACTGATTGATCTGATGAGAATAACAGCACAAAGTGATTTAACTGTATAGCTAGTAAATTTCAAAAGGATTTTTACTTCAGAAATGTGGGTGTGTTTAAAATTTGAACATCTGAACTATTTTTAGTCAAAAATTTCCTTTCATAATAAAAGGAATGATAATCACAGTACAGATTAAATGCATTCAGTTTTGAAAACTGTATTTTAAAAAACAAAAAAATAGTTGAAGTGAAAACCATCTCTAAGTTAAGTAGAAGCCTGGTGAATTCTTGAAGTAAAGTTTAACATCTGAAAAGAAGCCATTTCTAATAGGCAAGATTACAACCATAGTTCCTCTGCTATAAGGGCAACAACAAGATGAGCCGACACAAATACTCTGTTGGCTGTGACTGTCACGTGAATAATATTGATTAAGGCAAATTGAAACTGAAAGTGTAAAAAGCATGGACTAAGCCTAAGTGCTAGATGGTAAGTCCTGCTCTCACACCAGAGACGGCCGCTCACTTCTTAGCACTGCAGCTACATTTGAGAATAGCAGACAGAACTATTATTAGAGTTGAATTAATGCATCTTGACTTATTCAACACTTGGAGTTTGTTCCTTCAAACCACTGTCCCTTGGGAAGATGCTTTTGAGGATTCAGATCTATGTGTACTTACCATATCTTTATTATTCATAGTAACATTAAAACAGCACCCAGAGATATTATCAGGGCTTGTGGCCTTTTGTAGTAGGTGCTGTAGATATGTACACTAACCATAGAGAGTCCTTGTCCCAAAGAGTTTGCAATCTTATTTGATTTATGCTCTTCCATCTCTGGTCTCACCCACTCCTTTTTCTTTTGTCTTACACAAGATTATATAATCATGAACACACCAACTAAGTTAAAGGCAGGACTAAAACTTTTTTTTTTTTTAACAAAAGTTGCAGAAGTAGAAAATGAAACTTATTTCCCACCCTGAACAGAGCTTTATTATGATGGTTTTAATTACTTCTGTATAAATACCATTGGAAGGAAAGAAAGATGTGGAGCAAAACTATGCGAAGAGTTATTCTAGATCAAAAGCCAGTTAATTAACTTTCTGCTCGTCTCTCTTCCCCCTTTACTTTAATGGAAAGTACACAAAGCTTTTCATAAATGGGAATTCAACTATTATAGCAACTGAAGAATTTTTTCTACCCATTTTTTTCCCCAATCATGCTTAGCACGAACATAGTTTTTTTTTTCCAGTCCCAGACTTCCCTATGTTATTTTAAAGCATTCCACATGGGGACTGCACCTAAAAATAAAGCCATTAATTTAAAAAAAATGTGATTTTGACTACTTTTTTCTCCAAAACGCTGCCATGTGGTGGGAAGGAGGCTACATTTGAATGGAAAATAGCTGACTCAGTAGGGCTTTGAGGGCAGAGATTGGAACATGGGATGGATTTGTCTCCATGGTACCATCTAGGTTTATGTATCACCTCATCACCGCTGAATTCAAGTAGAACCCCTTAAAGAAAATGTTCAAGAGTTAAGTAGAGCTTGGAGCCTATTAACTCTCTCTGGGTCACTTCTGAAGTGGTTATTGAAGAGGACCTGGTCTAAAGCAATAGAACTGAGTTGTGTAGAGAGGCAGCCATTCCTGCAAACAGCTACTGACTTTAGACATCTTGGGGGGTCCCTTTTCTCATAGTTTCAGAGAACCCACTGGGTTGAAAACTGTATCGCCTCCACACTTAGTGGCCCTCAACCTGCTCCTGTGCAAGCGGATGCATTGTGTGCAAAGGGATGCTCCTGTGCAAAGGAGTACATTGGGAGGAAGATGGGTTTTCCTCTCCACCCTACTCCATGAGTTTCTCCATGGGAAGTGGAGATCTGATGATTCTAGTAATAATTTCAAGGAATTATTTTGTCTTGTGCCATATGCTTTTATAAATAGTATTTTTCTCATTTTAGATGATTTAGATAATGCTTCCTTAATCTTACAACCCACAAAAACAATCATTCTTACCTCTGATTGCCAGAAAGGTTGGAGGCCACTGGACGAGAAAGTGGCTCTATGGGAAGTAATGGGAAATTTTGTATATGTCTGAGTAAGGCTGAAAGATTTACAGTTCCCATCCTCTTTTAAAGAGGGAGATATTTGAGAGTTTCCAGAATATTTCAATTTATGGGTCTGGGTTGTTCGAGACCAATACAGGTTCGAGTTAAGTTTTTGATCGAGTGAGGAAAATCAAAACGTGACAGATTGAAAGTTCAAAACCACGTGGCCATTTATTGATAGGGGATAAGTTGCAACTTGGGCTGGGGAGGAGCGCTTTTACCTACTAGCAATACTATTAAACAAGAATATTTACATAACTTGAAACAATCTATTTACAACCAACAACTGGAAACCAAATGATCTGTGATTAACTTCTCACCAGAAATTAGAACAGATGCACCAAACTGAGTAAACTATATACATTAACCAAATATTGTAAAGTACAAAAATTAACCACAATAGCAATCAATACAACAATTTAACTTTCATATACTATATATATAACTTGCACCAAATAACAACAATATATACAGTTCTGTACCAAATAAGGGAGGGAAAAAGAGAAGAGACTAAGCAAACAGAATATTCACAGAAATGAAGAGGCTAAGCAAACAAAATGATACAGAAATTAGAATACAAATACCACACTCCAAGTGCAGCTGACTAGCAGTACAGATACCAAGGGCATGACGAATTGGCAGGACACAACACAAGGCGGCAGGATACACAGGAGACCCTTCTGGCTGAAAGGGTGATCAGACCTTCCAGCTAACACACAGAGACTCCTGTGGATCCTGGCGTGAGACATGGTTTTATTCGAAAGCTCTTTTACTCGTGTCAGCATCTGATTGGTCCCTAGCTCCTTCACCAACCAGGTTCCGAGCTGGTGCCCTCTACGTCAATGGGAGCTGCACCTGGCACACTACTTTTGCACATGGCACGCTGGTATTTTTGCACAAGGCACTAGCCTGACCCCTAGGTGACCAGGCAAAAAGAGCAGGAGAATGCACACGGCACTATAATGTTGCACACCGCACTAGCCTGACCCCTAGGTGACCAGGGAAAAAGAGCGGGAAAATGCACATGGCACTATAATATTGCACACCGCACCACGGTGTTGCACACGGTACCAATGTGACCTTTTGACCGACAATTGGCCATACAGACGCCATGTTTGAGCATAGGCTTTTAGGGCTGTGACATGGGTAAATTTGCATCATATGTAAATTAGGTATTTTGTTTGATATAAAAAAGAAAAATAGTTTTTATTTTGTATATTTTTTATTTATGTTATTTGCATATTGTCATGTGTATAACATAACTGTTTACAGCATATATTCATATTAATCTGAAAGGGGTTCATTTTTTAGAATGTGATTTGGTTAATTGCTTGATCCTATGTATGGTTACAATTGTAAACATATGTAGTGTATGACTGACAAAAAGTCATCAAATAAATACACAGAATGGAAATCATAAATAAAATCTCTCACACACATACCTACTTGTAACAGGTGCAAACTATATGAGCAACTTAAAAAAAACCCTCATCCTGAAGTTACGCCTAGACAATGTTTTATTTATGAAGGTGGTAGAGGATAGAGTGGAGTGGGAGCATATTTTGCTCTGTATACCCCAATTCAGGAAGGCAGTCATCTTCAGACAGTGCAGGTCAATGGTACCTCCTTGAGCATCTGACACATCAAGAGGCAGAACAAAACAGGAAAACGTGACTGCTATTCCAAGAGGTACAAAGAGGGTTTTGCTTATAATTCCTTTGGATTACAGCCTATGTGTCCAAGGTGGTGGTGGTAGTAGTGTGTGTGCACATTCGCGCATTCAGAGGAATTCAGTCACAAAAAGTATTCTGAGCCATAGCAAATGCAGTTTCTCTGTCAGAAAAGACAGGAGAAACACTGAAGATCTTGCACAAATTACACCAACTTGAGGGAAATGAGTTTCAGGAAACACCCAAGGCATGGAACCTTCCTTCTTAGATAAGCACACTGCCTGCACTCTTCACAGTCCGGGCTCTAAAGGAGCTCTCAGCTGGGAGATTTGCAGGGGATATATCCCTTGATGTGCTAGGCCAACCTCATTCTCTGGATAATACCCTTCTGGGGCAGAGGGATAGCTGTGAGCCCCACTGTAAAATGAGGTTGCAATTATGCTGTGCCTTTGCCCTCTGGTTGGCTTTCCAGTGCAGAAGGTCCCATGCTTTGGAGAGTTATTGACAGAAGCCAGAAAAAACAAGGACTGAAGCTATTCCCACTTTAGGTAAAGAGGGGCCAGGGCCTAACACTATTTCATACAGCAACCTCAGGCTCTACAGGATCTTCCTAGAAAAAAATTTATATTTCACAAACTGGAGGGCATGTGACTTTTTGGCATTGATGCAGGAGATTGACAAGGAACTCAGTGGTTAGCGTTTCAAATATTAATTGGCACTCTATAGCTACATTAAAAAAACAAAAGCAGTTTTTCTACTTCTTTCTCTACGTACAGCCTATTAAGTTAAAGGATATGCAAAATCACTGCAGCAAGAGGTAAATGATGCATGAAAATGAAATGGAAATATACTTGCCCTCTGTACAGTGCTGTGCAATTGCTGCTCCGCTAAGCGCTGCTTCATACACAGATCTGCAATACAGAGCTCAGATACAGCCAGAAAAAAAAAAAAAAAGACTCCAGTCTCACTCACAAAGAAAACATTGGTTATGAGACAAAGGGAAATACTTTCCAGTCAGCCCATACCTCCTCTGAAGACCCACATACACCCCTCCAATATACTATCAAGACACGAGTCATCGTTCACCTCTGTGTTCAGAAGGTACAAAAATCCAAAAGCTCTTTCCCGGATGACGAATGCGAGTTATCACTCTCATAGCATGCTCCCTTTATCTGACCTCATGGAAACTGATCCACAGGGGTTCTCCAAGGCTGAGCTTTGCCCTAGGGGAGAAGGTGCACTAGGGAACAACGAGGGACAGGGATGGGAGAGAAAGCCATTGTCAACAGCATTGGCTCTCCCACCCCCAACCTCCCTCTCAAAAACCACAGGACTTAGATAACTCAAAGATTACAGAGTCAGAATTAGCTTGTCTCTTCCCTCCCAATCTGTGTTGTGGAAGGTTTTGAGAGAAGTGGCTAGCTCCTGTAGAAGCCATCACAATAAATGGCAGGAGGAATCCAGGGAGCAGAAAGCCACAGTGGAGATCATGGTGGGCTCAGGACCCCCAAATTTCTCTCTGCCTGGCAGTGCCAGAGGCAGGGTGGGACATTGCAGGGTGAGGTCCCTGCTTGTGTTTTCAATTTCCAGCAAGTGGGGTTAAATTAGTCATTCTCAGCTCTGAGCACTGGCTCCTGAGCAGAACTTCCTAGGAACAGGAAGAGAGAGGATCCCAACATGACTGGGGGCAGGAAAGGAGAATTCCAGGGTAAAGGTGTGAATCCTGAAGCTCTGAGTCCAGCAGTGTCAGGACCAGGAAGGAGGCAGGTCAAGATGTCCTGTGATACTGTGGCAGGCTCCAAATTTGCACGCAGTGACAGCCAACAGGCTGGAGTGGAGATCTGGGCATGGCTTCATAGTACAGGAAAGCCACTTCAGCCCTTCCAGAAAATACTGTTACTGGCTCCTATAGAGGAGAGAGATGGAAACTCTTAGTTTTACTGGCTAGACTCCCTGACAGTTCAACAGGGAGGTCGCTCCAAATCATCAGGGGAAGAACGATAAGCAAACTTCACGTGCAAGCTAATTATTTCCTTCTCCCATTTGTAACACTTTATAGAGAAAGCTAAAGAGTCCACGTATAATATTTTTCATATTTTAAATTTAGTTCCATTTCTGACAAATGCTAAAATCACATTCCCTGTCTCACTGTCCAAAACAATTGCAATGATACAGACATCATGCGATGGAAGAAATTAATATTGCTGTGAAGGAAAGTTGTTGCACATTTCCATTGTTAAAATTCCTCAACTTTTTGCCAGTCTGAAAAACAGTCTAAAACGTGGCATAAAGATAGCATTTTTCCTCAATGCTGTTAGGTACCTACATTTTCCAAACTAGGCTGGCTTTGATTCTGATCTCTCTCACACAAATTTTACATTCACTTCTACTGACTTTGACGGAATTACAATCCTGTAACTGATGTGGTAACCTAGTCCTTTGTTTCCTTTCTAGTCAAGAATAGTGGTCTAGCTGAAGTTTGTGCTGAGCCTGGTGAACTGAATCCAGGATGGTTAGAACCATGGGTAAAATTTTCAAAACACTGAAGTCCTACTGAACATCAACGGGACATCAGTGCTTTTGAAAATCTTACCCCAGGTCTTGAACTGAACCTTTTTACTGCTCACATGAAGGATTTTTTATTTTATTTTCTCTTTAGTGTACCCTGTTATTTTAAATATTCACATTGCATTTCCTGGGTTGAGCCAGAACAATAGATTCAGAGAATCCAAGGCCAGATAGGGACATTGGAATCATCTAGTGTGACCTCGTGTATAACACAGGCCACAAAATTTCCCCAAAATATTTCCTAATAATAATTTCTATCTTTTACAAAGGCATTAAATCTTAATTTAAAATTTGTTAAAACTGTTAAATTATGCATAATTTCCACTCTGAATTTGTCTAACTTCAACTTCCAGCCATTGGATCGTGTGACACCTTTCTCTGCTAGACTGAAGAGACCACTATCATATATTTGTTGCCCTTGTAAGTAGTTACAGACTATAATTCACTCATCTTCTCTTTGTTAAAATAAATGGATTGAGCATCTTGAGTCTATCACTACAAGGCATGTTTTCTAATCCTTTAATTATTCAGGTGGCTCTTCTTTGAACTCATTTTTCAACATCTTTCTTGAATTGTGGATACCAGAACTGGACACAGTATCCCAGCAGCTGTCACACCAGTATGAAATACAGTGGTAAAATAACCTCTTTAATCATACTCAAGATTCCCCCATTTATGCATCCAAAGATTGCATTAGCCCTTTTGGCCACAGTATTTCCCTGGGAGCTCATGCTCAGCTGATTAGCCACTAGGACCCCCAAATCTTTTTTCCAGAGTCACAACTTCCCAGGATAGAATCCCCCATCCTGTGTATGGCCTACGTTCTTTGTTCCGGGATGCATGCTTTTACATTTAGCCATATTAGAATGCATATTGTTTGTTTTTGCTCAGTTTACCAAGTGATCCAGATTGCTCTATGTCAGTGACTTGTCTTCTTCGTTACTTATCAGGCCATCAATAAGTGAGGTTTCCTTTCAGGTCACTGATAAAAATGTTAAACAGCACAGGGCCAAGAATTGACCCCCTGTGGAACCCCACTAGAAACACACCCACTTGATAATTCCTCATTTACAATTACATTTTGAGACCTTTCAGTTACCCATCTTTTAATCCATTTAGTGTGTGCCAGAAGACCACAGATATATTTCACAGTTTAGTTGGCCTAGGCAAAATCAGGATTTATCTGCAACCTGGAGAGATTTCCATCCTAATTTACAAACAAAAAAGCTTTTCGATAAGCTTTGGGAATGAACAGGCAAAAAAAATGTGAACCAATCAATTGCACCCATTGAGGCTTCACCATAGTTAGATTGTACCTGACAAACTGAAAAACGGTTGATAGTAAATGTTTAGTACTAATGAACTTGACACCACAAGCAAACTTCTTCATGAGGAGGAAGGAGAGCCTCTACCAAATTAATATTATTTTCTTTGTTGGCATTCTGACATTGGTGTGATGTGTCCATATGGAAAGAGTTTGAATGTGATATGCACTAGCTGTTGTCCTTTGTTCAAGGGAAAATCAGTTAAATACATTTTATCATGAATAATCTTTTTTTCTTGAACCACAGTAGTCTCTTAAGGACAAATTTAATAAGTTTAATGAACTTACAGAAAGTGACTCAGAGGATCGTAGCTTATATACCTTCAATTTTGGTCAGGGAGCTTTTGGACTTGTAACAGAACATCCAGATTGTAAATTATAACCATATTGACATGTCCTTCTGGGAGAAAAGGAAAACAATGGCCCATAAAGCTCCTGTTGCTATGTGAAAATAAAAACATCTGTTAATATAATGAGTGACTTGTTGACTCAATATAGTTTATCAGTTTTGTTCCCACCAGCACGTGTACTCCAATCAATGGAAATTACTGTAGAAGGTATCAGGGGATGCAGGGATAATGTGTTCACTCAAAAATGCATATTTTATTCAATAAAAGGTAAATGTTATAAGAAATAATTGTTAAATCCATGGTCAGTAATTGTATAAACCCCATACAAATTCCATTAAGCCACACAAGATTAATATAACCTGGTAATTAAGTGATAAAGTTAGGTTAATTGACATTTTGAAAAAAATAGTCTACATAAAAAAAAAATTCTATTACACTTTCTGGTTACAAATTCATCATTCAAATGTTTTAAAATGTATGAATAAAATAATTCAGTAAAATATGCAGCTATAGGTTATGCAGTGTTATACTGAGTCACCAGTGCTCATGAACTCTGACTTCTACCCAGGAAGCCATAGATAGGTAGTTAAAAAAAAATAATAAATACATAATCCACACCCTCCAAAGCTTGTGTGTAGTTTCTGTTAGTTTCTCTCTATACAGTCAAGCACTGCCAGCCACAAAAACTTCGCGGTACCAGTTATTTCTATTACTTCAAGCTACATGTACTATTAAAATATAGTTCTACATTGAAAAGTGACTGTAAAAATGGAACTATGTAGTCCTGTCTATCAAATACTTAAAGATCAGATATTCCTGATTTTCAAGTAAAAATATGGTTTTTGAGCTGTCAGCCCTGCAAATTTACCACTGAATCTGAAAGTCAAACTATCTTCTTCTAGCAGATTCTGTAATAGGGCCTTATCCAGTAGTTAATTCTGTTGGTTATAACAGAAGCTGTAGTAGAATCCAGCTCACTTTGTTTGAGCTGTATTGACTTTGCAGTACCAACAGAAGGAAAAGAGTAGTAAAAACATACTTTTTTGTCAGCAACATCAGCAGATGTGATAACGAATACACTGACAGAGTAGGCATGTTGTGTAAGAAGGTTCCATTTTTACACAGGTCACTTTCCAGAGGAGAATAGAACTTGGTGGGCCACTCTCTTCCACAGATTTGTTTACTTATTTGGAATAAACTAAGTGAAATATAAACTCTCCTCACCCCAATAGCTTATTAGAAATATCACTCTTACCTCCTTGTACTGACTTATTATTGTACTTTCTTTAACCTGCATCCATCTCAAACAACCTAGGATAAGAAGTAGCCTTTGTTTAGGCCTAGAGGGTCTTAGTAAGTTCCAAAGCTGAGAGTCAGTCATTAAAATGAATAATAATATCCCCCTCCCCCCGCCACATTATCTGCAGTCCTCTTCTCAAGGAGAAAGCAAATGCATAATTACCCATCTGGGAAATCTCTCCAAATCAAAGAAAAAGTAGCCTTTAAAAAACAAATAAAAAACCTCCATCTACTCTTGCCATGGTCTGCTGGCACATCAACAGCATATCAGTGGCATCGAAGGTGGCTGACATATCTAGAACAAAAATGTCATGTAGATGACTGATTTTAAGCCATACCAGTGCCATCTCCATCTTACATCCAGGCTTATGCCCCAAGTGATTGGATTCAAGGAGAAATGAGCAATCCAGATGTTGTTGGAACTACCTCACCATCTCAATAGTCCTCCCTTAGAACAGGGGATCCCAGACAGAGCAGTAAATGAAGAGTTGTGTAGCTATGTTCATGAGTTAGAGTCTAACACTTGTTTTCTTAAAAGAACCAGACATCTTAATTTACCTCTTTGGCCTTGCTGCTGTAACTTATTATGTGCAATCACAAAAGTCTGTTTGGCTAGAACAAGTTGCAGAAATAGAGTTTACCCAGGAGCTTTCCCTTTTTCCCTTAATGTCTAAGGACATTTTTTTCATGTATGGATATGAAGCAGTCCTTAAAGATTCTTCTTGTGTTTACAAATATGCTGCATATATTTACAGATTTCACATATACTTTTGTTTTTTTGCCAGCAATTTCTCTCTATATCCTCTTTTCCCATTATGTTTGACAGGAGCTAGTGCAGAGAAATTTAAGCGTATGATTAAGTGCTTGGCTGAAACCCCCCTTACTCTTTTTCATGACTACAAATGATCTACAGGTAGAGAGGAAATTTGTGTTAGTCATAATATGTTACATACCCTTGACCCACAGATGAGGCAAATCTATTATAACTGCCAGCCACAGAGTCTGGCTCTTTAGCTCAAGCTATGGAGACATGCTTTTCTGCTTTAGAGGTTCAATCCCTCTTGTCAATCAAGATGGCAGCCACCATATGAATGGGGCATTGTCTGGGATTCTAATTAACATGAGCCTAACATTCAGGATGTACTTCCTCTCTCCCGAGGAATATGTTTCTTCTGCGCCCAATCCATAGAAGTTGTGGGTCTGTAACAGCCCCAACTATGGAAACTTGCTCTTTAGATCAAGTTGTGGAAACTCATGCTTTCAGCTAAGGAGGTCCCCAAGATGACAGTCATCACATTGGCCACTTAATGTAGATCAGCATTAAAGGGGGAATTCTAAAGTCAGAAGAGCATGTTTAGCCATAGTAAGTTGGACAAAAAAAAAATGATATAGTTACTGAAATGAAAGTTTTAGCAACTAGACGATATTCCAATATTTATCACTGACATGCTTTAAATATTGAAAGATACATATTTTGTTTCAAAGTGGAAATCATTAGAAAATTCAAAATAAATAGTAAACTATTTAAAAGGATGGGGAGGGAAGGGAAGGAGAGCAAGTGTGTAAGCCAGGAAGATAATAAAATAGTCAAGTGAAACTTACGTTCACTAGTGGGGCTTGCTTTGCTCACAGTACTTTAATTTTACATACTTTTGGTTTTGGCCTGCAATTTATTGCTCTGTCTCAAAAATCTTTGATAATTAATTCCTACAGCAGAGATATGACTGGAAAGGACAGAACTGATAAATTTCTGCTTTCCACCTGCTATGAATGCAGTATTCCAGCTTTGCCAACCAATATAGCTTTAATGCAGATTTAATTTTTGTCCATGGTTAAATAAAAGTATTATTAACGTTTCAGAACAAGGCCATTGATTCCAGAAATCTGTATTGTGAAGAGTACCTACACTCACCTAACAAACAAATATCTAATACATTCAGTGTTTTCTTCTCAAGCCAATACCCTAAACTAACTACAGACCTACCTTTTTCACCCATTCTTACATTTTTATTACTGAAGTTACGGAGACATCTATAGCACATATACATCTTGATGAAGAAAACCTATTGAAATATTGTCACCTGTGTTTATACGGTAGGTATTGCCTCCTTCTCCTTTATATAAGTGAAGATGATGCATTTACCATACATTCTTTGTTGGTAGCCCTATATGCTTCTGCAAATAATAAACACTAACAGTGACAACATTTCACAAAATGACCAACAGGAACATTTTTTCCACATTTGAAATTTCCATAGACCATTTCATTAAGTGTAAAATTTAATGAAAATCTAGTGCTGAACCAGTTGCCCCCACGGAATTTATTGAGAATTTTGCCATTGATTTCAGTAAGGCCAATATTTCACCCTAAATGTTGAAATAAAATTTTAAACCTGTCCTCCAGATTACCATCCCTAGAACACAGTAAAGTCAGTCAGTCAGTCCAGTGTTCCAGACCAGCCAGAGCTTTGACAACTTCAAGAAACATAATGTTTCAATTAAGTGAGAGTTTGCTTTTGTTTGTTTTTTGTTTTAAAATACCTGTTGGTTCAACCAGTATTGTACTAATCACGAATCAGAATGAGGCTTCTCTGAGTAATAAAGATTTCCTAATTATGTGTCAAGTGGGAACCTTACCCCAGCTGTTGCTGCTACAGAGTATCAAGGATGCTGGTGGGAGCATCCTGTGCTGATTAGGAATCCTTATGTGCAGATCAGGAATTCATTGGGTGGATCTGTGGGACATGCTGCCACTACACAAAGAAGCTGAGTGCACCACCAGAGGATGTGTACTACCAACTGTCATACACCTGTCATTGGGAGGGAGCCAAATGTGGACATGATCCTTATCAGACAATAACCTTTGGGGAACATTAGGGATATATTTTCAAAAGAGCTCAGATCCCATTTAGGCAAATAATTGGCCAGAATTTTTTTAGTACTCAGCCAGTTGGGCATTGAGATCATTTGAAAAAACATTCCATAAACATCAAAATGGGAGTTGCTTGGTTCCAATTTTTATTTATTTATTTATTTAAATCTGGCCCTTATCTAAGTGCCAAGAGGGAACTGAGCTCTTTTGAAAAAAAAAATCTGGCATTAATTCTTGATGCTGAACTCTCGAAATCTAGCCCTTAGCTCTTCTGAAAAATCTAATCCAGGGTTCCTGGACTAGGTTGTGATCTGTCTTTTTTCCAGAACTCTTGAGTACTAGAGAAATTTCCTGTCTTTCTGGATTGGAGGAGAGGGACCTCTCTATTATCATAATTATTTGGATTACATGAGTACCTAGAGGTAGCAACCAGGACGCATTGCACTCCACATTGTACAGATTTATAGAGAGAGACAGTCCCCAGCCTGAATTGCTTACAATCAAAATAGACAAGAGAACAACGAATTGGAGAAATGAAGTGACTTGCCCATGGTCAAAGAGCAGGTCACTGGTAGACCCAAAAATAGAACAGAGGTTTCCTGATTTCCAGTCCAGTGCTCCATCCACTAAACTACACTGCCTTTGCTATGTTGGAAGTAATTCTAGATTCTGGACTCTTGTGCTTTTGCATAAGAGAAAAATATAGGTCAGAAACCAGGCCATAATGTTTTATAGTCAAAGCTAGCAAAGCATTAGAATTAGTACTGAAGAATATTAATTATAGAAAGAATTTTGCTAAACGTCAACATACCTTCACCAAAGGATTAACAGAAAACATTTTTTATAGCACTGGTCAAGTGTCTGTTAACATTTATTTTATATTATGTGTTTGGTTTTCTTAAGAATAAAAAAATGCATGTAGTCAATAAAACACTAAGGATTTTTTTAAAGTCAGACATTGAACACTGACCATATTTTATACGGACCTGCATCTTCAATAGGCTAAATATGTATCCTCTTGTGAAAGAAACACACTACTAAGCAGCAGTATAATAAAGCTGAAACCAATGAAGCATCATGATTCATTGTAACACGTTTCATGCTACTGTAAGTTCTGCAATCTAACATAGCCCTCATGACACTTTTAGCATTTTTCTATAAAACCCCATTGACAAATCAGGTATAAACACAGTCTGAAGGATAAAATTTCCTATCACTAATTTTATCAGGATCTCCATGCATTTTTACAGTCTGATCCTTCAAACATGGTAGGCATGTCGGTAACTGTAGGTAGCCTCATTTTGTGAATTTTACAAGAGATGCTCAGTGTTCAAAGGTGCCCACTTTCTCAGTTTTCAGTAAATACAGTCTGATACGGTAAACATTTATACAAGTGAGTAACTGTACTCATATGACAAAGATAGACTATGCCCCAAAGATCTTACAGTCTTAGGCTATGTCTACAATACAGCTTATGGCACTCCGGGCTGTGAATAAACCACCCCGAGTGACATAAGTTACATCAACATAAGCTACACCAACATATGCACCAGTATGAACAGCGCTGTCTCAGAGGGAGAGCTTCTCCCGCTGCTGACAGAAGTGGTTTTATTACACTGAAGGGAGAGCTGCCACCCTGCAATGCTGTAAGTGTAGACACGCTTTAAGTGTTGCTTTACCTAATAATTAAAATTCTCAGGATCCATCACAGACTTCCTGGGTAACTTTTGACAAGTCAGTTAATCCCATTGTGCCTTGATTATTCATCTGTAAAATGGGGATAATAATGCTTCCATCATCCGCCCTCTTTTTGTTTTATTGACTTAGTTTGACTTAATCTTAATTGCTGTGGTCTGCAATTTTCAAAAAGAGACTAACTGAGTTAGGCAGCCAACATCTAGAGACTATCATCAGGGTTCTGGTCATTCAAGAGCACCCTCTTAGGGTGTTGACAGGATTATAGACTCAAATGGGGATTCTCAGTAGCACTCTGAAGAGGACACAGAGTCTGATCCCTCTAGCTGAGTATCTCTGGATGCTTACCCCTTCCAGGGTTCACGGAACAAAGTAGGAACAGGAAAATAAACTAAGGAAAAGGAAGGTCTAATGCCCCTTCACCTCAGGGGGCTTGGACTTTCTTTAGGCAAGGGAGCAAGCTCTGTCTCTGTCAGGCCCCTCTCTACGAATTGGGAAGATTGGGGGTCTCCCCTTCAGTCCTGACGTGATTTACAGGTGAGTCAAGGCTGGGCCACTCCAGCTCGGAGAAACTTCTTACATGGTGCAGGATTTATGTACCCTGTCATAAGGCCCTTTTGAGAATCCCAGACCATAGTAATCTGTAGAACTACCCATTTCAGTAAAGCATAAATGCTTACAATATCTGACCCCAAAGCAGTGGTAAAAACAAATGAATATAAAGAAACACATTTTGATGCAAGATAACAGGATTTATACACTGTATACTATTTTTAGCCTTTTTGGTTAATTAAAAATAAAAGATAATTGCTCACAATGGAAAATTCTGACAAACTATTGGGAATCATAATTATCAAATATTAAAGTGCAGCATTTATCAAACTGGTCAACTACATAACCTAGGTAGCATTTAAAACATCCAATTTGCTTAAGCATTTTAAATGCTGTGATTGGTCTACCACAGGTTGACTTTTGCCTCTTTGACCTGAACTAGTCACTCTGTAGTATAGATATATCTCACAATTTTTTTAGTGCACTGAAAAATCAATATATATAAGACTATAAAGGCAAAGTTATCACTTTATAATATTGGCAACCAAAGTTGTAGTTCTGCAAAATGTAAGCCTAATCCATTTTCAAAGGCAATAAATTTTTATTGCCCATTACCTACGCAAAGGAAAAACAAAACTTCTGGGATAATATACATTAAAATGCCAAGAGACTAATTTTCTGTTCTAGCACAGATAACCAACTATAGCAGATAGATCCATGCTTGAACTGAAAACAATAGCTAAATGAGTAAGATTCTTCCCCTATCAGGTGAACTTTTCTGAGCTGGACATTGCAAAGATGAGGTCTTCAGGTATCAAATCCTCAGATAATTTAAAAAATGAAAAATATACATTTCAGGGATTCTCCTTGACAAAATAATTGGTCCACATTGCAATGGTAACATACAACAAATTGCCTATCCTTTCACTAGTTAAGGTCAAAGAGGCAAAAGTCAACCTGTGGTAGAGAAAATAAGCCAACAAGCATAGTTCACTACTCATCAGATAAACAGAGAAAGGAATGTGGGTCACAAGGATGATGAGTTATTCAGTGTTAGTACCTCATTCTGCCCCCTATAGAGCAAAACTCTTAATCATGTGTCTAACTGCAAGCACATGAGTTGTCCCATTGATTTATTTTGCTTAAAGGTATGCATGCACTTTGCAGGATTGGGGATTCTGATGTGTTGAGCCCCAAAACTCCCAATGAATATAAATAGAGAATTAAGGGCTCAATCCTGCAAGGTGCTGAGCACTGTGGCCCTAATCCTGCAAAACGCTTAACCACGTGTTTAACTTTAAGCATATGGGCTGTCTCAATGACTTCACTGGAAAAACTCTTACAGGCTTGAAGTGAAGCATGTGCTTGTGTGCTCAGCACCTTCCAGGATTAAGGCCATATATTACCTCATGAGATTTACTGAGTGACTCACAAGGTCTGGCCCTATGACTCTTGGTCTATTCAATAATCACTGACTATTACTGAACCGTGATCAACTTTATTACATTTGGATTTGTAAGCAGGTAAATGAAAATTGTTAATAGATTGTGATCTAATCTGAGCTACTGATGTATTATAGATATACTCTTTGCTTACTTGGTTTCTGTTTCAAGACTGCAGACTCTCTCACAAGCTTTCTCTAGATTTTCCTTCACTATCTTAATGTATAACAGAAAACACTGGTCAAGAACCTCTGCTACTGTTTTTGTACCATTTTCTTTTGCTCACTGAATGATTCTTTAATATGTCAGTGTGTTAGATTTAGGGAGTGAGAGTGAAAACAGTAGGTCACTGTCTTTGTATCTGTGGAACAGACCAAAACATATTAGTCATAATAATAGTTTTGAATGTTTCATCAAACTTTCTAGTATGTTTCCTGCTTTACATTTGTATACTATACAATTATCACATGGTTTAACTTTTTCTTTACGCTTCTCATTATAACATAGGAAGGAAAAACACTTTATTATATTATTATTTATTTGCACTGCAGTAGTGTCTAAGAGCCTTAGTCATGGATCAGGGCCCCACTCTGTTAGGGGCACAAAAATACACACCCTTGCTTTGAAGATCTTAGAATCAAAACAAAGTTAACAGCACTTTGCCTGTATAAATGTATTTTACCTTATGCAGAAACTTTTTTTAAAAAAAATGAATAAAACAAAGAGATACCTGTTGGGATTTTGCCAGAGAAGCATCCCATCCAATGTGTAAATGTAATTTCAGACAAGGGACATTAAGGTTTAAGGCCGCCTGCAATGTGCTACTCTCATACTCCACCTGTCCTTCATAGAAATCAAAGGTGCTCAGCTCCTGGCATGATTGGCCTCTGAAAGTGTTTTAAGTAGTTTCTTAGGAATTGGTTTTTGTGAGGTTACAGTGGTTGGAAAGTGACAAAAAATGAGTCAGAGGATTCAAGTGTAACCAAACAGCCCACTCAAAGGGGAAATCGGATGTTCCATGCATACTGGGTCGGAGGCTCCAAGCAACTACTATGTACTCAGGGCTCAATAGCTTTTATCAAGGCAATAATAAAGTAAGCCTTGTTTGGTCACTGCAGCTGGCGAAGTCTCTTCGAGTTACTCTCCTCCAGTTCCTACCATAAACATCTCTTCCCCCAACCTCTCTTTAGTATAAGGATGAGCTGCAACTAACCTTACTAAGAGTAATTGCATTTTACATTAAGTGGCAAACGATATATGTTGTTCAGTGAATTACTGTGTATGAAATACCATTAGATTAATATAATTAATTGCAGCTTGATTCTACTATTTACATTTAAGATAGTTAACTCTAACATAAAGTACATGTAATGTGCATCTACTAGAGAAATGTTAAACTAACATTATTTTCTGATAGAGCAGCATTTTCTATTCAATGATAATTCATAAATCCATATCTAACACGTAGTTGAGCATGTTTAGAACACTGAGCTTAATTTTGCTGTGGAATGCACAGCGCGATGAAATGCAAGTTTATTTTATAACTGTATCACCTCCCTCCAACATTTCTTTTGCACATTCTAAGCGGTGCTAGCTGAAAGATAATAGGAAATTAAGACAAGCAGATGCAATTTTGCAACTAATATATTAATTGCAAATATCACAGTTCAGCTGTACACAGTTTACTGCTGCCAAAATCTGTAGTCTTTGTACTGCTGCTATTCTAATGTTGCAGGTCAAAACCAGCAACCAGCTGTTCAATAGCTGAGGATTTTGCTAAATAATGCAAGACTACACAAACAATGTGATAGGTACCGAACCAGGCTCAGAAAGAAAAGAACAAAACAGGAAAATCATCATTTTTAATCCGATTATGAATTAATAGGTCACGTTCATGCACGAGTTTCTTGACAAAGGAGCGGTATAAAATATAGAATTTTCCTGTTCCCGTTTTTCCTTTAAAACTTGTCTCTCCTATCAGCACTGGGCACTAGCACCAATACAACGGTGTAGCCCTTGTGGCAGTACTTTAAGTTCTTATGTAATTTGTTGCAGATGGACTCACTGTATTATGAGGCTGGTAATAACACCTTTTAACTGTTACTCATTTTCAGCTTTTATAGAAGGAAATCTTTTTATATAACTAGAGTTTTTCCCTCATCTCACTGCAGTTTATTGTGTCCACCCACATGTGTTACTTTTTTGAAATAATGAACATAAAGACACCCACAAGCTGAAGGGAAAAAAGGGAAGCAATGAAATGTTGAATAGCAGCTGGAAAATGTAGAAGAGTGATCCCTTCCAAAATGGTTACCAAAAATATACTCTCTTTATAAACAAACAAGTAGAGCTGGTCAGAAAATTTCAGAACATTTTTTGTAACTGCCCCCATCTTTTTCTGACCAGCTCTAGAAGCAACTTAACATTTGTGCCAGTGTAGTCTTTATTAAAAAGAAAAAAAGAGTTTGAAACATTTCTTAGTTTCCTGTGCTTCCTCAGAATGGCAGTGAATTACTGATGCTAGAAAAAAATGAAGACCTAGTAGGGTTTTTGTCCATTATCCTGGCACTACAGGACTGAACTTCCCAGTGTATTTTCTAGCGCTCTGTCTAGTCCAGATTTAAAAGCAAAGGGTCTTCTATCCCTTCCTTTGGAAGGCTAGTCCACAATATGATGGATTATGACGACATTTGGGAACTATTTAGTGACATTAAACTTAAATTTTCCAAAATTTCATATGATTATTTCTACCAGACTAAGTAACTCCTTTTCTGTGATGTTTTCATGCTATAATGTTTTCAGATGGTAATCATGATTCCTCAGGCCTTGATCCAAATGTAAGTAACTAAGTATTTGAGTAGTCTCATTAACTACTCAGCATGCAATAATATTATAGTTTTATTTTTAGAAAGGAGAATAGACAGAAACTTTATCATTCACCATTCATTACAGCTCAGCTCTAACATATATTTGAGTGACACAGTCAATGAAGTATTTTTTTAAACCATGCAAAGTTTGACAATGGCAAACTTGGATGTCTAGCCTATCCGAATTTTCAACCACTGATGCTAAGGAAGCAAATTAATATAGACAAATCTCATTTCAGTCCATGTCAATAATTATAATTAAAAGGTTGAGAGAAAGTTGGCAAAGAAGTAACCTAATTATTTTTCTTTTCCATACCATTCAGCCTGAATCAAAATTTGTTCCAACAAATCCCTGTGCATAGAAATGGCAGCATTTTTCCTTAGCTTTGATGGGGGACATTCTTTTCTCCATATCTGTGAATTTTGAGGAATGATTTCTGAGTGAAAAGTGCATTAATTCTCTTTAGAATCTCATGCACTAAAAACAACTCTTCAGAGGCATGCTGTAGTACTTCATCCACAATATCACACTTCACATATTTCTGTAATAGAGTTGGTGGAAGAATAGTTTAAACTCTAATTCCATTGAGAAATTCCTCTCTATAAAATAGAAAAAAAAGTATTGTGAAATTACTATTTGGGGAAAAATACTCATCTCTAGTATCTGCTATATACTTTGTTTCCTGAAATGATATTGCAATGTAGATGCTTTTCCATCTTGAAAATATTCAAAATGATCCATAACTGCTGTGGCAAAGTATAACCTCAAATTTATCATCTTGACCAAATGAATAACATTACCTATTGCAATAGATAGTAAGAAAATAAGCAAAAACAACAACAAACTATGTCTCTGTTATATTTATTGTTGCATCCACGTCTGTATTTATCTAGAGAGACAAGTTTGGGATGATTTCATTATTTACAAGAGGCAAAGCATGTTTTCCTCAAAGTGTTCAGGAGGAAGAAGTCAAAGCCTGAAATTTTTCAGAATCCCCACTTCTGGAAGTATGAGTTTGCCATTGACTGGCTTCTCCAGGTTATTCAATAGCCATCATTCTGCGCGGAACAGTGTGATCATCATTCAGATGGTTGATCATATATTCTGGAACTAAATATGCAGTGGGGAGTGTCTACGCCCCAGCCCCTCCACTTAACACACAACCAAAGTTCAGACAGAAGGTTCATCTTAGGGTTCTGACTCTCCCCACTTCTAAGCTCCTAACCTAAGTGTGCCCCATTTGGCTCCCCTGTGAGTGAAGTAGAAGATGAGATGACTGAACCTATGATTCTAAGACTGATTTGCATCATCTGCCCATACATATTAACTCAAAATGGAGTGGGAGGGGGGCTGATTAGTTTCTTGTGCAATACAGGATTTATCCCAATTTCATGTCTTTAGTGCTTTATCTATTATTTTGTGGTCAGCCTTAAATCCTGTTAATTTTACCTTAATTAAATAGAGGAAGTGATCTCAGTATTTGCAGTATTCCCCTAATTTGCTATATAGAGAATACCTCAAATGCCATACTGAAGTACTAAGAACCTAAGGCAACTGGCAAGTTTTTAAAAAACACTAGCTGTTGTAGTTTTAAATGGTACAAGCAAAGGGGCTTCTACAATGTCTCTGTTCCACCATATAATAGATCATACAGTCATTAGAGATGCTAGATCAGATCACACACTGACCATATTCCAATGCTGCTGCCCAGGAGGGAGTTGACCAGAATTTCTGCACAAGAACTGGAACAGAACCACAGTGGCAAAACATAACCGTATGGTGTGATACAAAGGTTTTATCAACAAAAATGTGGCACTGCTACATTATTCATGAATGGCAAAGTTATGAGTGGGTTTTATAAGTCATGCTAAGTGAGTATTTTCTGCCACCACAAAATAGCATGGGTTTCCTGTGTATGCCGCGTGTGCTATTAGAGCTATTTTACAAAAGTTTGAGAGAGTTTTTAAAAAAATGTATCCCACTGCCTGGAAAGCCAGGTGCCTGCAGTTACATTTGTTCAACTGGATAGATCTCAAAAGAAGCCAATCCACTCTCTAAAAATAGCCTGAAATTGTTTTCTAGAGCTAAAAAAAGTTACAGTATAAAGCTCTGATATCTCAGGACTTTCTTGGGCAAGAACAATAGATCTCCCTTGGGAAAATAATGATTTTCCTATCACAATGGTATAACTCTCCTATTACTAGGGCTTATAGAGTCACAAGATTTCAGAAGTTAAACCACTCCCTGAGCTGACCTGAATATTGCCCATAATAGGCCTCAGGCAGGCGAGATTTTGGAAGGGACAAAATGTAATATCTGAGAGGAAAGAATGAAACAATTCTCTTACAGGTTGATTTTAGCATCGTGTGAAACTGCCAAAGGATTGAAATGCTAGAAGTAGGAAATCTGATTCTTGGGTACATGTGTATGTAGAGAGAGAGAGAGAGAGAGAGATTTATCATACAGCTTTGCATTTATCATGTGGGTATCATTGCCACATGCATATGTGGAGGGTATGCTCATGGGCAGTGGATTCTTAAAATGTTCATTTCAGTTCTAGGGAAAATCTTAAACTGGCAATATCTCTAAAACCAGAATCAACTTTTAAGCATGCCCAAGACATGAACAATTAATCACACTTTACACTTGCCAAAAGAACCTCTTTAAAGACACCTTTTAGGCAGTGCTTTCCTATGGACGTTTTGCCTTGACTCAGGCACTTAAGCAAGTCCTTACCTTTAAATACATACCTAGGATCACATTGACTTCTATGGGACTTAAAAGCATGTGCAAAAGTTCTGATGTGAGTAGCGATATTTTCCTGAAGCAGGTGATTAAGGGTGTTTATACAGCCTGTGGAAGTGAGCCTCCTAGCCCAGTTCAACAGCCCCCTTGGGCTAGCAGGGCTTGTATTGGTGTTCCAAACATAGCTCTGTAGAGAGAGCTTTGAAGTTGGAGCTCGGACTCTAAATCCCTTCTCTACCTAGCTCCTGCCTGAGCTGTAACTTCGAAGTGTGCCTACACAACTCTTTTTAAAGTGGTAGGGAAAGCCCTGCTAGCCCTGCAGTGGACTTCGGCTTGAAGGCTTGATTCTGCAAGCTGCATAGACAAACCCTCCGAGGCAGTGGGATCAGATCCTTAAATGCTGTAAATACAGAGAATTATTTTAAAATAAATAAACTTATTTTAATGTAGCTTGTTCCAGGAGTCAGTCATGTTCCAGAAGTACCTTCTTATATTTTTGATAGAAAATTAAAAATATTTTACATACTGTGTGTTACACTATCTTTGTGTGTCTACCATTTTACATGGTCATGGCCCCAAATATACACAACCAAAGTACATTTTTAAATTAGCTAGAAAAAGGAAGTTAACTTATTCAAAACCTGCATTCTTTTTTTTAAACTTGGATGAGAATGTTTGAAATCCTTTTATGACTATACAAAAATACTTTGCTAGCATTGTACAAACTCCATCATTCAGAAGACAGCACTCCACACATTCATTTTAGTAATGCCTGCCTGGTCTGGGAATGATTGTTGGAGGACAACTAATAGGTCAATGCATTTGTTAGTAACAGACATCATGATGTACTAGGTCTAGGAACAATAGTCCCAAACCAATGAATTCATTTTAGTTGACAAAGGTAATAGTGTTGACGTAATATACTTGGACTTCTGTAAGACGTTTGACATGGTATCATGTGACTTTATGATAATTAAACTAAAAAAATGCAAAACCAATATGGCACACATTTCATGGATTAAAATGGGTTAATTGATATATCTCAAAATGTAATTGTAAAAAGTGATTATCATCAAGTTGGTGTGTTTCTAGTGGGCTCCTGTAAGAGACAGTTCTTGACCCTGTGTTATTTCATGTTTTTTAAACTAATGATCTGGAATGAAACATAAAATCAGTACTGATAAAGTTTGCAGAGTCACAAAAATTGGGGGAGTAGCAAATAGTGAAGAGAACAGGTCACTGATACAGAATCATCTGGATTGGTTGGTAAACTGGGGCAATCAAGGAATGTGTGTTTCAATTAATTTATGTATTAATTTTACATTTACAGAACCATTGTTTAATAGGAAAAGTGCTCTCTGTTCTATTATAAATTTTTCACAGTCAAACAAATAATCAAAATGCAATTTTCATTTCTACACTGTAGTGTGATAAGAACATAAATTCCATCACCTGATTCTTACTAGACACTAAGGACTAACAGCTCAAGAGACAGTTGCGAGAGAGGATGGCCTAGTGGTTACGGAACTAACCTAGTTGAGAGACCTGGCTTTAAGTTCCTGTTTCATCATAGACTTCCTGTGTAATCTTCGGCAAGTCACTCTGCCTCTCTGAGCCTGCCCTTGCAGGGGTGTTATGCAAAAAATTACATTAAAAATTGTGAGGCACTTAAACACTATGATAATGGTAGCCACATAAGTACCTTAGATAGTTTTAAACATTCATGTTTATCCCCTTTGATGAGTTACCACTGAGCCTGCTGAAGCCTGATGAGTCATCCCTGAACCCGAAAGTGAGATGAGTGATCAGAGGCAATTAACTGAATGTTTTGTGTTAGCCCCCACATCATTCAACCAAGGTTCAGTCAATCCACAGGCAAGGATCCACCCAGGTGATCCCAAGGAAGTTATATAGGCTTCTAAAGGAAGCAAACTCTTCAATCTGCTCAGAGTCACTACCTGGACTAGGTCAACAGATCTCCCTTCCCCTTGCCCATTTCCACACTAGACAGTCCTTGTTCCACCTAGAATGTTACTTCAGCCATCACGAGAGATTTTAACAATCCCTTTCTCAGTGAAATTTTATTTTTCAGAATTAGAGTGAAGAGATTACTTTGATAGGGTCCTGATAGTGAGTGTCCCAGAAATTATTAGTCAGAAACCCCTTCTGTAAGTTATGTCAGCCTTGTGAATTTCCACTGTCTTGTGAAAGCCAATTATTTGGGCAGGCAAGTGAAAACTGGACCTGTAATTGGGTTGATGGCAGTCCCTATAGCCTCTCGTGGGTGTCATCTGCAGGTGGTTCCATTTTTATAGCAGTTCAGTCACTCTCCTACATGATTACTCTACAGCGCAGTAGGAAGCAGCCACTAGAAAATTATAAAAGGCCACCTCATGTTTATTCTTCCTCTGTCATTTAGGCAGACAGAGAAAAGGCTGTGAACTCCAACCTCTACTCCCAAACTAATGGCAACAGCCCCCACTGCCTTTCTCCTATTCCTACCCTTAAGTGTGGGATTTGACTTATATCCTCTCCGTAGCACAAAACTTTGCCAACACAAACAGGGCAAACTGCAAATTCCTCTCCTCCACCCACACTGGGACTGGAAATCTATAATGACAAGTTTGCAAGGCTGCAGTATGTGTGGGTATGTAGTTACTTTGTATAACGTTATTGTGTGCCTTAGAGGAAAAAACTCTATGTAAGAAGCTGGAGTGCTGCCCTTTGGAAAGGGCAGCCCCAAGCATATGCTTGGAGTGCTGATGCCTAGAGCCAGCCCTGCACAGAGCCAAGGGCCATTAAGTAGTATACATGATACCACAAAGGGATCAGAGTGTCCAACAAGCTTGTATGCCCAGCACTGAGGCTGGAAGCGGCTCAAGACTGCAGAAGTAACATTTGCCTTTGATGTTGAGGAGCATGGAGTGATGTAGACAGGTGGAAAGATGAATCTTCCACTTCTCTGTATTAGCCTGTCTAGCCAGTTTGGCGGTGGTGTTACTGTTGATGGGAGTCAGGGCTCTGAAGCTTTTAGGATGGAGCACGGGAGTATAATATGATAATTGTGGAGAAGAGTATGACACTTCTAGCTTCTAGATTCCCAACACCTATCTACAGAGATCTTAACCAAAGTAATAAAACAAATAAAATACTTTTACGGGATCTCATGTTTATTCCTTTATAATGTGGTAATGTTTTGGTCCACACAAGGGGATTTTACAGGTACAGTATTAAACAGGTATTCAGATAGCACAAGCACAATTAAAAATCCTAGAGAAATAGACAAATCAAAATCTAGGATACAGGGGTAAAGACTGGGCTAGTTTATTCCGAAAAATTCAGCAAATTAATCAGCAGTATTGCTTTCAGTCTTTAGTTAGACCGCACCTGTTCTGCTAACCCTTCGCTCTTCAGTGTTGTATAATGCTTACTCTATTAAAGGATAATCACATGGCTCAGTGGACAGACACTGTACAGCTATTTCTGACTATGCACTTACAATGGAACTTCCTTAATTGTGTGTACCCAAAGGGTGTTTGTTTGTAATGGTATTCAAGTATTTAAAAACCAAGAACCATGTTTCAGATTAATTAACGTGATTTAGTCTAAGTTGCATAGTCTAGTTGGACAGGAACAACACAAACGTTTAAAGAAAGATGCATGAGGTTTAAGAATGAGAGCAGAGACGGGGGTCAGTGATAGAAGGCTAAAATACTTCCAGACTTGAAGCAAACACTCAGACAAAATGAACTTACCTGCTTTGCTAACATAATGTGACACAAACATCAGACCATATGCACTTGCAGTATTACACAAATCATGGCATTTCCTTGTGGTTTTGCAGTGTATCACAAGTGCTAGAGCAGTGAAGTAGTTAATGAAAAAGTTACATTTAAAGCAATCAGTTTGTAATAATTGGGGGGCACCATGAGAACAACAAAAATCTGGAGTGAAAATTGCAGAAAACTTGTGATTATTAACCCAAAATTCAGAAGAATAGTACAGCATGCCTAATGTTCTACTGAGGAACTGAAGACTATTATACTATTTATGCCTCTATTCTTTTCAGACAGCAGTCCTGCTCCTCTCATCAAGCTCTGGAACACTCTACTATGCCTATTTTTGGTACCTGTATGGTGCCTTTTATTGCAGCATCTGAGCACCTCACATTTTTAACGTATTTTTCTTCACAACTCCTCTGTGCTATTTATACCCATTTTACAGATGGGGAACTGAGTCACAGACAGACTAAGTGATTTGCCCAAGGTCACACAGAAAGTGTGTGGCAGAGCATCAAACTGAACCCAGGAGTCTCTGGTCACTTAACCATTGTGACAACCTTCCTTCCCCAACAACTCACAGTGCTGCATATATTCTTGATACTATAATCAGGCCTCATGCCCCCTGCACCAAGCCATCTAGGGCAGAAGTGTTCAGCCACAGGTTAGTTTATCTATCTAAACATGAGATCAGGACCAGTGATTTGCAAAATAAGTGACATATTTAGACTATTACCTGCACTTTGTTTTTGAAGTTCAGCTGTTAGGGAAGTCCAACAAACATTGCAGAAAGTGCAAGCAATAGGACGTTTTCTTGAATAGTTCCTTCATAGTTGGGTGAAGCTCAGTGAAAAATTAATCATAGGAGTTCATATTTTCTGTTCATTTAAAAAAAAACGGTAATTCAAACCTCAATGATGTTTTTGTAACATTTTTAGAAAGGATCGTGGCATTGTTTCCTACTCTATAAGGGCTGTGTCCTGGCTTTGCTCATGAGCCCTGTCTTTGGGTCAGCATGTAATTGCACTAACCCTCTGAGCAGTCCAAGGGAGAGACTGACACTCAGGGAGTCACAGGCTCCTTCCTGGTGCTTCCACTGCTGTCTCTGCCTGTATGTGCTCCCTGACATGGTGGCATAGCTGCACTGTTGAATAATTAGTGGATAGCATTGCCTCAGATGGTTCACCGCCCCCTCACTGGCACAGAGAGGAGACATAATGTCTTTGCAGAGTCTGATGTCTTTCCTATGTCTTTAGTTGTGCTGCAGGTAGCTGGAACATGAAAGTAATAGAGTGCTGGTCACTCCCTTTCAGTCACAGATTTCTATGCACCCAGGCCACAATTTGGCCCTAAGCAGAGTTTGAGATTTCTCAAAGCCAACAAGGGGCTCTAGCCACACAGCTCTATTAATTTCAAAGGGACTTGTATTGATAAATAACCTTTCCCACGTTAGAAATCTCAGTGAGAATGTATCATATAAATCCTATATATTTGTGTGTTGAGAAGTAATGTGTGTCAAAGGGGATCATTGATGACAATGTCTAAGTCCACCGAGTCAAATAAAATCCATATTTCTGGATATATGTAATCTATTTGTATGTACAGACAGCATTTAAAGCATGGAATCATATGAAGGCTTTTCATTTCATTATGGGTTTCTATTTGAAAGAAAATGTTAGTGTTCATTCAAGCCCTGGGTTGACAGCCATGCGTGCACAGGTCCCTGTTCACTCTCAGATTGGATACAGCAGTAGTAGCAGCAAAGTCAGCTTCATTCATCACTATTATTAATTATTACTATTACTATCATCATCATCACCCAAAATATAAAAAGTAAAGTGAGCTCTGCTTTTTCCAGATTATTTAATGATTAAAGAAGCCCAAATCTCCAGCCACAGGATTCCAGTAACTCATTCTGAAATCAGTGGTTCCGCATTTTCTATATTAACCTCTTCCGCATACTCTGAATAGGTTACTCATATTCAACAAACAGATTTGTTGCGATGTTATAGATTTACACATTCTTTTGTGTTGAAATCAGTGACAATGCCTTAAACTAGCATAGGATCCCAGCTATCTTTGGACACAGGAACTAATGAGAGTATTGTTTGATGATTGGTGGTATGTTTAATCTTGTTGTATCATTAGTGCTAGGCAGGAGGGGAGGTAAGCGGAGATTTAGAAAGGGGAGGCCTTTTTAAAACGGGATAAAATAGGGGAGAGAGCAGTTCTCGGTACCACATTTGAGGGGAAAGAATGGAAGAGGGTGGGGATAGTTTAAAAGAAAACCATGGAACTAACTAGACACTTACCTCACCTCATAAAATATTTCACTCTTTTGTCATATCCCTTTCCTATCTCTTTCATTTGTTTTACACCGTCAATTTTGGAGCAAAAACTTCAAATCAATAACTACTAGTAATAATTAGTTTGATAAAAATTGAAGAGCCCATGATTTCAGGATGTCCCTACTAGTTTTGCTTCATTCTACAATATTCTGCAAATTCTAAGCCTTCATTTTAAAACAAAAATATAAGAGAGTGCTATGTGCTCAGTAACTCTTGAGAAACCTGATAGGACACTACAAGATAATCTGATGCAAAACTGTCTCTATTCAAACAATGGTACAATCTCCCCTATTCACTGTAGCAAAGCACAAACTTGAAAGCTTATTTGGCACCATTTAAATAGGAATATTAATAATATACCCAAACAATATTTTTTCTTTAAAGATGATTAAGAGAATGAGATATAAAAATCTTTGTTAGTACAATAGAAAAGTTGCACAATTACAAATCACACCAGAAAAGTCAAGGAATGTAGAATTAAGGTTTATGATGTTAGAATTAAGGCAATATTACCTCTCCCATGTACTAGATTTGCTTTATTGACTGTCAGTTTTTCTAGCTACATGTTCAACTGGATACATTTGCTATGACAGTACAAGTATAACAGAAAGTTGTAATAGATATGTAACATATTTGCCACTACTGCTGCTGTTGGAGCCTTACCTTTGCATTGTCTTACTCTTTGCATTTAAGTCTAGTTTTGATATCTAGTGAACCTGAAGTTATTCTATTAAAATGAAGCTGAAATACAACAAACTTACTCCACACTTATACATGTGTGTGATATGCAGGATGACATAACAGAAATTAAAATTGGGAGAAGGAAAAAACAAACAAACAGTGATTATTCTCTATATATGTTCAGAAGACAGCCCAGTAAACACCTAAGTAAAACTCCAAGGATTTATTTTGTAATCAGACACTTGAGATGATTGGCAAGCCTTATTTACAGTTTTCCTGTGTTGCCATCTATATTTAAAAAGATATCAGATTTTTATCAAGAAAATAATTTGGTCACCATCATGAAATATTGTCTTCTGATTGCATTACAGTGGCTTCACTATGACTTTTCTGCTTGCTGACAATGAGTTTTGCTATGCTAATTAAAAAAGCAATGTGTCTATGATCTTTACTCATTAAAATTAATGTAATAGTATTTAAATTGAAGATTCATATTGGACTTAGTCTGGCAAAGCTGAATAAAACAGCTTCATGTGAGTTACTCTAAGCTTATTGCTGATGTAACACAGAACTGTATCAGGAGTTTCTACATGAAATCAATTTACCCTTGCTTCACTTGCTGTTATTACCCCTCCCTCAACACCAACTAATATGTTAGGACCAGACAAAAATGCCCAGTATTAAATAAACCTTAAAAAAGCTGCTCACCAGAAATTCAAAGCCTCAGGGGAACAGGTCTCCCCAGGCATGGGAGCTCCCTAGGCCTTACCCATTTGGTATGCATCCAGCCTGCTTTGCTTCTTCATGCTGACTGGCTTAGGGCATGTCTACACTAGCAAGTTTCTGTGCTACAAGTTATGCCTTTTTATTAAAATGCTGGAATTAAACGGCTGTTCCGTGTCCACAATGTGCTCATGATGCTGGAGCGCATCCACATTAGTAGGTCTTGCAATGGCAAAGACAGCAGTGCATTGTGGTAGCTTTGGGAAGGATTTTCAATGCCTCATGGGGCATGCCCAGCAACACATGATGCAGGTTTCCCAATCCCATTGTTCCATGAGCATCCTACTACATTGCCAGCTGCTTTTCAACTGAAGTGTGTGTGTGTATTGGGGGGGGTGACAGGAAGTGCATGTGTGTATGGAGGTGGGAGAGAGATAATGTGCTCTCTTATAAGTCCAGACAGAGGCAGGAAGCAACAAGTCCTGAGGTGGCGGGGAGGGAGAAACCCCGACATCAGCCCCCACCTCCCTCCTGGGGCTCTCTGCACAACAATCTCTCTCTCACGCGCACATACCCCTGCCTCTGTGTTCAACAGCACAAGCATTCCACATTAATGGTTTGCTTTGTGTCCCACAGCAGATCAGCACCGCACACAATGGCTGTCAGAAATGGTGCTTTGAAATGGGAGAAATGGGCTGTCTCCAGGGCAGCGGAGTTCAAAGCAATGAGCAGAGCAGTCACTTGAGGCATTATGGGACAACTTAGGAGGCCAATTACAGTGCAGAAAGCAATCAAGTGTTCACACTGGCAATACAACACTGGAGCCTCTGCACAAATAGCTTTACGACTCTCGTTGACGTGGTTTTTTGGCAATGCCGCAACTCAGCAGTTTCTGCACACAAAGCATCTTTGCAGTGTGTACACATCTGCAGTTTGAGCGCAAAAAGCTGCTTTACTGTGCAGAAACTTGCCAGAACCATGGAGAACTGAGGCAAAAATATGGATGGAGTGTAGACATCTATAACAGAAACAAAAGATATAAAAAGATACCTATTTTTTAAACAAATAAATAAATAAATAAATAATTCTATTAACTAGGATGAGATTCTGATGAATTATGGGGAAAAAGAGAAAGTAAGATTCACTGATGCAGATGTAAGCAGACAGATTTTGAAGAAACTTTAAATTAAGATCATGGATTAGTATTTAAAAGTAAACAAACAAAAAACCCAGCACTGTTCACCATATTATTTGTATTACATTAACATCTAAAAACCCAATCTAAGACCAGGGTAATATTCTACTGGACACTGTACATTACAGGTAGTCTGAGAATATCTTTTTTTTTTTCCTCACTGAAAATGTTGAGGAAATTTATTTTTTAAATCATCAAAATGTACAGTGGAAAATTTCAACTTTTCACTGGGAAAAAACAAACTTTCAACAGAAAACAAAAACTTCTGTTGTCAAATGAAAATTCAGAAATATTTTGGAGGAAAGCAGCCACTTTCCATGGAAAGTTTTGTTTTGCCAGAAACCCAATTTTCTGTTAAAAAAAAAAAGAAGACAAACTTTTAGTTCTGCCCTACTGTACATACAAAGTAAGAGACATCTCCTGACTTATTAATTTACAACATACGTAGACAAGATAGGGCTGAAGAAAAGTAGCATTAACATATTTTCCATTTTACAGATTGGGAACTGAGGCACAGAGAAATTAAATAGCTTCCTTGTGATACAGGAAATCTTTGGCAGTGATAAGAATTAAACCCGGGACTCATAAATCCTAATCTAATGTTTTAAACCACAAGACAGTCCTTCCTTGGAGGGTGGATTTCTCCAAGTGCTAACAGCTCTAGCTTTTCCAATGTGCTAAAACAGTAACACAACTGAATCTCATTTCTTAATTTGTCCTTAATTTCATTTCAGCTTTCTCATTTTGAATTACTTCAATTAGCATGTTGGTATCTTTATTTTGTTACTTTGTGTTACCTTACCTAAACTTGTAAGTGGACAATCAGCAATAGATGTACAGTATATGTCCATTGAACCATGTGATCGTCCTTTAATAGAATATACATTATAAATCACTAAAGAGGGAGGAAGAAGGAAAATATGCTAGACAAACAAAAGATTAAAAAGCATATTTATAACCTAATTAACTGTTGAATTTTCCAGAATAAACTAGCACAGTCTTTAAATGTATGTTCTATATTTCTCTCTATTTTTATATTGTGCTTGTCATCATAGTATGTGAAAGTCTTGAAAAATAGTCTAAGGCCTCTTCTGGAACCAAAGTAAAATGGAGAGCTGTGCATCTCTTAAAATGATGGGTATTGATCGAGCTGGATAAGCATCAACATCATGATAAAAGTTTATTGACTTCTTTTAACGTTTACAAAATTTCCCTTTCTAATCAAAGTTAACATATTTTTTTTAAAAAAGTAGCACTAAGTTTTATTTTTCCACAGAAACTAACAACAATCAAGGCAATTAAATATTAAAACTCTGTAAAACTCAGCGGGCGTCTTTCCATTGATTAAAATGGACTGTGGACCAGGTCCTTAAATGGCAAAATGAGGTTGCCTAATCAGCACCAGTAAAACCATGATTAAACAGTAGTTAGGGTGCCTGAATCTGTAATGAGGGACAATAACTCACAGGGGTCATAGAAATTGCCATACCAGATCACACCTTTGATATTTCTAGTCAGGTAACTTATCTCCAGTGCCAGCTCATTCAGAAGAAGCACCCATTAATGGACAAATATAAAACAACAATAGATTTTTCAGAAGTGTATGAGGGATTTAGGAGCACAGGACCATCAAATATAAATGTCATATGGTAACAAAGGCAGTTAGAATTTGGCTTAGGTCCTTAGGGTATCAGAATTAATATTATGGATACATTTTATCATAGCTATTGTAACTTCATAGGATATTCTTGTTATTCATGTACATATCTATTCATATTTTCAGTCCTACTAAAGCTTTTCATTTCAGTAATATATCTTGTGTCAATGAGAACCAAAGGTTAGTTATGAATTATGGAAAAGAGTATATCCTTTTAACAGTTTTAAATTTGTTACAATTTAGTTTCATTGGGTCTTAATGAGAAATGGTAAACAGGAGAACCCAGCTGATCTTCCCAATATCCTTCAATATTTCATATACCACTGCCATGCCACCTTCTAATAATTTCTTCGGTATACTAAATGATCTTCATCTTTTCTCATGTGGACGTCTCTCCACATCTCTAATTATTATTGTTGCCCTGCTCTGGACCTTTTCTATATTGCCACTATCTCCTTCTACAGATGGAGTGGCCTATGCTGGACAGAGTATTCAGGACAGTGCATGTCATCAATTTATACAGGCACTGTATAATAAATAATTTAAGCATTATTTTGCATCTTTTTGTTAATGCAGCCTAATCAATACGAACTGTTTGCTTTTTTGCTTGCAACTGCACACTAAGTGGGTGTTCTCAATGAGCTGACCGTAATGGTGTCCAGGTCTTTTAATTGAGATGTTACAGTTAGTTTATTTTAGAAAACATCAGTGTGTAGAATTAGTTCAAATTGTTCATTCCAATGTGCACTCTTACCTTGCGCTGGTCTAAAACGACATATGTTATTATGTTGCCTAACTGACTACTTTTATGAGGTCCTTTAGAAGTCCCTCTCCAGTCTGGACTAACCAAAATAAGTTTATCTTCAAGTGAAGTTCAGTTCATTTCCTGTTCCAGACCATTAAAAGATATATTAATAAAAGGCCAGCATTTGAAATCAACTACCTGATCATAATATGTGAGATAGTAAGTTTTTATCTAATCAAAATAGGAAATAGTTGTGGTACCTCAATTAACTGTGCACACACACACACGGCCTGATTCTATACTGATTTCACATTGGAGTCAATATAGTAGTAGTCAGTGATGTTACACAGACATAAAATTTGTGTAACACAATAGAGAATCAGGTCTGTTTGCCTTTTAATTACAACCACTGAATAGACATGCGAAACACATACAAAACAACCCAAAACCAAAATCAGAACAAACTAGGAAGGACATGAATCAATAACTTTATGTTTAACCTTTCTGCAGGAAATCAGACCTCAAATATTTGTTAGAATAAAGGGGCCAGGTACTTATCTATGGCCAAGGAGCAACAGCACAAATTGAGATGGTGGGAGATGCAAAGATGGTATAAAGTGCAGCTTTATATTGCTCTAATCCTTGATCTTCTGTGCATAGGACTGGTCCCTGAGGGCCAGTAACAGTCACAAGGAACTGAAACCACAGCTAGGGGTCAGTGCAGCACAGAAGTATCCAGGTCACATACGTTTTCCTCCAGCCATACTAGCTCTATCCATAGGAATCTACTATACCAGGAGATGCTCCCTCTACTGAAATGATCCTTCTGGGGTTTGATCCACCAACTCTACAGCCATAATCCTCCAGACGTGCAGTGCAATGTGGCCATACTGCACAGGAAGACCTTGTTGAAGGACTCTTTAGTTGCAGGAGGAAGAGGAGGTTGGGCTTAACTATTCACTGCTTAAGGCACTCAAGAAAGAAATATTGATAGTCAGTAGTAGGTTATCTCACGTATAGTCTCAAAAGTAGAAGGCTTTTCATATGTATTATAATACCACGTGTCAATATGATTTCAAATTTTCTTAAGGCCAGCAACCCTGTGATGGCTATGCATTTGGGTGGGGCTAAATTTAGTGACAATTGAAGCACATATTACAATGAGATTTTTAATAGAGGTCATTAAGACAGGTTTTTGCACAGTATTTTGAGGAAGTTTGTATGGAAGCAGCAGTCGGGAGCAGAGCAGATTTTGCTAGAGTTCTGAAAGTTGGGGCTATTTCAGGGTAAATTTTGCTGTTCACTCAAGGTAATAAATTGGAACCATGTACTTTCTCCTACTCTTATTATTTATTATTTTTACTCAGAAGTGCCTGGTGGCCCCAATGAGATATCAGGTCCCATTGTGCTAGTTTATATATAAATGAAAAGATGGTCTTTGCACAAAGGAAATTACTATCTAAATGTATATAAGGAAAGACACAAGGTGGATACAACATAAAAATGGAGGAAGCAAAAGACAGGAGCATTCTTGCCTCCTCAACATCTTCTATGCAACCCCTAACCTGAGAACATCCTCTTGCCCTGTTCAATATCTTCTCCGTTCTTTAAACACCGTGTTTCCAAAAGGCCTATTAACACTAGCGTCCCCTCTATTAATTTCTGGTGAAGGGAAAAAAAGAAGAAAAAAATGAAATAAGGACACCACTTGCTGAACATCACTATTCACCCAATCAATGTCTCTTACTGCTTCCCATGAAATTTATTTCTGCCCCCACTGAGAAAGTCCAAACTTTTCTAAAATCACAAAATCCAGAAATACATACACGCATCTCTCTAAATTTGCTAGGGGAATCACTGTACTTGATACTATGACCATTAGAGTATCATTATGTGCAACTCTCGTAGACATGAATTGTCTCTGTACAGAAGACAGTATGGCCTATGTCCTTGTCATATCCCATCATACCTAGTCATTGCAGCATTTACAGGGTGCTGCATAATGTCACAAAGTGATCTGAAATCACCTATAATACCTAGGCACAATTAGATAAGGGGGAGAGAGAGAGAGAGAAAAAAAATGAACCATTAATTTCTGATTTCTTTGCTCCTGTGTTACACAATTGTGGCAACTGAAATGAGTATATTTTGGTCCTTTTGCACTGAGAATAGTGGTCTACAAGACCACAGTACAGGAATATGTGAATTTAGAAACCTTCCATGAAAATAAAACGAAATCCTTATACAAAAAGTCACTTGTGCATATAAATATTTTTTCTTTTAAGAAAGGGAAAAGAGAGTCTTTAAAAAGCATATGAAAATGACATGGCAAATTGTAATTATCTCTTCAGAGCCATTGTGGCTTATCACCTAACATAGGTGCTGGAAATCCATTGAACAAACCCTGTATATCCTGTAAAACCCTGTATATGATAGAAACTACTTCAAACCAGGAGGTGCTGCCGCACCTCCAGCACATATGTCACCTAATACATATTTGTATTTTAAAACAATACAAATATATCCTTGAACTGATGGGCCATAAGGCTGCTTTGATGTTGTTGGAGATGTACATGGAAGGACTTGAAAAAAAATTGATTGCTGACCTGACAGGGCATAATGGTGCTCTAAAGTTGTGCATGGTCTATATTATAAATCCTCCTTATTTTGTAGGCCCTTGACAATGGATGGCAACAGGATAGGAGTTTATAATAGAAAGCTGACACATCCTTATCTAGAGCTGCACAAATGGTGCCGCTATAATTATACTTTATAACTTGAGCACTATTAGATAAGTTGCTAGTTTTTAATCATATTAATCAGTGCTTGGATGCTTCAACTGCCATAAAGTACCCTGCACTATAAAAATGAGAGGATTGCCAATCACTAAATATCATACATGTTGTGAAACATAAAAGTATTCAAAAACCACTTCACTGTAAAACAGACCAACATCTATTGGAATTGAAACCCTAATCAGTGAATTGCAGCAGTTACAGTATGAGGGGTTAATTTAATAGTCATACTGCATCCTTCATATACGTTATAGAAACATTGCTTATTAATATTACACATCTTGCATTAGGATCAGCCCTATACATTTTACTATTTACCTATTAGCTATAAACCAAGTCTGCTGATGATCAAGAAACAAAATCAGAACTTTCTTATTCCAAGAGATGTACTATGATTGTTTCTTATGCACTGCTATGTTCTTTAAAAGTCGACTTCCAATTGTCACCATGAAATGAGTGGGAAAATCACCACTGATTTAAATGGGAATAGGATTGGGCCCTGGGTATGGTTTACTGGAATTTCTCTTTTCACGTGTGTGAATAGTTTACAATTTTATCTAAACAAGAACAGTTTCCCCCTCACAACAAGCATATTTAGTGTATATTGGAGGGACAAAGCACTTGGGTCTGAAACCCGGATCCTTTTTTATCAACTAGGAGTCTTTAAAACCCATAATATTCCTTTAGAGGTTAAGAAAACAAGCTTCAGCTTAAACTTGGTTTCTTACAACTCGCTAATACCGCAAGGAAAATATTTGCAAATATTTGTCTGATAAATGATTATATCATTTCCATATAGACTATATTCCCCCTCTTAATCATTATGTACTCTCATATAGCACTGAGTTTATAACATTTTGTCCAGAAAACAGTGTTGTTTCTAAGATACATACCTGCACTATATATAAGAAGCCCCCTAAGTAATTAAATAGAGAGATGAGGAAGAGTATGATTTGGGATGTATGTGGGGGAAGAAGACAATGTCATGAACATTTCTGAAAATTAGAAGAGATTTATTGGTGCATGGGAAATGCCATAGTGTTATTCTGACCCCTGAAGGATGGAAACAGGAGTTTACTTCATATCCTTTTTTCCCCCCCAATTACTCAGGGTACTCTATGAATGTCAAACCCTAAACTACATTAGCAGAATTTATTAATGTCTGCCCGGGCTTATCCTAAAGAAATATAAAAAATAGTCATGAACAAAAGGTAAGCCAACTTTAAAATACTGCTGTTTGGAGTAAAGCTGAGGAGGGAATGTTTTTCTAGTCTGGTGCTATGATGTTTTCATTTGCAAAGTTGCTGTGAGTTGGCTATTGTATTACATCTGGCAAGTAGAGTAGGGCTGTGGAGATCACCTTTATCAAGAAATGCAAAACCTCCTCTTCTCTCACCTCTTTCTAACTGATGAGTTGTTTAGTATATTCTTGCTAGGCTGAATCTACAGTGAAGTAGGAAAGAAGCAAGAAGGTGATAAGATCATTCATTTCAGCTGAGTTAAGATTTAACCGGGCTTGCATTTTTCAGAAAATATGTCCATGAAAACCGCTTAAACGCATGGGGCTTCAAGAGTTCTTTTATAAGCTTGTCAGCTTTAGAAGAATAACTTTTCTTTGTGAGCACAGACAGATATGGTGATTTGAGTCCACAATACATATCAATATAACATTACTTTTTTGATGGTCCATTTCAATATAAAGGAATTTTTTTTCTACACCCTTCTGAAAGGGATTACTGTCTCACACCTCTGCCCTCCCCCCCACCTCTTGCTTTTCAGATGTATTTTAAAGTTGTTAATATGCTACCATTTTGTATGAGATTTAAATCATTTAAGGACCATGTTCTGTGTTCTTTTTAAAATTGAACAGGTAGACTCAGATATTTTATCTGAAGATACTTGTTTTTTCTGGTGTTGCACACATCTCTAGAGTATATCATCATACTGCTGAAGAAAAAGCTCTCAGACACTCATTTCCTATAAGCAGACAACAATATCCATTTCAAGAGCTGCAAATACCAGAGTGAAACAACCATCAGTTCTACCTTGAACAGTAAGGGGGGCGGGACACAGATTATGTTTTATTTTAAGAGAGGAACACAATGTTAGTGTCTATTGAGGTCTCCTTCCACTCAGCTGCGGACATGTATTTAAATCACAGGTTACACTGTGACCCTTGCTGAAAAATTCAGGCTGGTTTGTTCAATGGGACCATTGTGCGGTATTGCAGGGATTTTATGTGGCTCTCTTCACGGGTGTGGCTGAGTTGGCAACTATGCAGCCTGACGCTTTTGTGGAGCCACTGTCCCAGGGAAACTCCACTGCGAGAAAGACTCATGTTAAATTCATCCCACAAAAGACAAACGTTTAACAGGAGCTAAACAAGAGATAGCCCCCATCTCTCCCCCTCTCTTCATTCCAAGCTCCTAGGAGCATTCTAAAGTTAATACAAGTGATGGATACACTGTATGCTTACATTATTACACTGTCGCCGACTGATGTCACTGATCTAACCAAGTTACATAATCATCGATTATGCACAAATACATCCGTCTTCCTACAGATATATCTGCATATCTTTTGTCATCCATTATGTGTGAACCCACCAGCCGTACATGAGGGGCATATATTTTAGCATACACTATATAACTTTAGCATTGCAGTGCATTGTACTGTACAACGTCATTGCTATTGATTCTTTCAACCTCCCCCATCCTCTCTATCAATTTGATTTTGCAGAGAAAAAATAATAATTTCTATTGCTTCGATTTCTTTTCCTTTCTTTAAAAAAAAAAAAAAAAAAAAGGTCTCATTCGCTTTCTTGTTTGGTTGGGGGTTTATTTAAAGGGCTGTTCTCTCCCCACCACAGTAAATAGAAGTAACTAATATATACACAATTCCCCAGCCAGCTGCATATATATGTAGGCAATCCTGAAGATATGATCTCTGTTGCAGATCTTCAACTCCTTTGCACGTGGGTCTGAGGTTTCAGTGGGTAAGTTACTGGGTAAAAAGATATTTAATAAAAGCAAGCGGACCAGCGGTTTTTAGACTAGTGACATTTCAGATATTTTTATACTCTCCAGTCCAGCTTTTGCCACCATATTCCAGTTTGCAATTTTCTTGTAGAATTTACAGCAATAATTTGTAATCCAGAATCACCAGTGACATTTACCCGTTAGAACCATATCCCTGTAAGCATAATTAATAAGCATTGTCACCTTAAAGTTTAACAACTTGAAAAATGAGGTTTCTGTACCTCCATTGCAGCTATGAAATGCAGCAGAGTGCTGCACAGAGTTGAACACATTTGTTTTAAGGAACGGAAGGGAACCGATTTTATGTTAAATAGATACCATTACTTAGTCCTCTTTTTACTGCCATATATTCTTCCCAGCCACACATATTACATCCAGAGAAACACTGGTTGCCCAGAGTGAATTCATGGTACTCTCCAATATCAAGAGGGTTGGGGGCGGGGGATGCTGGGGGGGAACTGATGTTTTGATTTATCACAAAATGCACTCTCAACAATACCTACTGCAGTTATTTCACTCAGCTGCCAATAATGGCTAGATATCTCCACACATCAGTGTAATGCAGCAATCATGAAAGTACCCATTTCAATTACAAGACAGCAAGTTTAGCCATGCCATCGATGGGCTTTGCATATATAAAATGACCTTACCCACAACAGTCTTCCAAAATATTCTGATCTTGGTATCAGTCAATAAGGTAATTGCTGGTCATCACAATGCGTATTTGGTGAATCCACGTTTTTACTTCTCTTTTTTGCTAGCAATTAATAATTCGAACCAGAAGCCAATTCACAAGTGCCAAGTTCACCATCAAAGCAGATAATTCCATATAGACTTAGATTCCCTGCAAGATTCGCCCCCGTTAGTTCTGAAAGTGCCCAGTTTGCTCGCGGAAGATACGATCCAGGTGTAAAGCAGAAATTAATTAAAAAAAAAAAGGCGGGGGAGGGGGAGAAGGGGAAGGAAAGGGAGAGGTGAAGACTGAGAGCCACACAAGTCTGAGAGCTCTAGGACAAGAAAAGGAGTCTTGATGGCAAATCTCTGTGCGTGGTTGCCTTTCAAAGCCTCTTGCTGCACATGCAAAATTTCCAGATCCAGGATGCAGCTATAAGAAAGAAAGAATCCTATGTATATTTCACAAGTATCCTGCAATAACGGATCCGATGGGGTTTTCCTTGTACTGTACTGCTATGTGGAAAGCACACAGCCCCTGCTGTTTGAAAGGATGTCTCCTGGGTCCTAGCACTCCCATCGGACAAGCAATAAAATAAATAAAAAATAAATCTCAAAAAAAAGGGGGGGGGTGGAAATCAGATGCCGGTTTGTCCTGAATGATGCTAATCTTCAGTGAAAATGACAAGTGAACAACAAATAGCAGGAGGTCTTGATTAATAACCACAATCCACCCAGAGTATCCTAAGAAGAGAGAGGGAGGGAGAGAGAGAGAGAAACTGCAATGCATAAATGATTCCAGTGTTTCTACAAGATCGGCTTATTTGATTGAATGCAATCTCTGGTTTGCTGCAAGTCAAAGAAGATACTGTTACTGCCACCCAATGGATACTTTAGTACTAGCCAATCCACACACAACCACCTTTTTGCATGCACTAGTTTAGCGAGCTAATTTTTTTCGGGGGCGGGGGAGGAAACAGTCAGAAAGGATCCTGGAAAAAAAAGTCCTAAATAGGAGGGATCTATCTTTGCAGACAGTGACTCTATTTTCAGTATGTAGAACACACGTTACATTGGTACCACTTGATTTTCGCTGCTCTTTCCAGAGGGCGGGGAGGAGAGCGGCTAACATGCGATGGATACTGTGCATATCCGTTAAACGGCGAGCTCAGTATACTTTTTCCTCCAGTTTCCGAAGTGAAGTGCCGTTTTACACGAGATGATGCATTATCTATTCTTGGATTTTTTTTATAAGGCAAACTGCGGGCCTCGCTGTTGCCATGGGATCTTCTTTGTGCGAACTCTCTGAACTGTGTGGGAACAGTTTTATCTTTTCCCTCCCTTCAACTCCCTCCGCCCTCACTCCCCCCCACCGCCAGTAACTTATTCTGAAGATATGTAACAAAATGTAACTGCATTATTGCCAATTAAGACTAACAGCAGCTGCAAGGTGCATCTGATTAGGAACGTTAATTACTTCACCAAATAAATACTCGTTTGCAGATGTCTATAGTGTTAAACAATGATCTGTAAAATGTAACGGTGTAAAATTCTGACACCCCCCCACACACACACACAAGGCACAGGGACACACTGATGGTTCAGAGACATTTTGAACTTGGACGACTGGGGGGGGGGGGGGAGGAAGAGATATTTACAAGAAATTAAATCTGAGAACCAATACGATACATATTAGGATTCATGTCCAGATAAGGAATACCCATTAAACAAGGAGGCATGTGGATATATAAACCATATGAAACTATGGTAATGTATATATCACTCACTCAGAGGTGAGGTGAGCAGTAGAAAAACAGCAGACATACTCATTACATTAGAGGATTAAGTTAAAAAAAAAGCAGGTGAGGGAAAGTTGGAGTTTATGTACTATGACAAAGGTGGGCAGGGTATATGCATTGTGAGAATTGTAGGCAGTATATATGGGAGTTGTGGTAAAGCTAACTGTAGCTCAGTAATAAGCTGCCTCCCCTTCTGTAGCAGAATGTCACAATTCCTGGTAAATAAATTAAAAAAAGTAACATTTAACCACAAGTCAATTGTAGTATCTGGAAGTTAATATTACTGGTTAGGCAGATGGTTAGATACCACTGTGAGGGGGCTCTATGAGTAGGTGGATAGGATAGACATGAACAAAGTTGGAGAATTACTGTGCTGACATTTAGCACCTAGACATAGGACATTTTAAATCTGCCAGATGAGCCAGACAGTGTACAACTGAGATTTTGAGTGTTCCAAAATGCCTTGTAGTAGCCAGAACAGAGGAACTATTAAAGAGGGAGGAACAAAGGTGTTGCGGTTGAGGTCCTGGACAAGTACTCAGCATGTGAGTTCAGTTCGTGGCTCTGTTATAGATATTCTCTGTGACTTTGGGCAAATCCCTCCATGATTTAGCCCAGGGGTTGACAACCTTTCAGAAGTGGTGTACTGAGTCTTCATTTATTCACTCTAATTTAAGATTTCATGTGCCAGTAATACGTTTTAACATTTTTAGAAGGTCTCTTTCTATAAGTCTATAATATATAACTAAATTATTGTTGTATGAAAAGTAAATAAGGTTTTAAAAATGTTTAAGAAGCTTCATTTAAAATTAAATTAAAATGCAGAGCCCCGCGGACCGGCGGCCAGGCCCAGCCAGTGTAAGTGCCACTGAAAATCAGCTCGTGTGCTGCTTTTGCCACACATGCCATTGATTGCCTACCCCTGATTTAGCCCCTCTTCTGTAAAATGGGGATAAGGCTTACCTAACTCAAATGAAGGTTATAAGGATAATAGTTCATCAATGTTTGTGAAGTGTTCAGATACTCTGGTGATGGGGGTCATATAAGGAGAACGGGCAAGAGGAAAGGAAAAAGGGGGAAAAAGTGAAGGTGCAGACAAAGACTAGGAATCTGGTACATTTACTAACACTGAACTGGAAAAACTAAGACCGTACCTGAAAATAGAGTTGGCAAGTATGCAAACGTATAGAACAAATGCAGCCTCCATTTAAAGATATTGGGATAACTTCAGCTTTTTGTTGCAACCTTGAATTCCATTATAGTTATAAGGATTTAACTAAAGAACATTTTATCCCCTTCTCTGGACACTATGGTGAGCTATTATTTGACTTTGTCCTGCCTCTGAGAAGTCTGGAATTTGTACACAGGGCAGGCAGGAAGGTGTGGCATGTGGATTAACACCTTCTTTGTAGCTCACAGGCAGTTTATGTACAGTCATACACATAATTATGTATCTTGATGTGTTGTTGACAATGAAACACTTGTATAAAAGTTTCCATATATTATGCAGTATGTATTCCAGGTGATGGACTTCAGCACCTTCTTTGGCCTATCTTCTTTTGCAGATGACCTTCTCTGAAGAGACGTTTCATCAAGAGAGGAACAACAATTTGATGAACACTGGATTATTGAATAAATTTATCTTACTCTATGATGTAAAATCAGGTGGGGGAGATATTGGCTGCATCTCACTCTGGCTGTTAGCAAATGACTTAAAGGAATAAAACATTAAAAGTGTTTATATGGAAACAAAAGTACTATTAGGAATAAAATCATTTTTTTAAAAAAAAAGATGAAGTAATATTTAAAATGCAATGACAGCAAAAATAAGTGGTTCAGGGGACTGCTAAAAATGATGCAGAACTTTTTACTTTTAGATTGCTTATTTCAATACAGCTTACTTTTGTAGTGACCGAAGATTTCTACCTTCTAGTGCAGCATTTCTCAAACTGGGGTCGCCACTTATGTAGGGAAAGCCCCTGGTGGGCCAGGTCAGTTTGTTTATCTGTCCCATCCACAGGTCCGGCCAATCGCGGCTCCCCCTGCTGTGGTTCACCATTGCAGGCCATTGGGAGCTGCTGGAATCGGCAGCCAGTACATCCCTCAGCCTGCACCACTTCCAGCAGCTCCCATTGGCCCGGAGTTGCACATCACAGCCACTGGGAGCCGCAATCGGCTGAACTTGTAGATGGGGCAGGTAAACAAACCAGCCCGGCCCACCAGGGCCTTTCCCTACACAAGCAGCGACCCCAGTTTGGGAAACACTGGTCTGAGGAATCTCAGATGACCCAAAGTCAGGAGTTCCTCTTCCCCAGATTACAATTTAAAATGGCTAAATAAGAGTATTGTTAATCACCAAGGCAAGAATCTTTCATAATGTGCATATAGATTAAACCTCTTTCTCTCTCCCAACCTAGCTAAAAAGAAGATCAAGAGCATGTCTGCACTATGACCTGAGGCACCGAGTCTCAGAGCCTGGATGAGCTGACTCAGGCTCAGGGGCTCAGGATGGAGGGCTATAAAATAGCAATGTAGCTCTTCAGGCTCAGGCTGGAGCCCTCGCTGAGACAGTCCCCCCTCACAGGGTTTCAGACCACCAGCTCCAGCCCAAACCCAAAAGTCTACACTGCAATTTTATAGCCTCACAAGCCCAACTCAACTAACCCATCTTTTACTGCAGTTACATGTACCCTAAGTTACTAAACAAGGGTAACACCCTGTTTTCCTGTGCAAAGTGGCCCATTGTGCATTGTGAATGGATCAAAAGATGGATGGAAAAGCTGCAAATTAAGCCAGCTAGAAATGTGGTTGTAAGATTCAAGGTCAAATTGGGCAAACTACCTGTTATTCCAAGAAATCCATGCCTTGCGTTTTCACCCCAAAGTATAAACTATTCTACATTTTCCTTGTAAATCCAATATACCACAGATAATCTGTATTTCACCTCAGAGTAGAAACTGCACATTTCTTTGCCTTGTGAGTCAGATATCTATCCTTCTATATGGGGAGAACGGCTCTAGTTATATTGTAAATCCTAAATAATGAGATATATTTATGTACTATCAAGAAATGGATGGAGTACATCCTCCAAATTTAGAAGAAAGGATTTTGTTGGTTTACATTGTAAATAATTGTTGCTTTCTAGAAGTAATATGAACTGCCTGACAGAAGGAAAAAAAAAATGTTAAAAGAAACTTTGAAATATTGAGAGAAATTGCTAAAAAGGGGATCACCACTGACAGCAGGTACTAACAGCAAAATACAATCCTTGAAACGAATCAAACTTAAAAAGCCTCTGATAAGAAAATGATTGAAGACATTTTGTAGCCCATGGCTGCCTGATGTGATGCACTGTCTCCCTCCAGTGGTGACTAGACTAGCTAGAAATTGATAAGCCTGCTATAGCTTTGGCTAGATGTATCTTTTAGCTCACACAGTAGAAGCTCACGCATTAAGCTCCACAGGTCTCAGGTTTGTTCCTGGCTGACGCACTATAATTTGATATATACCACTGCCATCTACTGGGTGCCACTGAAAGTAGCAAAGCAACTAAGAGAGCTGAAAATCTAAGTACCCACTTGGCATGTGTCCGATAGGAATCATAGGATGCCACCATCCAACCAGCCCTGAAACTAGGGCATGTAAAACTGAGATCACCATGTGCTCAGAGAAGAGATAACTGAAACCAACAAAAAGCTGCAGAATCCCAAGTGCACTGACACACAGACCAGCTGTGTGGAAAGGACAATCCCTCATCCCAGCATTAAGAGGTTAACAAGAAGTGGCGAGATTTCATTTCAGAAATTGTATTTTCCCGTCTATTCTTTAACATAAATAACTGTATATTATTTTGTTGAGTCTATCTGAGATAACTATAGGTTATTTTGCTTGAGGTGTCTAGTGAAACCTTAAGTAACCATATTTTAGATTTCAATGGCTTATAAATTCAAAGAAATTGGCCTAAGAGATTGAAAAAGGATTATTTTTGCTTTTAATATTCTAAACATGTCCCTTTTAGACCAATCCATTCAAAATGTACTAACCACACTCTTCAGAGTGCCTTAAAGACAAGGACATCCTTGGAAGTGTGATCAGTGTTTTGTGTACTAAAGAACTGATGATCATAACCAAGTATAATAAGAAATCTTCATAAGCTGCATTGTTCCTTGATATAACTGCTGAGCCTCAATGTTAACCTGTGATAATTGCTTGCAAGACTGTATTGCCTGTGGAGTATGTACCTACAACACTGGTTATGTCAACACTCCAGTGGTGAAATGTCAATTGTTTATTAATATGGGTCTGGATGAATTAATACATTGTTGCTTAGTTAAGAACGAGTGAGTGGTCTGATTTGAGAAATACTGTTCAAGTTAAAGCTAACTCTTCCTTACCTTGGAAAAAAGGGGTTATCCTATTGGATTCTATTCTAAATCGGCTAAAACACTTATCCAATTAACAAACCTAGTTTGTTAGATTTCAGCTTTAAAATCCAACTGGCCTTTTAGAAAATTCATAGACTGATCTCTTTTCATGCTTACATCATTTAAAAATACCAATCTTAGATTGTAAACTCTGGAGCAGCACATATTTGTGCTATTTGTTTGAAAAGTGCTTGATAAATTCCTAGTTTGGGGTCCTACTTGCTACTGTGGTAGAAGTAAAAGTAATGGTCTCATCATAGTTGCTATACACACACAAAGAGAATTGGGTGAAGACTGAAAAATATTTTCCTGATATATTCACTGATACTTAGAAATTAGTTTGCTTGACTATGTTTGTACTCTCTTTTGTGTTTTCCCCAAATATTATAGTGAATAAGTTTCCTGGAAGAAAATACCTCATCTTAATTAATTAGCCTATTACAGTTGGTATGGCTAATTTCACCTTTTCATGTTCTTTGTATGTATATATATTTCTTACTACATGTTCCATTCTATGCATCTGATGAAGTGGGCTGTAGCCCGTGAAAGCTTATGCTCAAATACATTTGTTAGTCTCTAAGGTGCCACAAGTACTCCTGTTCTTTTTGTGGATACAGACTAACATGGCTGCTACTCTGAAAACTTTCAGTAAAACAGTCATTTTGACAAATCAATATTGGAGAATATTTATGAAAGGTGATTTTCAAATTCATGCTCACGTGTAGCTAAGCCTGCTTCTAAGAGTTACACATCAAACTAGGAAACAAAACTCACCTTATAAGTAACATATCTAATCACAAGTGTTTCAGTCTGAATACCAAAAACTCACAGTAAACTGTGCCCAAAGAAGCTGAAGACCAAGAATTATTCACTCCAATTACACAGCAAATAGTTGCTATATTAAATAATTATATGTCGCTGGGTAATTAGAGGACAAAAAAGCAGGTAAATTTTGTCAATTTTATTTCCCCAGGTCTTCTTACCTACTGAAATGAACTACAGGTAAAGCAGTTAATAGAATTAGCCAAAAGACTGATGAAAAAACATTGAGCCTAGACCTGAAAAGAGCAGAGCAGACCAGAAAAGAGCAGACTCTCAGCAGCTATTGAAACTATAGTCAGGCTGTTACAAAATCAGCCACAAAGGACAATTAAAATATGTACACACATACACAGAAGCAGGTGAGCCTTTATAAAAACATTAAGCACTATAATACATTTTTAGTGATTAAGCTTACAAAAATGTATTTGTAAACATGCTGCAGTTACCTGTGTACTGGGTGGCAACAAATGCTCTCTGTTTTACCATGCACTTTTTTTGGGGGGGGCGGGGGGAGAGGAAGGGGGGTTATAATTTTTGTTACTGCCTCAGAAGTCTCATCCATAATTTGGATGTACACTTCAGCAGCAAGAGATAGTGCTACCTAGTGGATATGGCACTGGATTCAGGAAATCTGGGTTCTATTCCTGGATTTGCCTCTGGTCTGCTGGGTGATTTTGGAGAAATCTCTTCACTTCTTTGTGCCTTGATTTCCCCATCTGTAAATTAGGGATAATGCTACTTCTTTTCTCTGTAAGTCACAGATCTATACATGAAAATTGATACATAAGAGCTCTGTACTACAACTACTCAGCACAATGTAACATTGCTGCTGGTGACGAGTTCTTTGGCAAGAAGTGATTTACCATGTTTAAGGAAGATGAAATTATACAAAAGAGCAATAGCTTGGTCTTCCTGAGACTCACTGCTTTAACCTAATTTAGTAAGGGATAAATTAAATGTTGGATAATTAAATGCTCATTTGGTGCATGTTTTTAATGTCATTAAAATGAATGGTTGCTTTCTGGTTTTGTTTCTGCACTAGAAAAATCTAAGAAAGCAAGCAATGTCTTCCCATGCACCTTTCAGAAAACACATTCCTAGATTCCAAGGCCATAAGGGACACTTGTGATCATCTAGTCTGCCCTCCTGTATAACCAGGCCGGCTCTACTGTTTTTGCCGCCCCAAGCAGCACGCAGAATTGCCGCTGCGAATGATGAGGGCAGTCCGTGTGCCATTAGGGCAGCAACGCAGCGGCAGTTTTTGTCTTGAGCTGGAAAACAGAAGCTGCACCGCCGCGGACAGCTGAACATAGAAGCTGCCACCAAATTGCCGCCGTCACAGAAACACACATGCCGCCCTAATGGCACATGGACTGCCCCTGCCGTCCGTGGTGGCAATTCAGCAGACTGCTTGGGGTAAAAAACACACAGACTGCTGCCCCTTGCAGATTGCCGCCTCAAGCACCTGCTTGGAATGCTGGTGCCTGGAGCCTGCCCTGTGTATAACACAGCCATAAAATGTCCTCAAAATAATTCCTAGAGCGATCTTTTAGAAAAAAAAATAATCTATATTTGATTTAAAAATTGCAAGCTATGGAGAATACACCACAACCAAAGCTAAGTTGTTTCAGTTGATAATTTCTCTCATTGTTAAAATATTAGGCCTTTTTTCCAACTTAACATGCTGCACTCAACTAATTCATAAACACTACAGCTCTCTGAAGGTAAGAAACAAATGGTGGGCTCATACACTCTTTGTGAAGAGGTTTTCTGTTTTTATTATTGTGTTTCCCTCCCTACTCCTTCCACCCTCCCCCAAGATTTAACAGTACCTGGCACTGAGGTCTCATTACTAAAATTGCATTAATTTACAAAATATACTGCAATATGAGCTGGATCCAATTCCCATTAAAATCAATGGAAACATTCCTGTTACTTTCAACAAGAGTTGTATTAGGTCCTATATTACTGACATCGTATCAAGTGCTGTCATAAATCAGTGGTTCTCAAACTAATTTATATAGTGTATCATTTCCAGCACTTCTGTTTTTCACTTTGGAACCTGCAATGGTCTAATTTCCAGAAATCTTGTTAGAAATTTTTTGGCAAAATGTTCTTTCATTGGAAAATATTGTTTCCTGAAAACTAAAACTATTAATAGAAAAGAGCTAGTTTCAGTGAATTTCCCTTTCAATTTTTTTGAAAGATGTTTAGAAATTGTTGACAGCCCCTACTGACATTTTCAAAAAAGTTGTTTTTTTCTTTCACAATTACTTTGTTTGGAGAAATGTATAGTAAGAAAAAAGATAAAAGGTTTACACTGAAACAATGTTTTGATTGACTCAGTTTGATTCATCCCCCCACCCCTTCAAAAAGATTTTCAGTTCATGAACACTAAAGACTATGGCTACTTTTTTTCTTTAAAACAGGTATTTAGACATTACTGCACTCAGCTGCAAATTTAAAATGCTCTCTATACAGTACTTTTTAGAATGCTAATGTAAGCCCCACTGCCTCAAGTCGGTCGACCCAGGCTGGGAGCCTGTGAAGCTGTATGATTGAATATAACCATGTATACCATTATAACAGTGGCAATTATCACAATTGGAACAAATCTTCTACAAAGTATGTCATGTAAGGTATCAATGGAGAAATTACAATCAAATATGATTATCCTGTTTATATGCATGTTTCATCTTTGTATATGAAGTGACTATTGGCTATGCACTGGTATCTTATAAATGTTTTGTATTCCTGGATAACCCTCACCAGATAGAATTTACATTAGAGCCAGACAGTTATGTGTTGATGGACCATCAAGGATACTTAGCTCCCACAGTAGGACATAGGTTTCAGTATGGTAACCTTGTTAGTCATTATCAGCAAAAACAATGAGGAGTACTCGTGGCACCTTTAGAGACTAAGGCCATGGCTACATTAGACATTTCAAAGCGCTGCCCCAGCAGCGCTGCGGGAGCGCTGCCGCGGCAGCGCTTTGAAGTGTGAGTGTAGTCAAAGCCGCAGCGCTGGGAGAGAGCTCTCCCAGCGCTGCTTAAACCACATCCCTTATGGGTGTAGCGTGCAGCACGGGAGCCGCTTTCCCAGCGCTGCCGCCCTGATTACACTGACACTTTACAGGCTGCATCTTGCAGCGCTCAGGGGGGTGTTTTTTCACACCCCAGTTGCAGCGCTGTAAAGTGCCAGTGTAGCATGGCCTAACACGTTTATTTGGGCATAAGCTTTTGTGGGCTAAAACCATTTCAATAGATGCATGGAGTGGAAAAAAAATCAGTAGGCAAGTATATTATCACAGTACATGAAAAATGAGAGTTACCTTATCAATGGGGGTGGGGCGGATCAGTGCTAATGAGACAATTCAATTAAAATGGAAGTGGCTATTCTCAACAGTAGAATACCAAGGAAGGAAAAATCACTTTTGTAGGTGTAATGAGGCCAGTGTAAACAGTGTGGTCCATTTCAAACAAATGACAAGAAGGCGTGAGTAAAAGTAGGGGAAATTAGAGTATGGCTACACTTGCAACTTCAAAGCGCTGTGCAAGGGTGATCGCTGCGCCAGCGCTGGGAAAGGCACACATGTCACAGAGATGCTGATCCAGGTGTGAACCTCTCCCCCCACCCTGACCCCCATTCACCATGCTTATTAGCTTATCTGTTTCAGAATTACATATAGTTTCCCAGCGACGTGGTGGGTGAGATAACTTTTTAGACCAACATCTATTGGAGAGAGAGAGTCAAGTTTTTGAGCTTACAGAGCTCTATTTCAGGTCTGGAAGAACTGCTGCCATGTTTGCAGTAATAAACTTATAGTGGCACAACTGTACCAATACAGCTGTGCCGTTGTAAGTTGCTATGTAGCCACATTAAGGCCATGGCTACACTTGCTAAGTTGCAGTGTGTGAGGGGTTACAGCGCTGCAACTTAGCAGGTGTCCACACTTAAAAGCTCAGCCAGCACTGCAACTCCCTGTTTGCAGCGCTGGCGACACCTGGGTCCGCTACGGGTGTAGCGAGACAAGCGCTGCTGCTGCAGCACTGGCATCAGGTGTGGACACTCACCAGCGTGTATATGGCCTCCAGGGTATTAGGAGGTATCCAGCATACCTTTTCAGCCTCTCTGGCATTGCTTTACACTCCACTGCCTGGGCTCAGAGCCTGGAGAAGAGGGGAGGGTGTAGAGGAACCTGAGAGGGAGTTTACTGAGTGTTTGGAGACTCCCAGGAGTCATGCAGCCAGGAGCTATTTTCCAGCCAGGAAGAAGCTAGCCAGTCGCAGCTGCTGGGACTTGGTAGTGAGGAACCAGCAGAGGAGCCTGCTCCTGGTAAGAAGCTTTTATTATAAGGATCAAATGTTTTGGAGCAGGGGGGCTATGGCTGCCTGCAAGCATGCCTAAGTGTGGAATAGCCCATTGATTTCCCTGTAGCTGCTCTTTGCTTTCTACAAGTCACAGAAACCCCATGGCTTCAGAGTGAAGCAACCCCCCCCTTCCCAGGTGGGCCATGTGGCAGCCCCCCTTCCCTGTGAGCTGCGTGTGGGGAAACTTGCCATTCTATCTGCAGCTGCGGCCCTCTGTGCTATGCTCAGAATGTGTAAATGATGCTACAAAAACTCTTAAAAACAATGCAGGCCTGTATTACAGTTTATCTCTCTGTGTTTTTTTTTTAAATGACCTTGAATACTGCTCCATCAGCGCAGACTTCTGAAAGACTGCAAAGCTTAAGAAAAAACCAAGGAAGAGATGGTGAAAGCAGTTATGAATCTGTATTCCACAGAAAATAAAAAGTTGCAAGACTGGAGGATAAGGAACCATGAAAAAAGGACAGGCTGCCAAGATAAAGGAGAAGCTGCCAAGAGAAAGGAATTGACTACCAAGAGAAGCACAGATCGGCAGGGATGACTTAAAAAAGGGAAAAAAAAGCCTCTCATTTTTTCATGTATTATTTTACTTTCCATAACTATATGAATAATAAAATTATATACATTGCATCATATATGCTGTTGATTGGTTTTAATGACTGCCGTTTCATATGTGTGGGTCCCCGCCACTCCCTGGGGGTGTGCACATGTGTTGTTCCAGCTGCTTCCTGCAGGGTTAATGCCCTGGAAACTGCAGGCAGCAGTGGACATGGGGCTGGCTGAAGGCAGGGCAGGGGCTGACTGGAGGTAGGGTCTGGCTGCAGGCAGGGCAAGGGATGTGGGGGGGTTGGAGACAAGGGGTGTGGGGCGTGCTGGCTTCAGCGAGGGCCACAGGGGGGTGCAGCAGGGGTTTGCAGGGCTGGAGACAGAGGAGTGTGGGACTGGCTGGCTTCAGGCAGTGGGGTGCAGCAGGGTTGACTGGAGACAGGGCAGGGGTGCGGGCTGGGCAGAGTGTGCAGAGCTGGTGCGGGCAGCAGTGTGTTGGGGGCTGGCTGGCTTTGGGCAGGGCTGCAGGGGTGTGTGGCAGGGGTTGGCTGGAGACAGGACAGGGTCTGGCAGAGGTGGCTGTGGGCACGGGGTGCAGAGCTGGCTGCAAGCAGGGGGCGGCACTGGTGTGGGCAGGTCATGGGGTGCAGCAGAGGCAGCTGGAACCCAGCCCTTTAAGTAGCCCCCAAACCCCTTCTACTCCGGGGACCTTTTAAATAGCCTGGGAGCGCTGGGGAATGCAAGAGGGAGGTGGGGCTCCGGCGGCTATTTGAAGGACTGGGGTGGCAGAGGCAATTGGAGCCCCAGGACTTTAAATACCCCCCTCACTGCCCAGGGCCAGAGCTCCAGCCGTGGGTCCGGGGCTTGCCGCGCTCCGGCCGGAGCGCGGCAAGCCCCGCAACTCCGCTCTCCTGGCCGAGCGCGACAAAACCGCCGCCGTCCGGCCAGAGCTCCAGACGGGAGAGCGCGGCAAGCCCCCCGCCCGGCTGGACCTCTAGCTGGAGAGCGGGGCCATGCCGCGCTCCCGCAGCGCTTCACTCAAAGGAGCGGGACCATGGAGCAGACGCAGCCGGGGACGGGGTAAGTTTAAAAAAAAAAATAAATTTAAAAATGTGCCTAAGGTGTGGGCCCTCTTAGCGCGCGGGGTACGATTCCCTGGCAGCACGGTCGTTGAACAGGAAGCAGAATGACCCGCAACCCTTCCCACAACCCACTGCGCCAAAATGGGACGAGGTGCTCTGTGGGATAGCTGCCCACAATGCACCACTCACAACAGCGCTGCAAATGTTGCAAGTGTAGACACACTGCAGCGCTGGTCGCTGTCAGTGTGGACACACTGCAGTGCTGGCCCTACACAGCTGTCCGACCACAGCTGTAACTACCAGCACTGCAAGAATGTAAGTGTAGCCATACCCTAAGTCAATGGGAGAGAGTTCTCCGGGCCATTGGCATCATAAAAACAGCTCAAGGAGCAGTAGTAGCTACATTGGTTGGAGTGCATCTCCCACCAAACAGTGCTGTGCACAAGAGCACTTATGCCAGCTTTTGTCACACTTCAGTGACAAAGTTTTCATAACATAAGTACTAGTTCAAAGCATGTCTGCTAAACACAAGATTTTAACAGAATTTTTAGCATAAGTCATTAACATGTATTTCAAGGGACCATTCAGGTGAAGTGGGCTATTAATACCCCTCCACTCCTAGGGAGGAAATGGGTGGAGGGGAGCAGCTGTGTGTGTGGGTGCGGGGGGGGGGGAGAGTTGTTAATTGTTCAGTGATATTGTTGTAGTAAGTCAAACATCCAGTGCTCCTATTCATTCCACAATTTTTATTGTGTCTAGCCAAGTTATGAATTTAACTCTTAGCTCCCAAGCTCTTCTTTTGAAAGATTTGTGCAGATTTCCTTTGCAGATTAGGACTGATAGGTCAGATAGAGGATGATTGTTTTGTGACAAAAGTGTTCACCCACAGGTAATGAGGTATTTTTTCTTTTGTTATTTTCCTGGGCAAGTTCATTTGAGAGTTTAGTAATGATCTGGTTTCACTCACATAGTTATTGAGGGCATTTAGTGGACAGGATAAAGTACACCACATGTTGTGATAGACAACGTGGATCTTGAAAGCTGTGTTGTAGGATCAATGTAGCAATGGTGATGTCTGCAGATTTTACAGCTGTTGTTCTGGCAGGGTCTAGTGCCACTTTGAGATGGTGAGTCCTGGTCTGTGGGGAGCTTGTTTCTGATATGGCTGGGGAGTTTGAGAGGTGCTTGAAGGCTAGTAGAGGGGGTTCAGGATTTCTCACTCATTATTGTAAATTATCAGGGTTCTTCTGTAGTTAATCTGCTTGATAGCTCTCTTTTGCACATGGGCATTGGCTGGCAAAAATCCAAACCCAGAGTGATTCTGTTCTCACCCTAGCCAGCGTACGTGGGAATCACTTCTCTGAAGTTAATGGAGCTACATGAGCATAAAGCAGCCATAAGTAAGAGGAGAATCAGGCCCCTAGTTTGGGTGGGTTCAGGTCTTCTGGTATGAGCCACATTCTACATTAATGTAAGGCAGGACCGGAGCTAGGGGTTTGAACGCCCTAGGCGGACGGCAATTTCACCGCCCCGCGTGCTGGTCCCGCAGCGGTGACTGGGGCGGTCCACCAGAGCCGCGCGAGCAGCCGAGCGTTTGCAGGCACGACTGCGGCAGCTCCACCGGAGCTGCGGACCAGCGGACCCTCTGCAGGCACCATTGCGGCAGCTCCACCGGAGCTGCCTGCCACCCTCTCCGCCAAAATGCCGCCCACCAAAAATTCTGGCACTCTAGGCGATTGCCTAGGCTGCCTAAATAGTAGCGCTGGCCCTGATGTAAGGTGTGATACAAGTTACATATCCAGGTGCAAGGTATTCAGAAAATAGGTATAAATGGCTGTTCAAATGGTAATGAGTATAACTTGCATGGATTTTGCCTTTGGTAGTTCTGATTCTCCAGGCACATTTACTCCTGTGCAAGAGGAGTGTAAAATACTGCCAAATCAACATTATGGCATTGATTTTACAGCCAGTAACAGTGTAAGTACAGTAACATGTGTAAGTTACTGGAGCCTATGTGAGGCATGCATAAGGGGAATAAAGCCCAGAGATTCTGACAAATGAGTAATGTAATGATGATGGAACAGAAAAGTTAGGAGGGGGTAAATAAGTTAGGGGGGCTATGTTATCTCAATTGGCTCTGAGGCATCATCTTAAGACAAGCGAGTTGCACTAGTTATATACACCAATTCAATTTCAGATAGGCGTAAGTAACATTTTTACAATTTACGCATTTTCTGTTCAACAATTTGCACCTGCCATGTAATCTAACACCAATCACTAACAACACTCCCACACAGTCCAGGCACTTTACAGATGATGATGTGCTTCTGACAGTACTAGCTAGTCCTCACATTTGCTCAATTTCAGTGGTACATGTGTAGATGATGGCAGCGCACTGGGGAGGTTATCTACCAGCAGCAAAAGGGTTAAAGAAAACTGTATTTAAATACTGCATTGGGGGGTCCTTTACTGCTGCTTTAGTTTTTCACTAAGTCTATACAGAAACATGAGAGCCTTAGTGGGAGAGAATATTGTCCTGTAGCCACATAGCATTTTAGCAGCATACAACTTTACAGCATAAACAAATTATGCCTCACACAACTTAATAAGGATACCAACTTTTTCCTGATATGAATCTATAAACACTTTTTAAAATCCAACTTTTGTCAACCATCTACAGAAATTCAAATTATCTAAGATACAATATTTCCTGTTAATCTCTATTTCATATGTTATTCTCTTGACATAAAAAGGAATCACAAAGGAATGCTTATAGTTTTAGCCTAAAAGTTACAGAAGATCTGCACCTCACCTAAGCTCCAGACAATGAAAAAATGAAGGTCAGTAACTATGTAGATTTACAAGAACACTCCTATATGAACCTGGAACAAAAGCAACTTCCATTTGAAAGTGTAGCTGTGCCCTGCTTTATCTTAAAAATGCCAATTTGTTTCAAATGTCAATCTTCTTTCTTCTTGCAGAGAGCAACAAGCTGTTTCTTACAGGAGCAACAGCAAAGGTGTAACATTTCTTGAAAGAAGAGAGCAGATTGGCAATGCAAGGGAGAAAGTTTTGTTTTGAGCAGTGGAGATAGATGAATCAGGACAAGAGGAGGAAGGGAAGGAAGAATAAAAGCAGAGGAGAATGGAGGGGTCTGAAATGAAGGTAATGTGATTGGAATTTTGATGAAGAGGCATTGACAAGATGAAAGATCTCTCTCTCTCGCTCCCTCTCCCTCTCATTTTCAGTGGGCAAAATCTCTCCTGTTGACACACACTTGCTTTCTTTTTACAACACAACACTGGAACAAACAGGATTCATGATCAATAGTGGTGGCACTGCCCCAGTGACAAATCCCTGCCTGGGAGAAAAGCAGAGGAAGCCGTTGAGCTTCTCCCTCACTCTTTGAAACTCTTGATGGATTCAGGATTTTAAAACTCTATCTTGTGGGTGCCTTTATGCTGTTCCGATTACAAGTATACACAAGCATCTACTACATTTGAACATATATAATCAGGCTATACTTAGCCCAAAATATAACAAAGCATATTTGAATATTTTTCCTCCCACAGCATTTATAAATTAAAACATTCACAACTGAACATATATTGGTCAATGAATTTCAGTAATCAAACTACCTCACAAATGGCTATTGAGAAAGAGCAAAGAGGTATCACATTCAGAGATAAATGGACACTAGTCAAAAACTTTATTTACTCTCTCATATCATGACTATTCAAGTTTATACATAGACTGCTGCCCCTCTGCACAGGGGTGAATTTTGTGTTCTGGAATTTAACTCAATTGACTTCAAGGGAATTTGATCAGGGCCTTTGTTGTGAGCACAATTACTGCAAAGCAAGACATGCATTCTTCCTGTGAAATATTTTCTTCAGAATATAGGCCCTACTTAGCATGTGTATTAAGTATGCATATAACATGAATTTAAATGGACTAATCACATGCTTAAGTACATTACTAAATCAGGGCCACAATCTGGCATGAGTTTCAGAGATGTTTTGAAAAGACATCCAGTAGTATGTGATGAAGTTGCAGTCCCTCCTCAATAGTCCTACCATCTAAAATTTATTTTGTTCCTCAGTGAAGACCTGGGGTGAAATCCTGACTCCAATGGAATCAATAGCAAAACTCCTACTGCCTTCAGTGAGAGATTCACCTAAGGGGAGTGCAGGACCAGATATTCTATATAAATACTTATCTGCCTTACACATGAAGTTAGATAGTTAACCCTGGTACAATATTTTGTAAGTTTAAAGTATGATTGTCATGGTGTCTTTCCCCACTCTGAACCTTAGAGTCCAAAAAATTGGGGTACCAGCATGAATTCCTCTAAGCTTAATTACCAGCTTAGATCTGATAGGCTGCCACCAATCAGGACTTGGAGTGCCTGATAAACTCTGGTCTCCCCAAAACCTTCCCTGGGGACCCCCAAGACCCAGACCCCCTGGATCTTAATACAAGGAAAGTAAACTCTTTCCCTCACTAGTGCCTCTCCTAGGCTTTCCCTCCCTGGGTTACCCTGGAAGATCACTGGGATTCAACTCCTTGAATCTTTAAAACAGGAGGAATGTCCCTTTCACCCCTCCTGCCCTTTCCCCTCACCCAGAGGCAATACAGATTCAAGCTCCGTGAATCTAAAACACGAGGAATTCACCTTTCCTCTCCCCTCCTCTCCCTCCCACCAAGTCCCTGGTGAGTACAGACTCATACCTCAGCCTTAACCAGAGGAAAAAATCATTAGGTATTTTAAAAGAAAGCTATTATAAAAAGAAAGAAGAATAAAGATAATCCTGTAAATCAAGATGGGAATATTAAGGTCTTTCAGTTTATAGAAACTGAGAAAAGCCTTCTCCAGCAGAAATACAATTTAAATATTCCAGCCAAAACACATTTGACAAATAAAGGAAAACCAATAAAAAGACTAAACCGCCTTTCTACTTGCACTTACTACTTGAATAGAAAATTAGAGCCTGTAGTATGTCCGGTCACTCTCAGAACCCAGAGAGAACACAGACAAAGAAAAGAACACACAAACAAAGACTTCCCTCCACCAAGATTTTAAAGTATCTTGTCTCTTGATTGGTTCTCTGGTCAGGTGTTGCAGGTCACTATTTGTTAACCCTTTACAGGCAAGAGAGACATTAACCCTTAGCTATCTGTTTATGACAATGATGTCGGTACCAGATTTGAGTATCAGGTGTATATTTCTTCATAAGGATTAAGCAAGCCAGGTAGACTGGGATTTAAAAAAAAAAAAAAAAAAAGATGCAAGAGCATCCAGTGGGACTTGGGTGTCTGACAGCCAGTTTACACTTACACTCCCCCCCCCCCAAATAACTAAGTCAGTTTTAATCACACTATTGATTGTTTTGATGTAAGGATGTGGGACACTCATTTCAGAATAAAAGTATTTTGTTTTGATTTTGCTTAAGTCCAACTTACAGAAGCATAAGTATCCACCCACAGTCTTGCACAGATAACCAAATTTGCACCTTTTTGTTATTTTAATTCAAGAATGTGTGTTGATGCTGATGGTGTGGGGGAGTGGGTTGACTAGACCTCATTCCCTTAGGTTCCTTTGAAAATTCCAGCCTGTCACTAACAATTTTCTATATTAATTTGCTAACTGACAGAACAACTTGAAAAAAAATCTAGTTCAGATTCATAAAACTATTCCTTTTAAGTTCTGATTTGCAAACTATTTTACATTTCTGAATATCTAATACACAAGTACATTGGGCCAAATTCAGTCCTGGTAGAAGCAGGCATAACATCACTGAATCCCATATTGTGGCATCTGCTTATACCAAGTCTGAATTTGCCCCATTACAATGGTGATGCTTGAAGTTTCTACCAGTCAGAGATTTTAATGACTATTTGCCATTATATTTATAGAAACTCTCTCAAGCCAGTTAACATTTTTAACAGTGATTACTGTATGTCATGTTGGAGACAATTTGTGACAGTGGTCACTTTAGCAGCAGTGTTCTTTGCTGCCACTGGGGGGATCTGAATTCAGGTCTTGAAGATTGCTCCAGAGGCTTAGGATGGATTTATACTCTGCTGAAGCAGCACAGCACAGGTAGCATCTCACATTATATTCAAGAGACCTCATCTGGTGGATTCTCTGCAGGCTGCCTGCACCAGGAGTAGTGTGAAGGCTAGAGAGGTAGGAAGAAAAACAGAGCAAATTTTGCAGGCCTTTTCTCCCCAACCAAAGAAGAGTTCTCCTTTTCAGTATGCCATATTTTTCTCTGTCTGGATTAGATTAGAAAGGTGACAAAATAAAGGATGAGGATATTGCTGCCAAATTGCTCTGACTGACGTATATTTGACCTCAGCTTCACGAAGCTTTTAAGAACAGCTTCATCATGTATGAAGTGCTTAGAGGTAAGAAACACTTCAATTTTTTAAATCAGAGATGAAAAAATGTGTTCCAGACCTGGTGGTGTATTTCAGAATATTAAACACTGGAACTGATAATCCAGATGCTGAAAATAAAAAACTAAATATTTATCTGAAAAGAGTTTAACATCAGCACTGTCTGGTCCTAGTCTATCAGAGGCAAGAGTCTATTTGACAACAAAGAGAGTCTTGTCTTCACGCAAGGTCAAGTCCTTCAACACTGCAGACTGTAATTTTCTTTAAGCAGGGCTGGCTCCAGGCACCAGCTTATCAAGCAGGTGCTTGGGGTGGCCACTCCGGAGTGGGGCGGCACTTTCAGGAATTTGGTGGAGGGTCCCTCACTCCTGCTTGGAGCAAAGGACCTCCTGCTGAATTGCCACAGATCACGGTTACGATCGCGCACTTTTTTGGGGGGGAGGGGCTGCTTGGGGTGGCAAACCCCCTGGAGTCGGCCCTCTTTAAGTATACATATTCAGAGTAGGGAGGTTGCAATTTTTTAAACTATTATTTCACGCAAGCACAAGTTTGCAAAATATTGCTATAGCAAAGTTGTGTCTCACTTTAAGGGCTAGCTAGCACGGCTTGGTGAATTGCTAGCTCAGGAAAAGAATACAGTAAAGATCTGAAAATGAGTAAACACAAATCAACTGATCATGATAGGAAGGGAAACACTGTAGCTATAGAGGACAGTTTCCAAAATTCTCAATATTTCATTTTATTTAACTGACAGACTTATCCATAGATCAGTGCTGGAGACAGATTTTGCAACTAAGCAGGGGCAGCTCCAGGCCCCAGCACGCCAAGTGCATGCTTGGGGTGGCATGCTGTGGGGGGCGCTCTGCCAGTCGCCGGGAGGGCGGCAGGCGGCTCGGGTGGACCTCCCACAGGCGTGCCTGCAGAGGGTCCACTTGTCCCATGGCTTTGGCGGAGCCGCGGGACCAGCGGACCCTCTGCAGGCACGCCTGCGGGAGGTCCACTCAAGCCGCAGGACTGCGACCAGTAGAGCACCCTCCCCCGGCATGCCGCCATGCTTGAAGCAGCAAAATGTCTAGAGTTGCCCCTGCAACTAAGGAAAGTGATGGGTCATTAGGGTGGTGGTTGGAGAGCAAGCCCTCCCTTGTACTGAACTGGCAGCAGCGGTTTTTATACTGTGGGGCTGGGCCCAGCTTCTCACTCTGGGCACTGTAACTTGGCACAGTGGGTAGCTGGGCCACTCAGGTTTGATGCAGCTGCACTTTCATGATGATGGAGGGGCAACTAGTCCAAATTTGAGTGAATGGCATCACAAATGGCACAAGGGGTCACAGTGGCATCTGACCTGGTGTGCCATGTGAACTCCTGGAGTGGAGAGCCGGGCCACTCCCTCAGGACAGGGGCTGCCAGTGCTGGGTGAGTGTGGGGCAAGCTCATTTTCCACCCTCCATGTGAAAAGGTGCCACACCACCACACAACTAAAGGCCATCAATGGGAGTGGTCACCTCCCTACTCCCTATTAGCTCCATTACTGCTGCAAGAAGTACCACAGTGTAGAACTGGCCTCTGGGTCAAATTTAAAGCCACTGTACCTCTCTGGCCCCACTGAAGTAGTCCATGCTCAGATATCATTAACAGATTCACATAGGACTTCTTTCATCATGCCACTTAGAAAAAAGTATTGATTCACTTCTCAAGAGGAAATAGCTGGGAAATCTGGAATACTAATTGTTAAATGGTGTAGCAAAGGTAGTGACTGTACAAAATTTCACCTAGTTCTAGTGTTTACTACAGAGAGTGGAAGTATATGAAACACTGATGTATTCATCTTCTACTATACATTTCTTCCACTACTAGAAACTGAAAATACACTAAGTTTATTCATTTCCTTCAGGCATCATTTAAGTGAATTTCTCTGAATGAATCTGAGTTGGTTCTGACTTCCTTCATAACTTTTTAGTTCATTATGCATATTATTTCCTGCAGATCTCGGTCACTCACTTCTACCAAAACAAGTCAGTTTGTTGTAATAATTGTAGTTACTTCAGCTTTGAAACAAAAATGATGGGGTGTCCTTAATGCAAGTGATCCCAAACAGCAGCACTCCATTAAGTTGTGACCGTATATTATTTTCATTTGGGTTACACAGCCTTCATAACACATTTGATTATTCCTAATTCTTCACAAACTTTAATCCCCAATTCATGCTTCCAGTCTCAAAAATTGTTATCGCAATGTTTTTACACAATATACACAAAACTCCATAGTTGATGTAACTATTTCCAGTAATTTTTCTCTACTGTTATGTACAAATGCTCATCAGCCTTCTGGAAGTTATATGCTAGGATCCGCTCATGGGTTCCTCCTTACTTTCTAAAATGAGTGCATTTTCCCCCTGGATAGCTGGCTGACTGATGGTCAGTTGGGTAAGACAGACATTAACATGGACTTTTTGACTTAAAGATATAGCAGTAGTGCTGGAATGTTTTTTAATAGTGGGGGGTGCTGAAGGCAGAAACCATGTATTTAGGTTACTACTACTTCAAGTCAGCACCCCCACCTCTCCTAGTTCCAGCACTTATGCAATATGGTCTTGACTGATATCCTTCATTTGTCATTTCACCTACCCTTTGACAGTTTCTTGATAGTATCTCAAAAATCAAATATATGAAGGGGAATGGAGCCCCCTCTTTCAGTAGTCATGTGGAGCCCTCACTGGAAAACAAAGGAGTTTGCTTCATAATCTTCAGTAAGTTAAAGGGTAGGAGAGTGTCTACACTTAACCCCCTCTGCAAACACAAGCTATGCCATGGCATAAGCTAATTGGGACATATCTCTCTTGAGGGCTACACGTGGTGGTTAATCCCATTCTGTAGCAGTAAAAAACATTTGCAGAGGTTCCCCAGTGGAGGAAGGAACTGGGATGTTCATTCACTTGAGAACATCTATCAACTACTTGACACATGGATCATCACACAGAATGGGGAAATTCTCCTGGTGAGCATTAGTTACAAAGATAGCTACTGGATAGGGACCTTTATTTTAAGTGTATGATAGGCATAGCAAGGGTCTGGGACTAAAATTTGATTTCCAGGGCATAGAAACATCACCTAAATTGTGATACAAAAGGCAAATATCATGTATGGGTAAGGATAAGTGTCCACGGACTTCCATGGCTACTGTTGCAAATCTCTCACTAGTGTAATATTTAACTGTTTTAGGTTTATTAATTTTGACCGTGACTTCATTCCCCTTCCAATCTCCTCCCCATCACTGAGGTGCTGGAAGGGGGTGAGGGTAGCAGCTTGAAGTGGATTCCATTATATACAGGATTTATAGTTTGGTTCAATGGCTCTCAGCATCCCCACTATAAAATTGTTCCAGCACTCTTTCTCCCCACACCTTTGCTGCAGATGTTCTTAGATGTAATTAAGAGAGGGAGGGAGCTTGTTATTTAGTAGGGATTCACTCTCATCTGTCACAGCCAGAAGAAGAAAATCTTATTAAAAAGTATTTCCCGCCTGACCAAAAGGACAGCCAGTTACAGCATGAACAAATCCTTAACTATACTCTGTCAAAAGACTGTCGGTTTCATGAATGCAATTACCAGATACCAAAGCTAAGATGATCAACTCACTTGTTTTGTCAGGAGGGGGTCTCAAGAGCTCAAATCAATCTCCTTTACTCTCCCATGTCCACTTCCTCAGGAGCAGAGGATGAGACGAAGAGAGGAATTCCTGACTTACATTAGAAACAAATAAACACACTTCCCCTTCCCTCCTCCAACATTCACACTACACTCTAGAAATTGAAAAGAAGTTCTGTCATAAACACATAGTTAAGGGTTAAGGTCTCTTTTACCTGTAAAGGGTTAAGAAGCTCAGTGAACCTGGCTGACACCTGACCAGAGGACCAATGGGGGGACAAGATACTTTCAAATCTTGGTGGAGGGAAGTCTTTGTTTGTGCTGTTTGTTTGTTCGTTGTTCACTCTTGGGGCTAAAAGGGACCAGATGTGCAACCAGATCTTTCTCCAATCTTTCTAAAACAGTCTCTCATATTCAAAATAGTAAGTACTAGCTAGAAAAGGCGGATTAGGCTTACGTTTGTTTTCTTAACTTGTGAATTTTGCTGGAAGGATATTTTTACCTCTGTTTGCTGTAACTTGTATCTTAGGCTAGGGGGGAGGGAGTCCCTCTAGTCTATATAAGCTGAAGACCCTGTAAACATTTTCCATCCTGGTTTTACAGAGATAATATTTACTTTTTCTTTCTTTAATTAAAAACTTTCTTTTTTAAGAACCTGATTGATTTTTTTCCTTGTTTAGGACCCAAGGGGATTGGGTCTAAACTTGCCAGGGGATTGGTGGGGGGAAAGGAGGTCGGGGGGAAGGTTAATTCCTCTCTGTTTTAAGATCCAAGGGGTTTGGATCAGTGTAGCCTTTCAGGGTAACCCAGAAGGGGGAATGGTTTATTTCTCCTTGTTTTAAGACCTCAGGGGTTTGGGTCTTGGGTCCCTCAGGGAACGTTTTGGGGGACAGGGAGTGTACCAAACACTGGAATTTCTGGTTGGTGGCAGCGCTATCAGATCTAAGCTAGTAATTAAGCTTAGAATGGTACATGCAGGTCCCCACTTTCTGGACGCTAAAATTCAAAGTGGGAAACATACCTTGTCAAGTGCAATGGTCCTCCTCTCTCGGGAAAAAATACTCCATGTTCCTCTGTGGGGGAACTGGTTATCAGCAGAAGAAATATGTCTCAAGTGAATGTCATCCTCTGAAAGTATGTTTGAGTCACTCAGATGCTCTAACTATGTTGAACTGAAGGGATAAAACAGCTGAAGTGAGTGGGGAGTAAAGCATTTTGATACATACATTGCTTTTGCCTAGTTAGAGAACATGGTTTGGGTTTACTACAGATTGGAACATTACCATAGACCTGGGTTTGTCCACAGGGGGATACTCCAGAAAGTTAATCCAAATAGAAACTAAAGATGTGAATTAAAAGAGGATTCATTAAAGTGCATTAAATCCTTGTGGTGGTGGGGGGGAGACATTCAAAATTAAAGTGGACATAATTTAATTTATTCCCAAACTATTTCATCCAATCGTTTCACAAGGTGAGCAAGTTCATTTTTGCTGCCTGCCAGCCCATCAGTGTCAACAGCAAACCGAAGATCTGAAATTGTTCCTCTTCCAGTGCTGACTGTTCATATATGATTTTCTAGGGCATCAGTCATTATGCGCTCCAAGTAGATGTTGAACAAGGTGGGCAAAAGAAGGCAGCCTTGCCGGACTCCAACAGCGGTGTGAAACCACTCTCCTATTGTGCCATTGACGAGAACTGCACTGCTGGCCTTGGCACACAAGTTGTTTAGTGATAAGAATAAGCTTACGGCCAACATTGTACTTCTTCATGGTTGCTCAGAGAGCTTTGTGCCATGATCTGTCAAACGCCTTCTTGAAGTCAACAAAGAGATGGTAGATGTCCTGGTGGTGGTGGTAAGTACTTCTCACATAAAACACAAAGCTCGAAAATCTGTTCTGTGGTTCTTCTTCCAGCATGAAAGCCAGCCTGTTCTTCAGCGATGATATTGTCTGCTTGTGGCTTCAATCTGTTCAATATGACTTTCAACATCACTTTGCTAGGATGGCTAATTAAGCTTATGGTCCGGTAATTTTGACACAATTGCAGGTTGCCTTTCTTTGGCAAAGTGATGATAGGGACTGTCCACATGGAAGGCCACTCACAGTCTGGATGAAACCTCTACAAATTATGGCATGGAAATCAGTGCAGAGAAAACCAAGCTGATGACAAACAAACGTGATTGGATCAACTCACATATCACTGTCAGTGGACAAGAGCTGGAGACAGTGAAACAGTCAAAGTATTTGGAGGCAATTCTCACTGATGAAGGATCCAAGTCAGAAATTCAGGCAAGAACTGCACAAACAGCAGCAGTGGCAAAGCTAAAGCCAATTTTGAAGAACAAGAACATCTCCCTGGAATCCACACAGAAACTGCTGTACTCATTGGTCATCTCCATTTTTGGTATGTGTGTGAGACATGGACCCTTATGGCAGAACTAGAACAGAATATACAGGTAGTAGAGATGAGATCCTTCTGTAAAATCCTGGGCATCTCCTAATTAGATCATGTCATTAATGAAGGGGTCCACAACATGATCACCCAATAAGCTGGGTCATATGAAGTCCTCCTGACTGTGAAAAAGTGCAAGCTGAAGTGGTGCAGCCATGTAACAAGATAATCTGGCTGATCCAAGATCATCTTCCAAGGGACAGTACAGGGAAAGAGAAGAAGAGGTAGAGAGAAGAAGAGATGGATTGACGACATAAAAGAGTGGACAGGAATGGACTTCGTGGAGACTTAAGCATTGACATACAATTGTTGGGGTGGAGACAATAGGATGATTGCTCCAATGACCAATGTGGTTATGGGAATGATGTTGATGAAACCAAATGAAGGTCACTTTAATTCTGAATAAGAGTGTCCACATTAGTTAAACTGCATTAAACTTATCCACAACTTTTAATCTTAATTAATCATTTTCCTGAGTGTCTCCTCACTTAGACAAGCCATGAGTCAGAGAAAAAACAATTGTGTAATTGAGTCCCATCTTGGTTGCAGTTTATATTAGCCTTAAAATTTCTCTAATGTTGGAAGCAAATCAGCAGATCTTTATAGTATACTTTGCTTTCACTTACAACCAAATAGATAGCTTCTGGATAGGAAAGGAGGTCTTAGACCCATATCCATAGCTCGTGCTTGTGCATCCATAATGGAGGAAGAATCCCAGGCTGTTGTGTATGATGGCTGTTTATCCCACTGAGAGATCCTGGAGCAGGGGAGCACAGATTATAACCAAAGCTAGAGGGAAATCATTTTCAGCCCATAGAAGAGAGGTATTGAGTCATTACCAGGAGGGAGCATGTTTAGGAAACTAATGAAAGTGAGTTCCTTACCCCTTCAGAGAAAAGCATGTGATGAGGTCTCTCTCCCTACCACTTTCCCCCTCCCCAAACCTGGAAACATCAACGTGCTTTGCATCAGCATCTGCAGGGGGAGATAAGGTCCAAAGCAGGATTTCCAACAACTACCTTTTTGAGAAAAGGTGGTTGTAACAAGTATGAAGGGGGTAATTCTAATTGCTAGGGAGAGCGGGATATTTGGCCAACTGGACCTTGACTCCTCGCCCTTGTTGTCAGTTCTGCTTTGGACCAGTTGGTGGGAACATATGTTACACTGTCTCTTTCAAGGTCCTCCAGCTTCCTGGGAAGCATCTGAGAGAACTTGGATTGAATGTATGGACCCCATGCTCAATGTGCCCCCAAAATAATCCCTGGTGTTTGGGTACAGGAGACATGCAGGAAACAGCTCTTGAACATGAGGAATAGAAAAGTTATATAATAGCCACTGATGATTTTTTCTTCTTTCAGGAGACAGCTAGGCCTCTGACACCATGAGATCAAGCTAAGCTTCATTTTGTTCCATATCATGGATGCTTCTGGCCTCAAGATTGTTCCACCACCACTTAGCTTAAATGTTGCTTTAAAATAGGACAGATTATGTTCTATGGGTCCATTAACATAATAGTGCAATAGAAGACAAGAACTACTTTTGCCTTCAGCCATTCATTGCATGTATTAATATGACTAGGACATACCCTGCAATGTTGCAGGACATTAAAATGCTACAACTATGAAATATAGCTTCAAAATTCACACCTGATTAAAAAATACATTGTAATATATATCTTTTCACTCTCTCCTCCTCTCTCTGGGAATTTCTCCATTAATCTCTTCTATACATGTGTTTTTGGTTTGAGCATTGGCCTGCTAAACCCAGGGTTGAGAGTTCAGTCCTTGAGGGGTTCATTTAGGGATCTAGGGCAAATATCTGTCTGGGGATTGGCCCTGCTTTGAGCAGGGGGTTGGACTAGATGACCTCCTGAGGTCCCTTCCAAACCTGCTATTCTATTCTAAATTTGTCCTATCTGTTTCCATCCCCACCCCCACCTACTTGTCAATCTCCCAATAAAAGTTTAGCAAAGCAAAAAAAAAGCATAATCTTTCAAATTTCCCATTGATATCCTTGATGCATATGCCCGGCTGTGGACTCAGACCTTCAGATAAGATATATGAGAAGTTTTCACTGTGTCCCATTCAGCTTTAATTATAGAAAACTTTGCATTTACAAGCACAAATACAGTCAACTGTAAACTCAAACAGCCACCTCTGAATCAGTCTTAAGCCCAGAGACAGTGGAGAAAGCGAAAAGTCATGTGTTACCAATATGCTACCAGTTCTAATCCATATTTGTTTACAAATTAATAAATGGCACTTTATCCCATGCCATTCCTGAGGGAAAACATACCAGAGTGGTAGGATGACATTGTGCTGTTGGAGTGGCTGTTTTGTGGATACCATATAAAATGAAATTTATCAAGACCTGTAGCCAATAAATATTTGAAAGCACTTGTCCTATAATTAAGGATGTTGACTACAGCTTAATGCCAAATTCCATTTGTAGTCATTCTGCACATCTAAATTCTTCTTGTAACTGAACATAGTGTTCTTTGTGGCTTGGCTTAGACTCTCATGAAGTGTTGATTGGCATTGCTGACCACCTTACAAATATTACCCTAGAAGCAGAGCGGTATGAAGATTGACATCTATACCTCAGAATTCTGGCTATCAATCCATACCTATGATTTAGTCGGAAATTATTACACTGATTTAACCAGCTTCAGCTTGCTATAGTTGTAGTTTATTTTAACTAAACCATTGGCTTGTTTGGGGGTGAAAGATAGATATAGACACACGCATAGTAAACAAAGATTGTATTGACTGTGGCAACGTAATTCCTTTGCATTCTCAGCCTCAGCATTTCTCCCTCTGGTGGTGGGGGCCTGGAGTCTCACCCTGGAGGGTTCTTTTTATTGCTCATTCTGTAAATATATAAAATAAAATCAGCCAAAGTGGGCCTTTAGGGTAGGCTCAAGTAGCACTCTTCAGCCAAGCAAAAAAGCTAATTCATAACACAAAGGAAATGCCCTTTTCTTGTCCTCCTGCTGGGTTGTTGCCTTAGCATGCTAGCTTCTAGGTGCTAATTCTTCTTCAAATAGCAGTTAACTGAGTTGCTACCCATAATTGGAGAAGAGCAGCCTTCCAGCGTGGAGAAGCCTTTTCTTCCTGCTGTAGCCTGTCTCTCATTTCTTCTCTCCCGCTCACCAGAAGAGGAGTTTTTAGAAGGTCACAGGCAGCCCTTTATTGGTCTCAGGTGTCTAATTAACCCTGAGGTAATCTCTTTTCAGCTCATATGGAAAAAGGTTTTTACCATTCTACAGTTATATAACTGCTTTCCACCACTTCCCTATAGTTGTCAGGTCTGACTTTATCACATTACCTATTTCCTCACTCACTCGCCATCACTGTAGCACTCTCTACATATGAAGATCTCTGAATGCCTAACACACACAAAACAGTTTGCCTTCAGAATGTTCCTGGGAAGGAGAAAAGCATCATCTCAATTTTACAAATAGAAGATTGATTCACACAGAGATGAAGTACATTTTTCAAGGTCACACAGATAGGCTGTGACAGATCCAGGAGCAGAATCTAGGTCTAGTTCTTTAACCACAAGATCATCTGCCTTCCCTGTTAGTATCATTGATAAGAAAGCTTGTAACACATTCTCTAAAACCTATTTGAGTAGGGACTTGCAGGATCACATTTAGAATGGGAAAAAGTAGTTTAACAATTCTGATCTGATCAAGCGAAACTGTGCAGTCTTCAGTCATGACAAGTATATATTCTGTTCCGCCTTGCACTGGAAGGTGGTACATGGAACATCCGCCTTCCACCCCCAATGTGCCCAGACAGAATGTTACCATTAGCACTGTGAGCACTAATGGAAAACTACATAGTGTGACAATGCCATGTCACAGCCCCAAGGGTACTGGGCTAGAAGAATTATCATGGATATTTTGATTTGTTGGCATGTTTATACTGAATCTGCACAGATATTGCAACTACTCAAACTGTGAGAACATGGGGCTAAGGCTCAGACAGTTTAAATATGTTGCCAAAGCCACATGATTTGGTAGTGTTAAAAGCTAGGTCCCCCAATCATTTGAACAGTTACAGATGCTTAATTTTAAGCAATCTAACATATTAACTTCAAGCATATTCCTAAAAATTAAGTAGGTGAGTAACTGTTTGCAGGATTAGAGCCTAGATTAGAAATCAGGAGTTTTTAGCTCAGACTTCTAGAGCAACCTTTTTAGAAAGTGCAAATTATATATCCTCTACTTCAGTTTCTCCATCTGAGAAGTGGGACAGCTTGAACTTATTCACCTCACCCTGAGAATCAATTTGTTAAAGTTTATATAACACCTTAATTATGAAATGTGATAAGTGATAAAGATTAATGTGAATTAATTCACTGTGAACCTATAAAAATGGAACTAATTTGTTTCTAAACTCACTACACAGTCTAACCAAATTTAGAGTTTGTCTTTTTTAATAAAAAGTTCCATCAATTTTAGATTTAAAAAGTGAGTTAACAGATTTATATCATTGCCTAATAGAAGAATTATGGCAAGCTGGGTCATCTTGTTTCAATTGGCTTTGTTTTGACCAAAATACCTCAAGATATATAAATGTAAACCTTGACAAACTTGATTTAAAAAACTAAAATGTTAGAATTTGGCTACATTTAATACTGTTCCTTATTTAACGGACACATTTTTTTTTAGTACTACTGCAGTTCTTTTTGAAAAGAAGCCAATGACATTTTCTATCGTGGGGGCAGCCAGTATATGGAATTAATGTAATAATTTTCCTAAGGCAACTGATGTGGTTAAATCCAAATTATTACTATTTATGTTGGGTGCAGCATCCATTCAGCTCTTGGCATGTTCAGAAGCCTCAGGATTGCAGCTGAGTCCTTTGAATGATATTGGCTACATCATTTAATATATGGTCAAGAGATGTGCACACACACACACACACTAATATACACTACATTTATGGAAAATTTATATTGGGGACAGAAATATTATGCTACTTTACTTACATTGACAAGTATATTAGTAATATTTATCTACATTAGGAAGGCTTGAAATAGGTTCACCTAGTTCACAGCAACCTCCGTTTATGCCAGAGACAGATTGCATAATGTATGTATGCAAGTCTATGTTGGCAATTATCCATGCAATGAAATATTATCTGATGGCTTTTCTTATGGCTTAGTCTGCTTGTAGGCATCAACCCCATTGTACCTTAATTAACTGATGTGCTGTTTTAATAGTTACCTATGCTGTCTGGTGACAAGATGAAACAGTAAGCAGAAACCTTTTTTTCCTCCTTAATTGGTTGAAATGAATAGATTTAGCCAGATTGGGGAGAAGAAAACGACAACAACCCCCCCACCTTACATTTGGCACTACAGATATATTCCCAGCTTGACCACTGCATTTTTGGAAACCAGCATGGCTTGGACATAAAAGAACAAGACTGTACACTATTGTCCCCACAGTGGAACAATGCAGGACCATCCTGCACTGTCTAAGGAGGCTGGAGAAATAGTCAAATCAGGGAACCTTTTTATTGTGCTCTCAGCATTTGGCTGTCATTAGCTTACTGAGAGGTGGAGCAGGAACTCAGCACTATCGGTCAAACAAAGCTGAATCATAGGCATTTGAGGAGTCAATGGGCATTAGTGTAGTGTATTGCATAGCTGAGTTGTCAAGTTTGTCAACCATAAAATTATACTAGAGTACAAAGACTTCACTACAGAGCTTAACACACACATAATAAACAAACAAAAGTCACAGGTAAAAAATGCTATACAAGACCAGGTCATCTGCTCAGAAGTCCTGTCACAAAAGGGATGAAATGAGTAGAAAACCTGCCTACATAGGGAAAAGGAATTGAATTTAAGTGTCATAAATCCCCATCCTCCAACTGAATATGAATTCTTAGTATGATGCTGTGGCAAAAAAATGGCTAGCATGATCCTTCAGTGTATAAACGAAGGAAAGATAAGTAGGAGTAGGCAGGAGATATTTTTACATAGGGCAATTCTGAGACCACTGCTGCATTACTGTGTCTGGTTCTAGTGTACATATTCAAACAAGGGACACTGACTTAAGTTTCTCATAGTAGAACATGCTCGTGTGCTCTCAAATCATCATTTTTGTAGCTCTTCTCTGAACGCTTCACTATTTTTCAATCTATTAGTCTTTATCAGAGAAGGCTAAAAGACAATTCAGTTGGTTGTATAAATACTTCCACTGAAAGAAGACATGTGATATTACGGGGCTGTATAATACAGAAAACAATGCTTAACATATAAATATGATATTGGAAAAAGGTTGTAAGCTGAAGTTAGAAAAATTCACTAGAAAGAAGATGCAACTTTTAGCAGTAAGTGTAATTAATTATTAGAATTTATCAAGGTATGTGATAAATTTTACATTTAAGTTTTTATATCTAGATTGGATGGATAATTTTCAGAAAGTTATGCACTCTTTTAGCCATAAATTCTGATCACTGCAACTGATTAGTTAAGAATTGCCCCATTTAGCCAGTCCAGACATACTATTGTTTTTGTTATTTCATCAGTCTGTCTCATCCACCTGTTATGTATTGTCCTTTGGAATGCAAGCCAAGGGACTGTGGTTTAGCATAGAATAATTGAAATAGAAATGCAGGGCTAAAAGGAACCTTGAGAGGTCTCAGCCCTCTGAGACATGAGCAAGTAAACGGAGATCATCCTGGCCAGGCATTTATCTAACCTGTTTTTTAAAAGGATTTCACAGTCTTCCTTGAAAGCCTATTCCAGAGTTTAGATACCCTCAGACTGTGAAAGGGTTTTGCTAATATCTAACCTAAATTTCCCTTGCTGCAGATTAAGCAGACTTCCTGTCCTACTTTCAGGATACACTGAGAACAATTGATCACCATCTTCTTTATAGTCAGCCCTTAACATATATGAACACTTATCAGGTTTCCCCCAATGCCCCCGCTCAGTCTTCTATCCTCAGGAATAAACATGCTCAGGTTTTTTGTTTGTTTGTTTGTTTGTTTAAAACCTCTCCTCAGAGGCCAGGTTTTTTAAACCTTATTTTTTGCTGTGGTCTTCTGGACTCTCTTCAATTTGACCACACATTTCTTAAAGTGTGGTATGCCAAAATTGTACACAATACTCCAGCTGAGGCCTCTATCAGTGCCCAGTAGAGAAGGACAATTGCTTCCTGTGTCTTACATGACACCCTAGAATGATATTCGCTTTTTTTTTTTTCTTTTTGCAACTGCACCACATTGTTGGCTCATATTCAGTTGGTTATTCACAGGAACTCCTAGCTCCTTTTCAGCTGCCTAGCCAGTTATTCCCCAGTTTGTATTTGTGAATTATATTTTTCCTTTTATCATGACTCCTACTCAAGTCCTTTTCAGAGTCATTGCTTCCTAGGATAAAGTCCCCCATCCTGTAAATATGGCCTATGTTCTTTGTTCCTAGATGTACTATTATGTTTGGCCATATCAAAACACAGATTGTTTGCTTGAGCCCAGTTTATCAAGCTATCCAGTTTGCTCTGTATCAATGTCCCATCTTCATTATTTACTATTCCCTTAGTCTTTGTATCATATGCAAAGTTTAATAGTGATTATCTTAGGTTCTCTTCTAGGTCATTGATAAAAAAAATGTTAAATAGCATAGGTCAAAAAACTGATCTCTATGGGACGGGCGAGAAACATCCCCTTCTCCCATATCGTCTCCCATTCCTCTCTCATTACAGAGGTTCTGTGTGCCCCTTTTGCCTCTTCCTGTCATCTTTATTATTTGCCTTAAGATAAGTCAGTGTGTTTACTACTGGGAGAATGAGCAGTGTATCATTATACTGGAAGGTATTAATGGAGTCCATCAGCCAGTTGTTTGATCTATAGACAAGTGCAGAGGTGTCTAAGTTGTGGCTGTGCTAAACAGATGACAGGGCACCATGTGTCCCTCATTTCCTCCCACGAGTTTAAGTTTTCCCCAAAAACTCAGTAGGGTTCTGGCCATGGATTTCTAGAATATTCTGACATGTTGACAGTGACTAGATTCAGTGTTAAAAAGTTAGCACATTACATAGTCAGACAAATCCAGAAATATCACAGTAAATGGTTGACTGGCCTCACAAAATCAGCCATTCAAACTTGTAATCAAAAAGTTTATAAAGTTAGTTTGATACCTTTTATTTTTCCATAAACTCATGTTGTTTGATATTAATTATATTACTTGCCTTCAATTGTTTATTAGTCAAGTCCATAACCCTTTCATTATTTTGACCAGAATCAATGTCAGGAAGACAAACCTACAATTAACCAGATCATCCAGTTTACAGTTTTAATCATTTAACACAACAACATTAGCTTCTCAAACTTCTCCAGTATACTGCGACTTATTATGAAGAGTGAACACACAGTAACAATCCAAAGGATTCCTTAGCTTGCTCTTTTAAAACTCTTGGATACAAGTTATGTGGACCTGCTGATTATAAAAAAGTGTACCATGAGTAGCTTCTGTTAAATATCCTCCTCAATTTCTGTTGGAAAGGAAAGAATTTCATCACCATGTGATATCACTTGGATTTATCCCATAGACAGAAAATATAGTTATTGAATACTTTTGTCTTTTCTGCACTTTTACTGGCAATTTTATCCTTTCCATCTAGTAATGGTACAATACCACTATTAGGATTCCTTTTCTTCCCCATATACCAAAACTCCTACTAACCTTTACTCTGCTAGCCATCAATTTCTCCTTATGTCCCTTTGCTTCCCTTACTTTCTAGAATTCTTAGCTTCTGATTTATACTCATTGCTATCAACATTGCCTTTGCATAATTTTATAACTGCTTTTATTTACCGACCAAGCCAGGCTATTTTTTAAAACCAATGTAGCCTTTTTTCCTCAGTTTTGGATTTTTGGGCATCTAGTAAAATTTTCTTAAACAGTTCCCAGTTATCATTCACATTGTTCTGTTTATATTCTGCCAGCTGATTTGGCTCAAATATTTTTGGCTTTGTGAAATTAGCATAATATGCTCTATCAATTACTGGTTTCAACTTCATTATGTTTGCATAATTTAATCAAGTCTTGATCACTAGATCCTAAGCAACCACTCATTTTAAAGTTATGTGATCACTTTCTCTGTCAAGTTCAGGTCTCATGTAGAACTCCCCTATGCTGGATGAAACACTGAGTCAGGAAATCTATATAAAGAAATTGCAAGGACATTTTAGTACTGGCAATGGACCTCCAGAATATATCACTCAGACTGAAGTCCTCCATGACAATGTGACTATTCCCTACATATTCTAGATTGGTGCGTAAGGAACCAGTTCATCCTGTTTTCTCATGTGAGTCAGTAGTCTGTAGCAGACTACAACTAGCATCCCATCTTATGCTTTATCTGGTAGAACATTGAGCCACAAGCATTCAAGATCATTTGCTTTGGAGTTATCTGTGACTCAAACAGGTAGTGTCATTTTTGACAGAGTGTCATTCCTCCTCCCTTCATGCCCACTTAATAAATTGGTTGAAGTTGCTGGTTATAACATTCCAGACATGTGAATTTTCCCCATGAGGTTTCAAATGTGTGTCAATAAATTAGCAAATCAATTCCTCTTGTTTATTACCAAGGCTCCTATTGTTGATTTATAGGCAATTAAAACAAGAGTTTCTTGTCTTTATGCTTCCATACACTGATAACTTTTGTTCTTAGCATTTGTGCTAAATCAGTGCTCGTTTGTTCCACCTTTTCACCCTGGCCTTTTGTTTATGCCCTCCTGACTAGTTTAACCAGCCCGTTCCCTTGAAAATTGGTGCTCCTTCTACTGAGATGGGACCCATTCAAAATGCACACTCCCTCTGCCAATGTTCCACAAAACTAAAACTCTATCTTGCACCAATTTCCTTGTCCACAAACTTAAGAAGTCTACACAGTCCTGAACTTCTAGCTCAAGCCTTGGCTTCAGGAAGGCAACTTACCATCCTGTTGCCTAACTGTCTTTTCCAGACATTCTTCCTATACTTTTTGGCACAGAATACCTGACACATCATCTGTCTCTCTTGGACAGTGCAAGATCTTTGTGGGCACATTTGATTTTCTCGTGTGCTGGGCTTAGCAGCCCTCCTCGGTCAGTCCCATACAACTCTCTGTTCTATTTGACCAGCTGGATCTTCAGAGACTTTTTTCCTTTCCATGATGAGCACCTGAAATAATAGGATGGGTCTACTGGTTTGGGATTCCTCTTGATCCCTTTCTCTGCTTCTACTTGTGCATCATGCTACTTAGTCCTCTTGCCACTGGTGGCTATGAAATTCCAAGCTTCTCTGATTTCTACTCTCTGGTTCCTTGATGGGCAATTCCTTTCTTGAATCTCAAGTGCTGATGTTTCCTGAATCTGGTTACCTAAGTGTTCCACAACCTCTGACACTCTACAGCAGTAGAACATCTCCTTCCAACCCACAAATATTTTCCTCCATCAAAGCTACCATTAAGAGAATCTTCCTTCTGGTTTCAGACAGAAAAGGAAACAGAGCATAGCTGTTGCAGATCACAACCACTATCCCACTGTTGACCATCATGGCACTGAGTGTAGAATGGTACCAACAAAAAAAGCCTCATATACTTTCTCTAGAACTTTCCTGTTTTCTCTTCCTGTTGATCTGGTCAGAAGTTTGTTTGGCACCTGATTTGTATACTCTATTCCCTTCTCTAACAGGGAGGCAATAATCACTGAGAGATTTCCAACACTAGGGATGATCACAGACCTAAGGGTCCCAGCCACACAATCCTCCAAATGGAGACCTGTCTAGCCTAACCCATTCTTGGCCCCAAAGCCCAGTCACTTGATCTTCATGGAGGAACCACCCACCCAAATACCCTCTACCTCCAAGGATAAGATCCACAGCTACTCACTCCAAAACTGTTGTTTGCTGCTCAGGAATATGCCTGGCAGCTGATATGTACTAAACCTCACTGCTTAGTCCACCTTCACAGTAATAGGATGGAATTAGCCACTCATGATCTGGCCCATAGGTATATACACAAGAGATATTACAAAGATCAAGCACTGAAAAAATTGTGTATGCCAGATTTGCCTGTGCACTCTTAATTCTGCCCCATGTGTCCAACCCGGGTAAAAATAGTATGTGATATTATAATAAAAGACTATCATAATGCATGCACACAAGAAGGTTAAATTAATATTGCATTGGAAACTATAAATCTATCATTTCCTAATTTTTTAGTGTTTGACTTTATGACCTTTACACTCTAAACTTAGTGGGTTTAAAAAAAAATTGTGTGTTAGGCAGTGTATATATTAGGCATAGTATTAATATTGAAGAGTTCAGAAGTTATGTTAACTGAATATATTATACTCCATCCACAATTCTGTTCTTCCAAGCCAAGTACCCATAACACCTTTCATTAGCTGAAGTAAGGCTTTGGCTTAAGTAGATAGGAAAACTGTCAGGATCAGAACATATGAGCATTGTATCATAGTAACAGGTAGGGCATTATTCCCACAGGCTAAGGCTGGAATGTCTCAAGGGAAAAAGGACAAGATATATGAATGTTCTACCTTGGTACAAACCTAGGACATACCTTCATACCCCTTGGTATCTGGAATGCTTGTGTTCACAAGATAGAGATAAGGAGTACACCATGGTACTGGAAAATCAAGATAGAAGATGATTTGTTAAATCTAGTTTTAGTTGGCTTATTTAATACCTTTTACTTATAACCAGTTAGTGTATACATAAAAAAAAGTTATGGGGTTACTTCTGGGGGAATTCTGCACCATTGCACATGCACAAAATTTATGTCCCCCACAGATTTCTTTACTACCCTGCAGAAAAAGATTACTTTGTTGGGGAAGCAAAGGGAAGCCACTGGGGTGGTTATGTGACCCTCCTCAGCAGAGTGTTTTGGTGCCCAGGGCAGCCATCAGAGAGGTAAATAACTGTGGGGCAAGACTGGGGAAGACCCAGCTGGTGGCTCTTACCCTGTGCCAGGCTCAGCTCCTAGTCCCAGCTGGGCTGGGAAGGATGGGACTTCTTCTTCCTCTGCATGGCATCTGGGGCACTGTCAGACCCACCCCATATTTCTTCCCTGGCTGTACACATTTCCTGCACTCAACAATCCTCAGCTGCAGGGGGAGGGATCAGTATACAGGAAACCCATCTGCCCAATCCTCATGCACCCAGATCCCCTCCTGAGAAGCCCCACTCCCTCTGTATGTGGACCACTCCAACGAGCCACTTGCACCTGGATCCCCACCATACTAAGCCCCAACCAGCTGCTCCTGGATCCCCAATCCACTGAGCACCACTCCCCCAGCATCTGCTCTCCAAGCTCCCCCCCAGACACACACATTGAGCCCCAACCACCTTCACCTCAACCCCCCTCCAAATTCCCATCACCATTGCACCCAGAACCCCACAACAAACCCCTGTGCAGTCAGATCCCCCCCACACCTGGATCCCCTACTGAGCTGCCGGCACCCAGATTGCCCCACACAGAACCCTCTCAACCCACACCTGGATCCCCCCACCCCAAGCCCCTCCACACTTGGATCCTGCCTTGTTGAGCCTGCCTGTCTTCACCTGGTGCACTTGGCATAGACAGAAATGGTCCTGGGATATTTCTGGGGTAGGCCTGGCCTTTGCACTGTGTCAGCGTTGGGTGCAGCCTCACTGCTGAATCTGTGTCCTGGGGGGAAAAGCGGGAAGCTGCACAGTAATTTCGCACCTCTGTGCAGCCAGGAGCTCCCCAATGCCATAGTGGAGCCTCCACATTTATTTGACAAACAAAATTTACAGAATTTTAGAACATTGTGAGCAGAATTCTTAATTTTTTGGTACAGAATGCCCTCAGGGGTACGGGATATAACTGCAAGAACAAACCTACCTGCGGTGAACATAACAACCTAGAATGAGATGGCTTCTTGGAGACTGATATCATATTGAACCTTTTCCCTGTATATATTACTATTGGCTGATAGCAATAAACCTGACTGATATTGGTTATTTGGTCTTTGGACTACATTTCATAATGAACCGAAGTGTGGTCAAGCACTTGATCACACAGTTTATCAACAAAAGTGTAATTTTTATTTATTTATTTATTTATTTTATTTTAAAGAAAAGTGGTAGAAACTTACATACACACAATGGTAACAAACTCCAAGCTGCCAGCACTGACTGCTCTTACTGGTGCTACAGACTAAGTACACACACATATTGGCAGCAGGAGAACGGAGGTATGGGCTGCTGGGGCCAGGGGTACTAAGGAAGCCAGGTCCAGTGTAGCTCAGCCCAGCGCATCACTCTGGCTAAGTCTACACTGTGTTCTGAAGTGAGACAGACATATCTGCACTACCTGAGTTGTAAGTGTTACCCATGCTAGCATACCTAAATAGAGCAGCATAGATGCAGTGGAGTGGTGTTAAGCACAAACTGTATAAACATGACAGGGACCCTGGGTACTTATTTGCATTGTTTAAGCCCATCCCACCACATCGACCCCATTACTTTTATTGCTAGCATGGGTAAAGCGAGCACAGCTTGCAGAGTAGACCTATCCCAAGTCTGTCTCTCTCCCCACACCCAAACATAAAGAAAGGAGCTTCCCTCTTTCTCAATTTTCCATGTTCTGGATCCAGGGGTGTGGAGTGTTAGAAGGGATAGAACTCCATCTCTCCATCCCACCCCCCAACCCGGGAGCTGAGAGGAAATCCTGCCTCCTGGATGCATATGGTTGTAGTGGGAAACTGCAACAGTATTGCATCTGGAGGGAACCCAGCCTAGCTCTATTTTCCCTCCCACAGCTTCTCCAAGAGCTCCCAGGCATTCCCAGTGCAGTGATGGCTACTGCTGGGTGGTTGTGGCTGTAGAATGGGCTGGGCTTTTTAGAATGTCTGTGTTCAGCCATTATTTTGACAGGCTGCCAAGTTGTCTGGAGAAACAAAAGTGAGAGAATGTAAACTGATTTAACAGTTTATATCTCAGCTAAACTGGAAATGTATTTCACTGGACAAAGAAAAGGCATATCTCTAACCTTTTTCCTGTCATATTTCAGAACTTAACATTGGAGGTGTTAGAGCTCCAGGGCGAGGGAGGCCACAAAAGAGTATTTATACCAAAAAGTATTAAGTAACTGAAATATAGGGGTTGTGACTTGATCCTCCTATGAATGTAGCCCTGAATGTACACACAAGTATTTATGTGAGAGACAGAAGCATCTACACTTGGAGTAGTGATTTTTGGATACAGCATAGAAATACTAGGACACTGTACAACTATATATTGTCTATAGAAGGACTGATCTGTTAGAGGAATGAGGCAAAATCCAGGACACCCATCTGTCATGTGTATTCTATCATTCCAAGGTCTCTGGAAGGGATACTCATATTGTTCCCTAATGGTTCATTCACCTTAATTCCTTTCACAAACCACTAAGCCAGTGTTTCTTTTTATGTTTATCAGATACATTGTTGGATAGAGGAGGAGATGTTTGATTCATGCAGGAAGCACAAAGTTGAATATTTATTAGTATGTGGGTAAGAGAAATAGTTCATGGCAGGAAGGTAATTACAGCTTGCCCTGACTGACCTTTTTAATTAGTCAAATGCACTATTTTTAGTATTGTAGGATCAAGCATAGACTAACAGTGTATCATTTAGGCATCTCAGCGCTTTTGTATACTTTGAAACAATGCAGTGTTAAATCAAAGAATTCCTTCTCAGGGTCTTATTCATTAGGCTGTTTTAGTGAGAATGGATTTGACCAAATACATGCAATTTCCCTCCTCCCTAAAAAAAAAAAATAAGGATTTTGGCATTCAAAGATCTCCTTTCTGTATACATCCTAAGGGAAAACCATGCAGGACCAGATACTGCCCTCTCATTGAATATTACTTTATGCTGCAAGTACTCCCACTCCAATCAAACTGTTCATGGACTAGGGTTCTACACAGTGAGAGAAGAGGTAGTGGACTCTGTGCCTTAGTTTGTAGCAGGACTTTGGAGCTGTGCTCTGGCTCCACTCAGCGCCAGGCAAAAACCTGCAGCTCCACAGCTGCTCCGCGCTCCAGCTTCGGGCTCCACTCCAAAGCCCTGGTTTGTAGGAAAGACACTTGCAATTTCAAAGGAAGATTTGGTGGGTAATTTAAACTCCTGTGTCTGTGACCGGGTTGTCTCACTGATGGCACCTCCTCATGGCATCTCTTTCCCTGCTGGGGTCTGCTACCACTGGTTTCTCCACCTCTGAGGTGACCTGCCCGTTCCTGTGATTTGGCCCTCTGGCTGGTTCATTTCAAAGTCTTTACCCTTCTAGGGTAGTCCTGAAACAAAAAGTACGGGAAACTAACACAAACCAATTGAGTTAATGGGGGGTAGGAGGAAAGACTTCACTCTCAGGGTATATCAGGATTTGGCTATCCCTTCCCTCAGGGAAGAGCCTGCAGGCAATACTTGTCTGGGAAGCTCCTGCCTTCCAACAGCCATTTCCTCAAGAGCTGAGGGTAGTATGTTTAGTCTCTTCCCTTATCTGCTCACATGAGCGGTTCTGCTCCTCTTTTAAACCTCTCCTTCAGTCTGTGCATGTTTTGTAGATGTGGCAACATGGAACTGTCTGAGCCCAGAGCAGCTCCTTAACTCCTTTTTGTCTGCTCTTGGGTATATATATACACCCCACTACAGTATTACAAGCAGACCTTTTCCATTGCTATTCATCTTTGCAAATGTAAGAGCGAGAACAAATAAAGGTATTGGTAGAGAATGAAAGTATCAGTTGTTCAGTCATGCATTTAAATATTAACACTATCTGTCTTTGGGGGTTTTTGTTGTTTTTTAAAACGTGTTTACTTATTTCAAGTGTTAATTCGGCCATTTCCCCTGCTTGGCTCCCAAAACTTCTAGCTGTCTTGTAAAGAGCTTATTATTTTGTGTGTTCTGCACGCACACACACACGAAAGTTAGGGCAGAAGGGATGCAGTTAGCTGGTTACACATTCACTAAAGGAAGAGGAATCCAAATTCAGCTCAACTTAAAATAATATATTCTAATGTTCAGATATCACTTCACATTGTTTCCCATTCTGCAAAGTCAGGCAGCAAATAGTAGTTTCCTTAAGCTTTGCATTTCCTTCCATGCTTGAAAAATAACATGCCCCAGATCGCCTTTGCCACAGCATTTATTCTTAAAATATCTTAGTATATCATGAACCATCTCAATATTTCACCCAAACAAAACAACCCCCTTCCCCCCCGCCCCACAAAACCCACCCAAATGAACAAACTAGAAAGGTTTAAAGGCATTGACAGGTTTCTGGGTCAGTTACCAGCTAGTAGATAGCTCAATTTATTTTATAATCAAATCTCTGGGACAGCCCTAGAATAGATGAAACTTTATTTAGCCTTTCAGATTCTACTAGACTGCAGGATGAAAAACGTTTCTTGATTGGACAGTAGAAATAAGATTACCAGAAATTGACGTCCTGTGCCACTGTGGAGGCTGCAACATGAATGTAAGACTCAGTGAAACTGCACAGTAAAGCAATGAGTGAACAAGAAGCAAATACAAGTCTTCATGAAATAGACAAAGTGCATTTTGGGTCAGATCCTTAGTGTATGTAGGTCAGCATAGTTCCATTAACTTCAGAGGAGATACACCTATTTAAACCAGCTGAAGATATGACCCAGTACATGATTAATGGTTATATTTCATAAAAACAAGATAAAGAAGGTTTCCATTTGTTCTGTATATGGTCTCCATCCTGAACTACTTATGCTGTAAAAACTCCCATTGACTTAGAAATTTGAAACAGAAGAGAAGAAGAAATTGCATAACCACCACGGGCTGTACACTACTTGCACCTTTAAAGATTTACTCCAGCTTGCATTGTTTTGCAGTGTTACAATGAGCTGTAACTCTCATGACTGACCAGAAAATGTCAAAGTAAGAATCAACAATAGTATGGGTACACTATGGGGAAAGCTTATTGACCTGTTCCACCCCAACAGCCAAGCTTCCAGGAAGAACTCCATCCTGGGGCAAGATGAGACATGGGAATTTTATAGAAGTGTGTTATTCTGAAGATGTTGGGTGAGGTTTAAAAGTCTGGAACCAGCAGCACACCCTCTCACTCTCAGCTCCTTGTGCCTCTTGCTCTTAGCTCCTCATACACACACACACACCTCACTGACTAACTGAGAGGCTTTTAACTAGTTCCAGCCAGTCCTTGATTGGCTTCAGGTGTCCCAATCAATGTAGCTATCTCCACTGAAGGATCTTAATTGGCCCCAGATGTCTTGATTGACCTGGAGTAACTGTCATTTGGTTACTATGGTACCAGGGATTTGTTTAGCCTGGGGGCTAACATACTTGTTCCTCACTACTTTACTGTAGCCATCAGGCCTTGCCTCATCACAGCAGGCAGCATCTTGTAGTTATATTCTTGTACAATACCTAGCAGAATGTGACCCTGGCCTACAGGAACTACCAAAACACAAACAATAGGAAGTCAGGAATTGAAGTCTGCATAATCTTCCACCTGTAGACCAGAGATTCTCTTACCTATTCCCAACCTACTCATTCTATACTATTTTCCTCAGTATGCACCAGAGATTGCTACTGCTTTTTGATAAGGACAGCAGGTAGCATCCTGCATTTCACATAAGCATTTTGATGCATGTGACTATCAGGCCCTTGAAGATATAGAGAACTTAATTCAGAAAAAGATATTTCTCCGCCAATCTCCTATCATTTCCCCTCATCCCCAAATCTCATGTGCTAGATTTCTCACCCTATCTTCCACCCCTCCCCCTAGGAAAGGTGAATTGATTTGAACAGGACTGTTGCTTGTGTTGGAACAAAAAAAAAAAAAAAAAAATGAACTTGGAATATTGCCAGTATAGAATTCCATGCACTTGGATTTCAATTCACATTAGGCTGTTCAACTTTATTTTCCATAGCTGTACTGCACATGGACTACATGTACATTACATCACGTTTGTTTAAATGTGTCAATGGCAATTTCTATAGTATTGCCATAATCAGTAGCTATGGAGCAACTCAAAGAACAGTGGCTCAGCTTTGTGGCTAATGGCACCTTTGACCCCACTATTCAGGTCCTTCTGCAGGGCGCCCACTTAAGGTTTTGGGCTCCCAGCCATCATCTCTTGGGAGGAGAGACATCTTTCTCAGTCCTATTCTTGGGTTTTTAAGATAGCGATACCTCCAGCAAGCCAGTCTGCCCAATGGTCAGTACTTGCACTTTGTTTCCTCCCCAAGAGATACAGATAGTGTATTGCCACAGTAACAAGTTACTACAAACTCTTTCTAAGGAAGCATATTTATTCTCAGGGCAAAACCACTACAGAGAAGATAGAAGTTAAAAATGACCAGAAGTCACCCATCAGTTTTATGGGGCCCTACTGGAATAAAACCTTTCCAGACCTTCTGGCTAGTGTCCCTTTGACAGGAGATAGTATCCATTTTCTGGATCAGAAATAAGGCCCTGGATCAGTTTAAAAGGCAGTGTTTTAAAAACAGAAGCCTTTTCTATTTTTTTCTAGTCTTCCAGAGGCCAAAACTGTGGATAATTTTCAGATAGACATGGAAGTTTCAGTCACTTGGCATTTTTAAACCTAGCATGGCAAGAATATGCTACATCAGATAATGCTGCAATAGATTGACAAAATAATCTCATAATTCCTTTCCCATCTCTAATTCTATTAATATGTAACAGTGCCATTATTTGAATTGAGGCAGCAAATAATTTTGGAATTACTCCTGCCACGAAAAAACAAACACCATGCAGGTAAATTGATTCTTTCCTTTCAGTCTCAGTTAAGATTGGAAGCAGGGGACTCTGCTCTGGCAGTTTGGGAGAAAACACCTCTCAAAACACTTTCAAGTTTAACAACAATTTAATGGCATGTTTTAAATTACCACAGGGACCAAGATAAATGCTGTATTTAATCTGTGCCATAAAGACTGTGTAACAGGATGCTGTCATTAACATCAATATCACTTTTTGAATGGATTACAGCTATGAAAGTATGCATCAATATTGATAAACTTCATGGTTTTTATAAAAGTGCAACTAATCTGATATTAATATTAATTATAAAATATTGATCCCTGCTGCCATCATGTTAGACCCAGAAGAGTTAAATTATGTCAAACAGTGTAGGCATAGCTAATTCTGCCAATTACAAGATATTGAGTCTATTCAACATATTGAACATTGTCCACGCACACGGCCCTGTTTTCAAGGGAAAAGTTAACAGCTCTCAGGTTATTAATTCAAAATGAAATAGTGTATTTTCAAACTAATTTTTGGTTTTATTCATAGAGATGCAGATGTGCAACTGTGTTTACAGACCTGTACTGGTAGCTGAGAGTATTAAATATCCACTGGAGTCATAGAGGAAATAGAACGTTAGTAATGTACTGGAGATTAAATGGACAGAACAGTTTTTTTCTCCATTCTACTGGGCTTCTATCATAGTAGTAGAGACATGGGCATTCTTTCTGACCAATATTTTATTATTTTCTTGTCCATCATCTGCCTGTATCCATCTGTCATCTCTTGTCTTGCACTGCAAGTTCTTGGGGGACAGACTTTTTGTTCTGTGTTTGTGAAACACCTGGTACAGTACAGTCTTGGTCCATCACTGGGGCTCCTAGGAACCACTATAATACAAATTAGATACTGTGGAGGAATAACTTATTGGTACTGTGGGCTTCCTTTAGATCCTGGAAAAGCTGTAAGTGTTTCTTGGAGGTAGGGTTGCTAGGTGTTCCATTTTCAACCGAACGCTTGGTCGAAAAGGGACCTTCCCCAGCCCACTGAAAATGAGTAAGTGAGGGTAGGAAAGAGAGAGAGTGATGGAGATGGGGGGAAGGGAGAAATGGAGTGAGTGGGGTGGGGCCTCGGAGAAAAGGCATAGCAAGAGTGTTCGGTTTTGTTCTGTCAGAAAGTTGGCAACCGTCATTGGAAGATCATATGGGTTGGTCTTGGACTACTGCTACTCTATAGCCTGATTCACTCCCAATGAGAGTCTTCAGTAATGCATTTTTGCCACCATGAGGCCAAGAGGAAAACCTGAAAAATATTAATCATTTTGTTGCTTTGACTTTTTTGTGGCTTGCTGTTTGTTAGTAATTCTTTGCTTCTTAATGGGCTGAGGTGGCTAAGGTAGCATATTATTTTGGTGGCTAAAATAAAAACATCTTAAACAGATTAGCTTGGGAAGGTGAAGGGAACAGGTTATCTGAAAATAAAGATGGGTGAAGGCAAGAGCTTGAAAGGCTGACCATTAGGTGAAGCAGTTCAGCTGAGGTCTCAAAAAAGCAACAGAATTGGCTCTTGGGACTGTATAATCATGATTTAAAATGCCATTACCCAAGCTTATGTCCAGTGAGGTGAAAAACTCCTATGAAAATCTAAATTAAAATATGTTATTTTTGACCTCAAAAGAACCTTGGCATTAAACCAGAGATCATCATCCATTGTTGACACTACAGCTGAAGCATTCCGGCAATCCTAATACATCAATGTGCAACAGGGATTGGGGGCAGGGTGAGTTGATCTTCTAGAATGCAGATACTGTGATGAGAAATGGTCACAGTATATTAGGTCTCAGGCTGCAATAGCAGCAGTTCTGCCTGCCAAGAAGGAGCTCCTCAGTACATCCTGGCTGCTCAGAGATGTTCTAGGACCAAAAATGAGACCTTTTATTTTGAAAAATTCCAGGATGACAGTGGTTTGGTTTAGATGTAAAAACTTCTCTTTGCAATCCTGGGCTGGGATTTTTTAAGGAGCTCAAGGGAGTTGGTACACAAGTCCCATTGACTTTCAATCCCAGCCATTATGGCTAGAATTTTTATTTTCCATTCTTCTCCCAGCCCTGAAGTTTACATTTTTCTTCCTTAGCTTTAGTTCATCACTCACAGAACGGTCATCTAAGAAAATAAGTAACTCTCAATCTACACTTGCAGTCTTACTTTGAAGGTATATATAGATTGCGATACTAGTCATGGTTCTAGCTCATGTAAATTAGACTTGGACTTGATGAGAAGCAGACACATTGATTATCCTCGTTGATGCTTAAAATTAGCGATGGGTAAAATTCAGGAAACTGTAGGCCAGACTCTGGTCTTCACAGTTACACTTGAGTCAACCCAGAATAAATTAATTTACTTCACTGGTGTCAGTACTCTATCATAAGTAGGTTTAGAATATAGTTTGGGTTCAGTTTGGATAAACATTCAGAGGTGTAGATGTTTATTCAAAGCTTAACGGAAGAAACTGACTGTCCTGTGGTAGTGAAATTAGACTGGCGTTTTGTGAGGAAGAGGCCCTAGTGCTTTTTGTAGTACTTCCTGCATATGTCTGGAAACATCCCAAACAGCCTTTCAAGCTAAAACTAAATATCGAGTCAAGAGATTGAATGTGAAAATTCTTTCCTGAACCTCAGAAGAGGTTTAGCTCCTAGAAAAGGATCAAGGGTTCCCCGCCTTTTTTGGGGTGTGTGTGTTGTGTTATTTCACTTCAATTAATTCACTCATCAATAATTAAAGTTTAGTCTTTATTTACTGGGTCATAAGTTTAAATTCTGCAATTGATATTGTATGTGCTGTAAGTAGGTTGTTCTTTTAAAAATTAAATTTGGCTGTATTCCTGTTCATTGAAACACTTAACTCAAATATTGAAATCAGACTACAAGCTAAGAAAGAAGGTCTCCCCTCCCGTCATTATTGTATTTCGTTCCTGTGTGTCATTTTCAGCCAGAACATAGAGTAACCGATATGGACAGTTATGACCCTTTCTACCCTTTCACTAACACAGTTCAGATTTAAAAGACTGATTGGGCCAAATATGTTCAGATAAACCGTAGTTAATTCCACATGAACTACAAATACCTACACAGTGTGTGGTGTAGAACAGATAATGAAAAAAAGAAATCTTACATGATGCAATTCTGGACACAAGACTCACACCACTCATTCTTCAACCCTTGCTCACCTAGGCAGTCCCATAGGCTTCAGTGGAACTACTTATATGAATAAATGCTATTGAGAGTGTAGAATCAAGGCCCAGGTATGGAAAGGCAAGGATTAACAATGGATACAGCATTTCAGTTCTAAGGATTATTTTTGAAACTGCATACACTACTCTGGAAGTGAAGGAACAATTGGGAATACCTCACCAGATGGTTTCACAGTAAAAAAGTTAGAAAGAAAGTAGGAACAGAATCTCTCCCACTGTATTATTCCTCTCAAAAATATACCAGAAACAGGGCCGGCTTCAGGTTTTTTGCTGCCCCAAGCAAAAAAAAGGGGACCAGACTGACGCCCCTTGAAAAGTGCCATCCCAAGCACATGTTTGGGATGCTGATGCCTAGATCTGGCCCTGACCAGAAAGAATATTTTGTATTCGTCAAATGGTAATTTATAGTTTAAACTATAGACCCTTCCTCACCATAAATATGAATTTTTGTAGGCACTGGGGAAAGGACTCTGTAGAATTCTTGATTAAGGGAGTTCCCCTTCATTGTTTGAAGTTTTAGCTTACAATTAAAGCCTGCAAATTGGGGCAAGGGGTTGGGCATGGGGCAGGAGGAAAAAAGCTTTTCACTTGGCTTAAACAATGATACCTCCCCAGAGAGGACCTGAATAGAATGTACTGAGAGCCTTCCCCCTTAAATATGTCCAGGTCAGACCAATATAGGGTCAAACTAACTCATTAAAGCCAACAAAAAGATTCAGATTTATTATAGTTGGTGATGTGTCAGGTCCACACTGTTTATTTCGTATTGGCCCAAGAAAACTGCATTTTGAAAGTTAACCTAGAACATTAGAGAGATCCAGATCTCAGCCAACTAAGTTGAGAACTTAGCTACATACACCTCATGTGGATTTTGATATAAATAAGCTTATGAATAAGATTTGTATCCACATACAGGCAGAATCTTACTTATAGACCATAGTTCCCTGAATTCTTGAGCAATACTTATGTTTTGAATGATCTCTCCATTAGCAGGATAACATCTCTGATTTAGTGATTTTTATTTTATTTATTCTTCTGACTGTCTCCACTTTTGCATCACTCAATTGTTAGTTAATTAAACTCAGTTGCCAACTTTTATAACAAGACCAATATTTGTAGCATATGAGAATGAATATACATCAAATCAGGCTTTCATTTCAGAGCCACAAAAGACCACCATACTAGTCTTATTTTTCATTTTTCCTTCACCATAAATTTTCCCACATACTCCTGACAAAAACTTAATTGAACAAAACCAAAATATACACCATCATAAGCATGGTTTACTGCACTCTATGAGGATCAAATCATGCAAAGACTTTTGAGGAAATTACAACAAAATAGCACATAGCAAATAAGAAGAGAACAAAAATCTTTCAGTGATTCTAGAGCAGTGGTTTTCAACCTGGAGTTCATAGACTATGTCTAAGATTTTCAAAGGGATCCATGTATCCATTTGAAAATTTTTAGGCATCCACAAATGAAAAAAAAAAAAAAAGAGAGAGAGAGATTGAAGTCTGTAAAACAGTGGTTTTCAGTGTTAAAACAATATAAAGAAACCTAAAGAAAAAGTTAAATACAAGATCTTGCAGACCTGATATTAAGGAATATGCTTAATTCACAAATTATGGGATTTATTCTCCTCTGGCTCCCCTATAACTCCATTGAGACAAGTTTATATCCCTAGTTTGAACTAGTATATGAAGAACAACCAGGATTACATATTAGCATAAAGAACAACTTTGGTTGGACAGTTGAAGATGAAGATGCGTTGTGCAAGGTCTTGACAGTATAAAAAGTAAGTATTTAAGGAAAAGCTCAACTTTCCACTTTCACATGGCCTACAACACTATCATTAATACACTCCATGAACCATTTACTTTCCTCACTGTGGAAATAAAATTATAACTTTTCCCACCAGCTCCCTTAAAAGTTCATATTTCATCAATATAACAACGGTGGCTTCTGCTTATATCTTAACTCATAGGACTGCAGTAGTCATATACAATGATTTAGTGGAGTTAAATTGAAAGTCTCAAAAGCAAAACAAAGAATTGTTTCAAAACTGTTTTGTAAACAGAGGATAAGAGACTATATATCAATACAGTAAATGCATTTGTTCAAAGAGTATGAGCCATTAAACACAAATGAAACACAGAAGACTATGTTATACATGTATCAGAGATCACTAAATACAATACAATACATATGTTGTGTTAAGATTGTAACTCAAAGTCACCTTCTCTCTTGGTAGTATGCATGAACACAAGCCTAGCCCAATTACTCACAGCTACACTTGATTCACCAGTGCACTGCAAATCATTTGTGCTACTCTGCTGGTTCAAAGCAGCTGCAAAATCATCTTCACAGGTTTATACAGGTTTTACAACTGCTTTGCATAACCAGAGTGGTGCAAGGCAGCTGATATATACCACTGAATCTGGTTCTTTTATGAAGAAAAGAATTGGTGCCTCAGGCACCAGATAAGACAATATGCTTTGGGTCTTTAGTTTGCTAATTTTGTGCTTCCAAGTTGAGACACATTGCACACAAAATTTATAGCTGTAGGTATCAACACCTCCAATAATCAGGCACCCAGATCCACAAAGGAATTCAGGTGCCTGAATCTTATATTTAGGTATTTTGTATAAATACTTAAATAGTCGCAAGCGGGGGAGGGGGAGTAGAGGGGAGGAGAGAGACACAGACAGATTAATGTCTAGTGCTTACAGAACCTACCTGGAAGGTGGAAGACCCAGAGTCCAGTACCACTGCTCCAATGACTCATTTATGCATAGTGCAACAGCTTCAACAGGAGAGACTGAAAAAGACCTATATCGGAATATTCCATAACTCAGTGGTAAGGGCATTCAGAGGTGGGAGACCCTGGTCAAATCTCATTTTTCCTCCTCTGCCTGAGTAAGGGAAAAAATGAACCTAGGTCTCCCACATCCCAGGTGAATATCCTAACTGCTGGCTCAAATTATAAAGGGAGTCACTACCACCTCCTCCTATGTTTCTCACAGGAATGACTTGGGACCTAAGCTACCTGACTCCAGGAGAGGGGTTCCTGGCTGTGATCACAATTCACTAGCACTATCAGGCCCTATAGTTGGGCCAGATTCTCAGCTAGTGTAAATCTACCTGGATCCATTGATGTCACCAACTGAAGATCTAACCTCAGGTCCTGAATATACTATGCTAAGTGGGCTCAATTCTGTTCTCTTACCCTAGTGTAAATTAGGAATAAATCCACCAAAGTCAGTGGCATCATACTGATATAAAAATAGAAGGTAGAGCAGGATCAAGACCATTGTGTTTTTTACTATATCCATTTTATTTACTTCATTGACCACTTTCCCTGATATCCAGTTATATTTACTAGTCATAGCAGGTCTGTACTTCCCTTCCAGGCTTTCCATAACAGAGTTCTGCTCATGTCCACTATTATTCATGTTGCTGTCATCAGCTCAGTCATGTTTGAGGCTAGAAATCCAATTTTACTGTGGGCAATTGCTTGAAAGAACACCCTTGGTTACCTCACACATTCAAACTCAAAAGATCACTGTAGCTGGTTATGACTGGCCTGATAACGGCAGAGAATTAATCTACTACCTTTCAAATGCAGTAGGCTCTACACACTTGCTTTGACTGAAAAACCTTCTATGATTTCTGTTGGTTCATTTAAGATTCTCAGAAGAGTGCAGAGAAAAAAAAAAAAGTTTCCTTTCAGCAGCTTATTCTGGAGATACATTACCTCTTAGGAGTGAACTTGGCAGCTGCATCTAATGTAAAAAGATTGAATTTAACTATTGCACAGAGAGCTGAAGTCTTTGAAGCTTTCTAGTCCATGTTGGATCAGGGATGCCTCCAACCATGAAAAATTGAGCTGTAGAGATCTGGTAATTATTGTTAGACAGGACTTTTGCTTTTTTTCAGGATAGAATGTGCTTGGGTGGGTGTGTATAAAGGGCATAGCTTTAGGATTCTGAATTTAATAAGCGAGTTAAATGTATTCCCAGGAAAAACACAGTGCTACTTCCTCTTAATATATTTTTTTCTTTGCTAATTTTGCAATAGAACTGTACAGTACCAGAAAAAAATTTTAGGGTCACCTTTTAAAGGGTCACTGTATTAAATGTGCCTTAAGGGTCTCCTACAGTTTGGGTAGACTATATATAATTTAGAAAAAAAAGTTGGAAGTTAAATAAGGATACATTGACACCCTAAATATTTGCTCAACCCTACCCCACCATTCATCTCTCTAAAATCCAAAAGAGAATTAAATGCTATGATAGCAAGGAATAATATAATATAAACTAGTTATAAGCCTGAGCCTTTCATACAACAGCTTAAACCAGCAGAGACTATCACCTGGTACACATGAACAGAACACTTTCTGATTAATAGATTAAGCTCTCCATGACAACATATAAAAAAAGCTGAACATGATGTGAAAGTCATTGTACAACATGATACTTATGGCTTCCTATCATACTGACCACTATTCTTCATATTAAGAATTTCACTATAATATCTGTATAGCTAACCTGTTTTCCCTCCTCTTTTATAGCTCTCCTCTTTTCTTTATTATGAAAGCTGCCAATGACACTACAGTGCTAATTTGTTTAATGAATGTCACATTAGTGAGGTTTGTCTGAAAAAGAAAATAGTGTTCAATAGGATGTTTGTGTAGTTTTGGTGGTTCTTTAGTGCCGTCCGTAATTTTCAGAGGCTATTTGCAAAGTGCTTAACAGTCAATAATACTCCAGCATGTCCATGCTTTCCTACTTTGTTTTCATACACATGCTTTCCTTTAGATAGAGGCATACGTTCTTATTGTACTCTGGGAAACGTGCAGTGTATGGTAGGGTTAAAAGGGATCATGGAACTCCACAAGGGTGATAAAATGTGTTGAACGTCAGAATCTTTTTCCTTCTCAGACACTCTGGCTCAATGCCTCAGCACATGCCTCTTGTAGGAGGTTTTTTTTTTTTTTTTTTATTAGCAGTAATACTACAAAGTTCAGCTTAAGGCTACATTTACACTACAGGCACAGTAGATGCATAACCCTGTAGTGTCAACATAACCTACTGTGATGGAAGGGATTTTTCCAAATCACTGTAGGAACACCACCTCCCCAAGTGATGGGAGTCCTCTTCAGTCAGCCTTGCTGCATCTACGACAAGTTTTAGGCTGGTGTAGCTGAAGTACGTGTGGATTTTTCACACACTTCTGAGAACCATAACTATGTTGACCGAAATTTTAAATATAGACCAGGCCTAAGATTTTTCTGTGCTACCACCGCCCTCTAAGATCATCCTAGAATTTCCTCTCTGCTCCAGCCTCTTATTCCTCCTGTCCAGAGAATCATCCACTACCCTTATACCAGCATGGATTAAGAAACCTCATTTGCATCTGTGGCTCACCAAGAATCAGTGAGCATTCCCTTGTAAGGTTCCAACTCCTGCTAACAATGTGGGCTGACAAAAGAATCTTGTCCTGTTGTATACCTTCTTTCCCAGAGAAATATTCACCTCTCTTCCCTTTATTGTTTCAACTGAAAATACTACAACATAAAGCTTGGCCTAATTTTTCCTCTTCATCATAAGGTTACCCTAAGGTTTCTCTGCAAGAACTTACATCCCAAACTGAAATTCCCTCACCAATAAAAGCACATCCACATTTCATGGGTGGACTTTACAAGCAAAACAAAAGCTGACAGAGGCTATATGAAGAACAGAAAGACAAATAAAATTATGACTGAGGCCAGGAGTAGATGAATGAATAAGCAGCTCAATGAGTTATAAAATTTACATAAGTACTGTTTGTGTAAGAACCTCGTCTGTATTAAGTATCATCTTGACTATGTTTTCACATCCTTGATTAAAAATACCACCACCATAGACTGACGCTGGCATTTGTGTGTTAGAGAAGGTGTTTGGGCTTGCGGGAGGTAGGAAGTCTGCTATTATTAACACTCAGAATAAAGGACTGATAAAGGAAATAGTAAAAATCAAAAAGTCATGGAGATACAGTGTGGGTGATGCTACTGGCTCCCTTCATGGAAACAAAATTGATTATTGTTTGTCTACTTTAAGGTGGTGGGCAGTCATAAGAACAAATGCCATTCTGAAGGGACAGAGTCCAATCACACTTCAAATCCCATCTTGAAATGCTGGTTGGGCCCAAAAGGTCAACCTGTTTAGACATGAAAAAGTACTTTCTTTAGAGGATAGCTTCTTTATATACTGCAAGAAACTCCCTAGATATTTTATTTTCTTGACCTCTCCCTTACTTTAGGCTTAACACCAATCAAATGACTTCAGATTTATGACTTCTGATCAAGGATCTTATTCATTAGAGTACTTAAAACATGGCTAACTTTAAGCAAGGGTCAAATGAGCAAAGGAAAACGAATTCTTGTCCAAGCTCTTCCCTTGAGAGTCACTAAAATGAGCCCTCACTCATAGTAGATTGTGCACAGATTTGTGACGTCATGCCCCGCCTCCTGCTCCCACACACTTATTAAATGAGTGAAGGCATTAATATTGACATCATCATTGGACATTGAGTTTAGACCTCAACAAGATGGGTGGGGCAGAACACAGCTCTCTCATGTTTTGTTCCAGTCTCTGCAATTTCACGTCAGAGCTCTCTCCATCAACCACATCGAACAAAACTTCAGTGTGAACCTAGTCATAAAAGCTAGAGATTTACTTCTGAAAAAATGAAAACTCAGATTCTGGAAAACAGATAGTAGCTTTAGAGAGGTCTGGTACAACATATGAGCATAAGCCAACTGTTTCCAGAGTCAATTGGACTAGCGTACTTAAAGTTGATCACCTGCTCAAGTGCTTTGCTGGACTAGGGCCTTGCACCAATTTAAGCAAAAGGATAGTTAGTTCATTCTGGAACAAAAAGAAGTTACTTTTCACCCTCTTACACTGTATATGTACTTCTAAAACATTCAGGTCTTGTTGGATAATATGAAGTGTAATTTACTGGACCATGAAAATAGGGTAATTATGATGTGCATACACACAAGTTGTTGATTTTTTCCCCTCCTTAAAAGGGAATTAGTTCACTATCTGAAATATAAATGTTAGATATTTTGACTTATAATGTTCCCCCCTCCCCCCAAAAAAACCCTGTAAACAATTGAAACAGCTTGAAATACACATTATATAAAAACCTGGTTGCATGCCAATTAACAAGATAAATCATCATCATTAGACAGTGACTGATTAAACCAAAAAGCATAACACTTCTAAAACGTAATTGTTTTCAATTAATTTCTCCAAGTCAGCAGATGTGGTTTTCCAGTGGAAACAGTTCAGTACCCCAGAGATTGGTTTTAATTAAGTGTTTATTCAATATGTTTTTTTTCCTGGGAAAGAAAATAGTACAAAAGCATACATATTTGGGTTTTAAATTATTTGTGCATCTTTCTCCTGCAGCAGCATAAGTTTTTCCCTAACATTTTTGGGGCCAGGGGTGCTGGAACTAGGGGTACTGCCACAACTACTGGCTTGATGTAGTAATAACACCAAATACATGGTTCCCATCATCACCCCCCAAAAAAAACTGTTCCAGCACCCCTTTTGGGGTGCACTGAGATGGACACAGTCCTATCCACTGGGCTTGACTGTCAGAGGTATTCAGCACTGGAAGCACCCATTGACTCATTTCTTCTGGGAAAAAAAGAAGTCAAACCCATAGATACAAAGGCACACTCTGTATGTAATATGGCCTATTCACAGCCATTCTCTGTCAGATAAGAACTAGTGTAGTAGTGAAGTGCTAAGGTGAAACTGAGGACACTTACCCTAGAAAGTCCTTAGCTGACTGATCATTGCTATATTCTATCACCCTGTCTCTTCAATAATAGAATCCATCTGTGACAAGGCAACTCCTAAGAGGGATATTGAAATAGTTTATTGCACCTTCCACTCTTAATTTTAAAAGCTGTTCAGGGAAGAGTGGAAAGACCCAGATTCCTCTTACATAAGATTTCAAAGCAGCACAGTTTCAAGGGCAGATTAAAAAGAGTGCTATGTATATTTTCATTTGCCCTTTTAACTCCTTGTAGCAGGTCACCAAGGAAGGATGAAACACAAATGAGGTTATACTATTGCCTCCATGCAAAAAAAGTGAGAAAATAAAATCAAAGTTTACCTTCTTTGGTAAATGTAGAGCATTATTATCCCCAATCCAATAGCAAATGCCAAAGCAACAACCATCAGGCTTTTTGAGGAATAGCTCAGTGGTTTGAGCATTAGCCTGCTAAACACAGGGTTGTGAGCTCAGTTCTTGAAAGAGCCATTTAGGAATCTGGGGCAAAAAAAATCTGTCAGGGATGGTACTTGATCCTGCTGTGAAGGTCCCTTCCACTTCTATGAGATAGGTATATCTCCATATTAAAAAAAAAAAGGCAAAAAAAAAGTCATACACCATCTCATGGCACAGCATGGTGAAGTAACCTCTGTCTTACCTCATGTCAACACTCCATCCAAGCCTGCAGCAGTTTGCTCTTTTCTCTTGACTCAGCTGTCCAGCTATAGCTGCTTTATAGTCACCATCCTTACAAGGTAGTTCAGAGACCAACAAACAAGCAATCTAATGACTATGCCAGGTTTTCAGCCCCAGCCTGGGCCGACTCAATAATCCTTGTTGTATCAAAAGGGCCCTTATATTCTTTTTCCTAGTGGCAGGTAAGGGAACCTAAACCCTCCCTATCCCCTGGATTCTAGCCCAAAAACCCTGTACTGTGCAGCTAAGATCTGCTTACTCAGATAAAAGTGATGCTCTTCTAGGCTGCTCCCTACCTTCACCTCCTAGCCCTTTCCAAGAAAATAAAAACTCATTCCACTGTTTTTTACCTGGAAGTTTTAATTCCTTGAGCTACTTCCTACCAGTTTGCAGCTGTTACAGAGTCCACTGCAGGCTCCCTGGCCAGTTCCTTCTACTCTCATGACAACTGTTGATGGTCTACTAGTTAGACACAGCTGAGGAGGCAGCCACTGTCTCTTAATCTCTTAGTGGTTGTAGCAGGATGGGGTTTAACACTTCATCACACAGCCACTATACCAAAATGAAGGGGAACTTTCAGAGTGATCTTCATGTAATGTTTTGCACTGAAAATTGACTGTAAATATGCTAAAGTGACTATTAAAAAGGAATCATGATGAAACTTAATGTTTTTCTCACCTTGATTTCTTCAGCAAATGTGTCTTCAGTCTATAAATCAACATTTTCCCTTAATTGGCAGCCATGCAAACACATTCTGGGACCTGAATGCCAAGCTAGGTTTGTTGTTACTTACAGTCCTCATCCACTACAGTTTCTACAAACTACATTTTGTCCTGAGTTACACCTGTGAAATACCAGTTAATTTTCACCAAGAATACTTAGTATTAAAAGAATGCTTTTCACCTTCAAAGTGCTTTATCAATATTAATCTTGACTACATATCTGTGAGATAGGTGATAATCCTCAACAACATCCCATATAATGAAGGAGGAAATAGGGTCAATGAAACTTAGTGACTTGCAAAAAGTCATGTAAAAAGACAGTGTTAGACTTTGATGTAGAACCCAGGTAGTCTGAAGCTCAGGGCCCTCTAACCACTAGGCAGGGTTGTCTTATGATACCTAAGAGTAGGTCAACAGACCATGAATGAAGGTGTGAGTGCAGTACAGGTCCGTATACCTGCGCTATCTTTAATTTAGTGAGCACGGGTAACAATAGTAATGAAGATGTGGCAGTATGAGTTTCAGCACAAGCTAGCTATCCCAGTAGAAACATACTAGGGAGCCTGGGTACATATGCAGGTTGCTAGGGCCTGCTGAAGTCCACGCTACCACACCTTCATCTGTGGTGTACATGTACTTGTAGTCAAGAAATTTCAAACTTGAATTAAGACATGCAAGTTACAGTTAGAAACAAAGAATCACCATATATGTTCCCTGCATATACATGCAAATGTGTTCCTCATTCTCACAGTCTTAAATTCCTCTCCCATAGTTCCATTCAGGGGGTGTTTGCTGGACAAACCACCAGTGACACTTGATATGGAAAGACAGTCAATTATGGCAGAATTTGCATCTCTAGCGCAGCTTTGTTGGCTATTTCAGCCTGAACAGTGTTTGTGAGAATAAAGCTCATAATAGAAACTGAGGCAATTAACTCTGTTTTCCATTCCATCCTGCATTTAAGCTTTATTTTAGGCTGGTTGTAAAAAAGTGGAGGGCTAACAAGGTGAGATTTACAGTAGTGATCATTAAAATGTCAACATTTGACACCAGTTATTGCGCAGCGGTATCTGAGATTACCAGTTTTCCTCTATACTTAGAATAGGAGGTAGCTGTAGTAACTGTGTGATTAGCTTTTATAATATCTTGTAATGTAAGTGTCATATGACAAACTGTAGTGACAAAAATATGTAGGAGCCTGTGGTGTGATATGAGCTGAAGGGACACCTGCCCTGTCCTATCAGCAACATGTTAAACCATGTTATGTGTCACTAGGTCTAATTCCCCAGTAAGACACACTAAGAGACACAGCCAGAAAAAACACAATATAAGGAAAAGTATGAAACCACCTTCCTCTGAAACACACACCTTTATTAACCTGTTTATTCATTTTTTATTTCTTCTTCTACTTTCTGCATCCCAGCTCTCTTCTCTTCTTCTTCCTTTTAAGTTGTGGGGACCATCTGTTTGTAAACGGCCAACATTATTTCAAGCTGCATTAGGAAGGCCAGATTCTGAACTGGTAGGAGGCAGCTTAGCTCAGTTTGACAGAGCTTTGTCAATTTGCTCAAATTAGAGATCTGGCTTACATGCTAGTACTCTGCCATTACTTCTTGAAAGAATTGTGGGAAAGTATTTTACCAGCTAACTTTTATAGCACATTAGAGCTGAAACATGAGAAAATATAGCTGCTATAGTATTTTTAAAAGTCTCAGTAGCATTATACTAAAGTATTTAAACATTAAATGTAGTGCTGCTGCATGCAACTATAAAAGTGAAACTGTACTGGATAGACATGGCAGCTCAGCATGATGAATGCACTTGGAGAACGGTTTTACTTATTCTTATTCCCCCCCTTCTTTAAAATGTATTCATTTAAGATAAACCACATAACTAAAACTGAAAAAAAATGCAGATTGTCTAGACCCCAATGAGAGGCCTGATAGTCCTCTCTCATATGAAAGTGATGGGAAGTAATTTTTAAATGGGAAAATCCTGTACGGAATCCATCCTGGAAACCACCCCCTGTAATAGTCAGCTCATTTACCTTCCCTAGAGACAGGTGTGCCACTGGGCCTCAGTTTTCCCTCTGGTCCAAAGTCTGCCTCTTCAGGTAGGATGGTGTGTGATTTGATTTAGCCTTTTAGCTATTTTAGGAAGACTCCACCCCTTTCAACTAGAAGAAAAAAAATCAAGAGAGTCTAAAATAAACACTAGCTTTTGCCAACTGTTCTTCATCCTCTCTAGGGCACAATTATTTCCCAAGAGTCCATTTGAATTTCAGCCATAATAGCAGGCCTCCTAAGAATTTTAATTCCTCTGGTTGTAGAGTCCAAACTAGACAGGGTACCTGGGTGACCCTCTGACCACGCTAGTTCCACAGTCTCGAGCTTTCAGCCGACTGCAGTGAGGAGTGGATACTGTTTGGAGGTATCCACCACTGTCATACACACACACAGTCTTGTGGTTCTTGTTTATAGAGATACCTACAGTCCCTGTCCTTTCTCAGATTTCTTCCTTCAGAAGAAGGCTGTACCTATTCTCAGCCAGAAGTCTTTCCTAGCTTTTTCCCGGATGTACTCAGACAAAGTTCCACTTACAGCTTTCTTTGCTTTCTCTTGCTGACTAGCAGAAGCTCTTTTATTTCTCTGGCCTTTTTTCCAGCATGAATTGCTGCCTAGTCTACAATTCCCAGGGTCTTCTAGGAACTACACCTTATCTTGGTCTATATTGGACTGAGTCATGTGTGGATGGTAGGCTTCCTTAAAGGTTCTATGCTCCCTGCATTATAGCCACCTACATACTGTCAGATGGTGCAGTTTCTCCCAGTGGAAAAGCTGTACTCAGTCCTTCAAGATCAGCTGCAGGCCAAGATCATCTGTGTTAAGGACTCTACCTGTCACCTCATTCCACCGAAGTCGTGCTACCAAGGACTCCCTATGACATAGCAGCCTCCTGGGCAGAGGGGACACTGAAAAGTTAATACTTCTAAGGACTGTGTTATTTTTTCTGGATAACTTCAGTGTGTCCAGAGGAAGGACAATAGGCATCTTCTATTCCCACCTGTGGGTGAGTCATTCCTCACTCTGGTACTGCCTCTGCTTATGTTGACTTCAGAGATCACTGAGAGTCCTCTACTCAGTCCCTAATGGTGCACTGATGTAGTAATAATGCTGAAGAAGCCTCTGGGCCGCACCCCTTTGCGTGAGGAGTAAGGAAGATCCACACATGGATGTAGAGGGCACAGTCTGGGCCTTGATTTCTAATTTTATGAATACCTCTTTTTCCTATCCTTGGGTTGTGTTTTTTCTGCTTGTATTTCCTTCTACAGTGTCTTACACAGAGACTGGTTGTTATCCTTTTACAGTATCGAACACTCAGCACCAGATGTATAGATATATCTCAAGTTGGAAGTGACCTTTGTGGTTATTTATTCAATGTCTTTGCTTCATCGTTTTGGGATATGGGAAATATATTATATGTCTGATATTGTAAGCATCAGCTTTCTGAGAGTTATGCTTGGAAAGTTTGATAAATAAGATCCCTTTCCTAGTGGGGGTTTGTCACACTGCTTGATCATACCCTAGTATAAAAGTTTCTGAAAACGTGCTGTGAGAACAAAATTTACTTACATTCTGAAAGACGGTTGTGTTTCCTTATTACTCTAAAATGTCACTGGAGTTCTTACAGGCTCAACCCAGACTTTTCACCAAAAATCTCTTCCACAGCTGGGAAGGAAAAAATCCTTTTCCTCCCAAAGTTAGGGACTAAAGGAGGGATATTCTGTGGCTGCTAGCCCAGCCTCATGGTTGGAATAGCCTCCATATTGCATGTTCTCTTGCAATCCATCATATGTCTGCGGGTGGTGGCTTAAAGAATGGGTGTATGTAACTCAGCACCTCTCACAGCCCACTCTTGCCCCCCCTCAAATTTCTACTGTGCGGAGATGCAATGGTCTGGAATCCACTGCTATCTAAGGGCATGACCCAAAGTCAATGGGAGTTAATGAAAACATTCCCAACAACTTCAGTGGGTATTGACTTAAACCTTAAAGGTTTATGCATCTCTTGACCAGATTCCAGAAACCCTAAATACTCTTTTGCAGAAGAACAGCACTGGTTTTGCCAAAGGAAGATTTGGAAACAAGATATCTCACATACTGAATAACAAATTTTGAATAGCTCCTTCTTCTTTCTTTCTTTTTATAAGGGTCATGGCTAATTTTAAAACTTAATAAATGTCAAGTGCTTTCTGATGCTTATTTTGTGAAACACTGAACTCCTTAATTATACATTACTTTATTTTGTATCCATTTACATAGCAATTGGCATTGTATAATGCATGAAATATCATTTCACTGAACTGAAATCTAATTTTCATTATTGCCCTGACATATATTTTATTATTGAAGTAATTTTAAATTGTTTTGTGTATTTATTCAATAGCTATTTTCACAGAGGTGATCTGAGATGTTGGTCTTGTGGCATTAGTGGTCTGTCTGATTTTTTTCTGCCTAACATTATTTTTCCTCAAGGTGGCATTTAGTCTAGCATCAAAAATAGCTAGGGGACCATAATTTAAAAGTTGAGAACACAGACTGTTGCTGTCCTCATACTTTCTCCTTTTACTTCAAAACAGAATTTACTAGAGAAATATAATATCCTAATCTCAGAAGAGAACCACACAGCCTCAGAACATTAGATGCTGGAGGTGAGGGGGAGGGAAGAGGCGCAACTGCTCTTCAATTTTTGCAATCAATGCAAGCCATTGTGCAGCCTGCACTAGAGGCTGGATCAAATACATTGCAGACCCCAGAGACAATTTGCTTCTCAGGCATTTAGAATGGATGAGGTGTATGTGTTGGCGGGGGGAGGAGGTGGGCGATACTTTCACAACAGATAGTTCTCTAGAGGTATTTTTTCAATGCCAGGCTTTTTTTTTTAACTGGCAGATTGTCAATCTCATGGTAACAGATCATATGACACAATTTTAAAGCTAGTTTCCAAACCTTGAATTTATCAGCTGTTATTTTAACTGACCTTTCTTTTCCAGGATGTTGCTGAAGACTTGCACTGTAATAATGCTTAGCAAGACCCAAGCCATAATAGTAAATACTGGTGATTGCAAAATATTTAGCTATTATGACGCATCACCACTATTGACAACTGAGCCTGAAAATGAAGTGTCTAAACTGTTGTGTTTTGGTAAGTCAGACATAATCCAAACATTTAGTGTAATGTACTTGGTTCATTGCTGCACATGAAGGGATGGTTAGCTTGTTCACACATTAGATTGGTCCAAGCAAAGGAATGTCTTATTTCATGAAAAGTTAAACCCCTTTCAATCTCAAATACACACCTGAGGTTTGATTCATGCTAATCTTACCTTCCTGCTTTTGTGTCATCCCTGTCAGTCTCTTTCATCTCACAGGAAAAAAAATCTGTTGCTGCTTCTCTTTCTCCTTGGCTCTTTAGGTAAATCTTGCATCATATGAGAGGCATTAAAAAAAAATAAAGTCAAGCACTCTATGGTGTTTGCACCCTATTTTTAAATTATTCCAATTTCTATAAATTAATAATCTTAGTATGTCTTTTTGATAATAAAGTATTTCCAGTAAAATGGTCTTAATATCAGTTTGTTTTCTCAACAATGACAGTGCTACCTCTCTCTTTGATTTTAGTTATGAGAATATCCCCCATTGCTCACCTCTCAATATTAGCACGGTAGATGTTTGATCCCACCAGCAGGATAAAGAATCCTTAGAACTCTGAGGTTTGGGGGCAGGGAGGAAGCTGCACAGGAGCCTTCTCCCCATCCTGTTTAGAATGCACATAGAAATGAATGGGAACAGGAGCAGGAAAGGAGGCAAGATTCCTCCCCTTCTCTATGCTGACTGGCTGGGCTATTTGTGTGTGTGGTAATGGGGAGAAGTGGAGCTGATTGTCTCTCATCTGCCTTTCCATCCTCTATGTGAAGCTCTTAAGGCATGAAACAGCCATTCTGCTGTGGTTGCTACCCCACCCTCCCTGCCTTTTGACAGAGGTGTAGTTTGAACTACACTTTTATGGGTGGATTGCCAGATGTTGGAATCAGGAAGCAATTTTTCTTTCAGAGTAAGATTGCTAAGGTATCTGTTTTTTTTTTCTTTTTTTTCCCCTACCTCCCTGCAGTAGGGCAGTAAGAAGGACTTGATTTAAAAGCTGTACATTTATAAGTGAGCTTGTAATTTTGTCATAAATTGTGGACAGTGTCCAGTGTGGGTGAGATCCTAACAGGACCTAGATCACTGAGATAAACCTGCAACCTGGATGATAGCTGGTGGACCATATAAGCTTGGAGGAAAAAGGGGAGACATTAAGTCTTAATAAACTGAGGTTCCCCTTATGTGTACCTTCATTCCCCTTTATACATGATTGCAAGAGGAGTCAGTGGTGACCTGAATCCTAAGACAGGCTGAAGAGGGCTAACCCTGAGTATTGGTTGTTTGGCATGGAGGCCATTTAACAATGCTTGGTATTGCTTGGGGCGGGGGGTGGAGGTAACAAGTTGTTCCCAGACTCATTAAAATTAAAATATTGCAGCCTTTCATTTCAAAATCCATCCCTTTGTTTCACTTTCCTGTGTCTACATATTTGTTTCAATAGGAAGACAAATGAACAAATTTCACTGTCTCACACCCCTCTGATTTGGACTTTTGTTACAGACTAAGGAGAGATTTTTGTGTGTGTGTGGGAGCTCCCTTCCTTATTAAAATGTTGGCAACACATCACTCATCTTCATAGTGTGTCATCATTATTTGACTGCAACTAGATACTTTTAAAGAAGCACCCTTTAACAGAGATCACTTACTAAATTGTTGAACCTTTTGTAGTTGTTGATTTCTCTGGCATTTCATTCAACCAGTCAGATTAAACATCATTTCTGGTTTAATTTAATTAAATGGCTGGTGTGTATGGGGGGAGTGGGTATTTCTCACGTGCAGAAGAAGTCTGGATTGACTGAACCCATTCTTTCCTTTCCAAGTTGTCAGTTGGCTGTCATCCAGTACTAAATATAAGGATTCCTTCAAAAATCAAATTTACTCAGCATGGGACAATCACAAGTGATAAAACTGGCCATGCAATATTTGTTGAAGGTTAGCATAAAGTAAGCTTCTGCAGTGCTGGAGTTTGTTTCTTTTTCACACAGCAGGAAAGTCCCCCCCCCATCATAAATTATTCATAAAGCACTTTTTCCCCTGCTGTTAAAAAATAAATAAAACACAGCAGCAGGACTCCAAAGCTAATTAGTAACAGACTATTTCCCAAGTACACTACTTTGCTGTATAGGCTCTTTATTTTATTTTTTTTTATTTTATTTTGAGTGGGAGGGGAAAGAAAAATGATTTGAGGGGTGGGGTCTTATTATCATTTCATATTTGCATGGTGGAGTAGATTATGAGGTACATTTTTTTAATCCAAAATATATTGAATATTCAAACAGTCAAGCTAAATGTTTTCCTCCATCAGCTGTGTTTGCAGAAAACTGTAGGATGTTTAGTTTAGTTTTTTGGGGGGGAGGGGGGGCGGGGGGACTATTTTGTTTTTAACTCAGAAGGATGTCAGACATTCACCTCTCTTGGTAAGTAGAGAATTTACACTAAGTATTAAAATCTCCAACCAAATCTAAAGAAAGGTTGGTAGAATTAAAAGCATAACTATAGTTATTATATCTGCTAGTGCTAAATTCATTGCCCATTACTTAAATCCTGTACTCAGGAAATCCTTATTAAAATCTTCAGCTGTGTTTGTGTGGGCAGCTGAAGTGAGGCGGCAATAGACAGAGCAAGGAAGTGAGTGAGTCTCCTAAGAGTTTTCTCTGACTGGGAAGTAAGTGCCAAGTGGATGAAAGAAGAGAGATCAGATGATATAAGCAAATTGGCTTGGTCTATGCCAGGTTTTCCTAAACAATTTCCCATCGCTGCTCTAGGAAATTGCTCAGGGGGGAATATAAACAATGTAGACATGGCCACTGAAGGTTGGCAAAGGTAGCAGTGAAAAGAAAAAACACAAGTGAACAGGTGAGATCTGGAGAAAATTTTATATCTGTGATTTCTTTGAATCTCTCAAGGAGAGGTAGCAGATAAGCAGAATTTATGAATGTCAAAAATGTTTGAAACTTTTCTATTTTCAGACACTCAGGTTTTGCCTGAGGCACTATTCCTGGAACAATGAGGCTGTTTGCTGCCTCGGTAGAGAAGCACATATAGATACTAGACTTGGAATCACTCTGTACTAGGAGTGGTTGGGAATTTTTCAACAAAATGTTTATTCAAAAATGCTGATTCATGTAACTTGAAACTTTTGGAGGGATGGGAAAGTTGTTTCCTACCTGTCTCTAGTCTATAGAAAGAGCTCATAGCTGAGCTAATTGCTTTTAGAGCTTGTGGGACAAAAAAGGAAGATAAAGACAGATGCTAAGTTCATCACAGCGAGAAGTCCAGGACATTGAAAGTTCGTCTTCAGTAGAGCATCCCCAAACTGTGGAGAAGAGGATGTGATTTTGGAATCAAAACATAGATCATCATCCCAATGTTATGTTCACCACCAATATATATTGAGTTAGATCCTCAGCCGGTGTGTGTCTGTGCAGCTCCATGGAAGTCAATGATTTTGTAGTCATCTGATTTTATCATCTCCTAATGCTTATAGTATGTTATGTTTTATTCAAAGGAATGCATACAGGTGACTACCAAGAGACAACCCAATTATGGCTGCAGACCAGAGCCAATGGCAGGGAGTAGCTGCTCCTGGAGATCAGCTGATAGAACACTCATTATCAACTTCCCCACTTCATTTGGTACCATCTCCCATGGTCAGCACAGGCCTTTCTGTCTCCATGCAATTCCTCCTCCTTCATTCAATGCAGTGGTGAGTGCTAGACTTGTAGAGTCCTTGAGTTCAGCAAAGCCAGCATTGCAATTGTGCCTGGCTACCTCACAAGCGTCCTAAGGGAGAGAGATTTTTTTTTTTTACAAACTTACCCATGTGATGCTGGGTATAATGGGGCCCACAGAAGTGTTTTGCCTTCAAATTCTATCAAAATCCTATTTTTACTATTACTCTGCAACCAACTAGCACATCAAATAAGTCACTGTACAAATGTAGCCTTTTTAAATTCTTGTGCAGTGTCTTCAAGTAGGTTATAGCCCTCTGAAATGTATTTGTTATTCAAATGTACTTCACATATTTTTTTGCACATTTTATCTTTTTTTGACTGGAAACAGTCCACTGTGAGCGTTTCATTGCTGATATTTCAAATCTGAGCTGAGTTGGATTGGTCACACAACAGAGTCACTCTTAGATTGAGTAGAAAGGGGCTGAAGAATCCGGGGAAACACTCAGAGAGAGGCAGCAGATATTTATCATTTTTTCAAATGTTTGAAACTCATCCTTTTTGAACCACCCAGACCTTGCCTGAGTTACTATTCCTGGGAAAACAAGGCTATGTTTGTTGCCAGGGTACAGAATTTAAATGTCTTTTTCTCTTGTCACATTGACATAAAATAATTGCATGTCCTCTCCCTAGCTGCAAAGGGTTCAGCCCTACCCTGCTTTTTTTTTTTTTTTTTTGGTCTCAGCGCTAATGCTCTGGCAATGATACTTGGGAAGCATATCTCCCCACTTTTACAATCTGAAATCATTTTTTCATCTCATATAGAATATACGAATGGTATTTTATTTATTGAACTATAATTATCTGTTATTATCACAATTATTAATACAAACTAATTGTGTATCAATCTGAAGCCCAAGTTGTGGTGGATATGGTGAACACCTTGTCTGCTTATTTCATTGCCTCTTTGTTAATGGTCTTGTGAGGAGTTTGGGGAAAAATCTTATCCTTCTGCGTTAAGCTATGTTCTTGCCATATAAAATAGAGCACTTCTGCTGTGAGTACTAGAGCTAAGCAAATCATTCAAAGCAAGTAAGTTTTTCCAGTGCATTTTACTTCTTTTTCTTCTCTTAGGGTGCCTGCATTAAGATTGCAGTATTCTAAAATATGTTTATTTCAGTATTCAGTGCAATATTTTTGAACTTTGGACTTAATTTGGAAACTGAAATCAAAATTTCAAGCTGTGTCGCTTAGTGGTATCGATCACTTACAGCATTTGGTAGTGTTTCTGTCATTGATAGGATATGTATTCATATGATAATTAGGCTTCTGGCAGAGTTGGTAAAAATATTTCAACAACGTTTCCCACAAAATTGAAATTATTTTTGTGGGTAAACATTATTTTTATCTTTTTTTCAATATAAATTTTAAAAACAAATACTAATTGTAATTTGAAATTTGTTTCAATTTGAATCATATTTTTCTTTTGTTTTGGATTTTGAAAATGGAAGTGTTTGGTTTTGGTTTTCAGTTTCTCTCTCTTTCATTCTGTACATCAGAGGTGGCCGACCTGAGCCTGAGAAGGAACCAGAATTTACCAATGTGCATTGCCAAAGAGCCACAGTTATACGTCAGCAGCCCCGCATCAGCTCCCCGACGTTGCTCCCAGCGCCTCTCACCCATTAGCAACCCTGCTGATCAACACCTCCTCGTCCCTCCCCACACCTCCAGATCAGCTGTTTCGTGGCATACAGGAGGCTCTGGGGGTGGGAGGTGGGGGTGGAGTGAGGGGATAGAAGGCTCAGGGGAGGGGGCAGGAAGGGGTGAAGTGAGGGCAGGGTCTGGGGCAGAGCCAGGGGTTGAGCAGTGAGCACCCCCCAGCACATTGGAAAGTTGGTACCTGTAGCTCCAGCCCCAAGGTCGATGTCTGTACAAGGAGCCACATATTAATTCTGAAGAGCTGTGTGTAGCTCTGGAGGCGCAGGTTGGCCACCCCTGCTGTATACCCTTCTTTTCTCCTCCACACTGAAAATGGAGAAGGTGTGGGGGGATGAGAATGGGAAAAACTCTCACTAATTTCCTTTTTCTCAATTGAAAAAAACTGTTTTTTTTTTTAAAGAAATGCAATAAGTAGAGGGAAAATAAGCTTTTCCAGTGGGGGGAGGGACGGTCAGAGAATTTAAAAAAAGGAGTGAAGGGGAAGGGGAAAAAATAAAGAAACAGAAAACTGACGGCTTTCAAAGTTAAAAACAAAACAAAATATTCAAGGCAAATTGAAACCAATAATTCTATTCTAACCACGTTGAAATTTCCATTTTCCTTTTAAATGTTTCATGAAAAATCAGAATATTGACTTTTCATTGGAAGATTTTATTTGGAGGGGAAACTTTTATCAATCAATTCTAGTTTCTGCTGTGAATGCTCATTGGAAGCAAATTTGTTCCCTGACCCTGAACTCTCTTAGGTACTTGACTAACTTTGGGACTCTCAATGGAACTAGTCATGTGTGTAAAGTTTTTCATGTGCATAAGTGGTTACAGTATCAAGACCTCAAAAATCACTTTCCATGTGCACTCAGGTCTTTGGAGCAGATTCCCAGATAATGTAAATTGGCATCATTGAAGTTAAGGATAAACTGTGCCAATTTACACCTCCTGGTCCTCAGATTAAATATGTTTTTTATGAACATTTATGGTAGTAAAACCTTTCTGCAAATATTTGTTCCATCGAGTAATATAAGAGGCACAAACACGTCTTAAAAAAATATTAAAAATGTGAATGAACCCTGAGGGATTTGTGTTTCCAACATGCACACCACTCTACACAACAGAAAAGTAGGGTGAGGGAAGAAATGTTATAATAAATTGAAAAACTCAAAGAAAAGGATTCAAATGAAACAAAGAGGTGAACTGTCTAGATTTTTAACAACAATAATAATATTAATTTGTATTACCATAGCACCTGGGAGATCTAATCATGGATTAGATCTTCATTTGAGTTCACTGCACTGTTGCATATATCAAGCATTAGAAAGTTAGACAAATGGTATTAAAATTGAATTGTCTGTATTTTGCAAAATAAATAAATAAGTTATTTTTATGGGGGGGAATTAATTGAACATAATTTTATGGAGTCCCCCTCCCCATTTATCAAGAGATTTGCAAGGAAAATATTTCATTCTTGGAAGAATTGGTAGTCCTTTTAAGATAATTCCCTATGTAAGATAACTTGTGTGTTGTGTTCCAGGAAACTCCATAAGTAATATAGAAATGGGAGTTATATTTTCATTGTCTTCCTGTCAATGCAAAATTCATTCTGATCCTACATTCTATTTTTTGTCGTTTGAAACAAGGTTATTAAAAAAACCATCAAATATATTTAACAGAGAAAATTGAACACTACGTTTTCAAGTGAACTCTAAGAACAGTATCATACTGTCACAGTTATCATGTGAGATCTTGCATAAATTATTTCAAAATCTCATGAGATACTGTGTGATATCATTTACTAAGGTGGATTTCAAGATGTTCTGAGATTCACTGCAAAATTACATAGTCTTGTTCATTAACTCTTGCAATTCCCATGGCTTATATATGCCCTCACTTTTGTAAAAATATGTGATTGATATGTAGCCTTTGTGACTATAGCATCCCACTGCATCCTCTCCTGTTGGAGGTGGAGTTAGGAATAGAGTGGTACAGGGGGCAGAATGGATGGTAGGGGAGGTTCCCAGAGGAAAAGAGGGTTATTTTCTATTAATATTGACGAATGTGCTTTCCCTTAAAGATTCCCTTGAAATAGTTTGCTCCTGATGCTGGAGGCTGAACAAGTTTCCACTGAGATCCTTATCTGTCCCATTTATGACCTCACTGATTCCTTCTCTTCACTAATATATGTGTTGAGAAAAAACATCAGTGACCCAGGGACTGATGTCTGTGCTTCCCACACCACAGTGAGCAAACATAAGACCTCGGTAAGAGTGTTTTCAATCCAACGTCCATTGGATTTTGGTCCCCAGCATTTGCAAATCAACACCTTTCACAACACCTAAATTCCTGAAATGATTTTCCCCACTACCTCCAAGTCCTTTACAGGACTGCAGTAGTTCTTTATTTCCAGGCACATTCCTTTTTCTTCAATATTTCTCCTGGCATAGCCTGATAGGCAGAAGAAATGATGAGAAGGTTTGTCTGTGTCAATCCAAGTGCCTGTTCAATTTCCTAAATCTTGCATGTTTGTCAGGGGTCCGTATTCAGTTCTTTTTGGCACCCGGTAGTCACCACACAGACCTTGCGTGGCTGATAAAAAAAAATTATTTGAGATTATTTTTTTCAAACAAAATGGATTTTTAAAGTTAAAATAATTTATTTTAACTTTTTTTCATCAAAACGCCAAAAAATAAGGGGGGAAAACCATTTTCCCCATTTCTTTCCCACAGAAAATACTTAACATTTTCTGACAAACCCTCCAGATAACCTTAGTCTCATGTGACAGCTGACTTCTGAAAATTCCAGCACACAACTGGAGCTGAATAGTCACATATCATAGCAAGAACTGAATTGTTAACATTTCTCAGAATTTCAGAGTGCACAAAACTGAATATTCCCTGCAATGAACCTCAAATCCCTCTTTAAAAAAATAATTTCCATGAACATGGTGCTGGGGACTGGATTTCCATGACTTTCCTTGGAGACCATTCCACTGTCTTGAAGGTCTATTTGTTATGAAGTCCCTCCTCTCCCCCCAATATTTAGCCTAAGCTTTTGATTTCTTACTTTCATCCCATAACTCCAAGTTTATACTTTCTCTGCTTGCAGGTTTCTCCTAGAGTGTTGTAATCTTTACCACCACTTGGAGTTTAGTATATAATGCAGAGATATGGACTTTAAGATCAACACATTTTGCATCAAAATTTTTGAATGTCGATAGAACTACACCCAGCTGTAAATCAATGTTTAAACTATCCCTACCTAAACATTATTGTGCTATCTAATATTTGACATGGTTAAACCAGATGTATTAGGACGGAGTACGCTAGTTTGTCTTCAGAACGTCTATATTTTATTCCAAATTTCCCTTCTATTAGAGATAAGTAGGTCTCTGGCTCTGGTTTTGAAGCAAGGCTTAGAGACTTGACATTGGTCTGATTTTTACCAATCTGGTGACGTTGTTTCTGTTAGTATATCCAAAGTTTTCAGCTCTGAATACCTTGTTTTTAATTTTTTTCCTCCATTTTTTGTCCAGATTTGGAGCTAAAAAAAGTTGTTTTATGTGATAGTGATCTTAACAACAGAGACTTTGCAAGGTAGGTACTGCAGCAGAAAGTTTCACCCCTAATTCACAAGATTTCAACTGTACTTTAGATAAGGACTTTAAATACATGGATACACAAAAAGAATATATGCATATATATTCTTTTAACAATATGCTATTGGTTAATGATGACGGGAGCTAATGCAAATGTTGACATTAGCAAGAAATAATTAAAGTGCGTGAGAGATTTTTTTCATACCACAATTCAGGACAACTTCCTTTAGCTTATACTTAAGTCCTGTCCTGAACAGAGATGGATGTGGGCAGCTGTTGAAATGCTTTACTGAATCAGGGTCTCACCCATACCAGGAGTTTCCTAGTCTTTCACAAATCTCTTCTCTGAGAAAGGTGACAGGGAGAGGTGACATCCACAGACATGGCTTGCACTCATCCAACTTCAGTTGTAGAGCTGGCTTGAAATCTGTCACCCCTCAAATGATCAATTTTCAATTAAGTGAAAATTTTCAGCTTTTGGTTTTCCTGTGTCCATTTTTTTTTTCACACACTCCTCCTGCCACCTTTTTCCTCCCTCCCACCACACACCTCTTTCAGTGGTGAAATGGAAAAAATAATGGAAGCAGGGAATGGAAAAAATAAGAAAGAAAGGGTTTATGAAAATAAAAATCCATTTTTATGTTTCAAATGATTAGAGTTTTCAATAAATGTTACATAACAATCCAAAGAATAAAAAAAAATTCTTTTCAAAATCTACAAAGCAAAAATTTAAAAATATTCTTTATGAAAAAAATTCTGTTATTTTTGGCCGGTTCTGTCTAGTAGTTTTAACTCTGCTTTATTGTATTAACTAATTTTTAACTTGTTCTCCCCTCCATCTCTTGCATCTACCTCTTGTCAGTCATCTTATACTTAGAGTGCAAGTTCTTTGAGGCAAGGAATGAGTCTTTGTTATACATATGTACTGCACTATAGAGGCATCACACACTAGCCAATGTGCTCCCTTTTTGATTCTGGTGCCCTCTGTCAACACACTCTCCAAGCCCGTGGAATTCGCCCCTTCTCACAGCTCAGTCCTCTGGTCAGGCTGCTTATAGTCCCCACCCCTTTCATCATAGTAAAGAGCCCAGTGAAGTAGAAGTCTAACGACTTTATCTCAGGCCTTCAGCTCCACTAATCCATGTTCCCCGCTTGTGTTGAGGGGGAAGGATTGAGCCCCCTTATTTTGGGGGGGGGGGTCAGTAGAGGAACCCAGACCCTCTCTCTCCTCTGCCTTCTCCATTAAGTGACCCTTTATTTATCAGCTAAAGTTGGCTACTTCTAACTTGATGCTGTTTCCCCTTCCTCCTTGGCAGTGTATAGGTCCTCACTGGCTGGGCCTCCTGAAGCTGTCTGGTAGGACCTTCCCTAATTTCCTCTCCCTGGGAGTTCTGTTTTGTTCCCTGGGAGCTATTCTTCATAGGAGTGTCCTCCTGCAACTGAGCTTTTGTGGTCTTTCAAGTGTTTCTTTGCTAATCATCTGTGAAACAGCCATTTAAGTGGTTAGTTACCTCCAGATGGACCATGATGGGCAACAAGAAGCTCATCGCAAGGAGACTAGGCCTTGAGTCCCCTTAACGGGGCCAGCCACCTCATAAGTGCCTAGCACAATGGGGCTGTGATCCATGACTAGAGCCCCTAATATAATTAATTATAAATAATAATAATTCAGTATACAGGAAAGCCAATGAAGCCTTTTTATAATTATTTCTTATCTTCAAATATACAGATATGTCTAGGTGCCTCACAAAAGCAAGCATAGATATGGATGCTGCTTCAAAGAAGGTAGAATTTAAGTTTAGCATGATATAACATGTGGTCAGAAACAGACTGAAGTTGACAAGGAGCAAAAGAAAGAAGAAGGATGAGGATTCCAATCCTGATCCCTTGTGCTTGTTCAGTGCACACAAACATTCCCTGAAGGTTAAATTTTTCAGCTATGTTGCCATTCTTTTCTTTCAGTTCTCATATGGTTCAAAATAGAAGAGAGCTTTTCTAAACAATATGACATGAAGGAGGCAGCCTAAGTCTTGGTCCTGCACCACTGAGATCAGTGGGAGTTTTACCATTGACTGCAATGGGTGCAGGCTAGAGACCTAGGTTAGGAAGTTTAGGGAGAATATTCCAAGTTCAAAGGCAATAAAGAGCAACATTTCTTCCCTGTTAGTAGCCTGAGTAAATGATCAACATCTGCTCAGAATCCTTTTCTGATGTCCCACAAGATAGGTATGAAATCATTTTCTTCTTTACAATCACCAATACAGGCTGGAATGACTTCATTATGTTATCTGGGCAGATTAAAGTAGAAGCTCTTCAAGTATTCATTCTCATCATTTAAATAAAATGGGACAGTTGAAGACTATATGTGCTTTGACTCATTCATTATCAATAGCACGTATGGGTCCTTTCCCCATGCTTTCATGTCTTCTTAGTGTCATGACCAGGGCGTGGGCAATCTGACCTAGTGGTCCGAGCAGGAGTCAGGAATCAGGCCAGATCAGATACCAGGAAGTCAGAGTCCAAGGCAAGCCAGAGGGCAAAACTGAGGTGCTAGGAGGCAGGCAGGGTCAGGTTACCAGGAGATCAGCAGGAAGATCCTAGATGCATTGACAATTTCCTGTTCCTGTGCTGGATTTATATAGACTCTGTGAACCAATCAGGACCCCCAGCATTCTGCAAATCAGATTCCAAGACTGGAGTCCTTTGTCAGGGTTCAGTTTCTGTTCTGGCTACTGCTAGCAGGTCGCTGGGTGGTAGGTTGGAACTTAATAGCTCCTCAGAGCCCTGTGGACCAGCATTCAAGTCCCACGTTGCCTGACATCACCTCCTCCCCAAGGGGTGCCCTCAGGGTGACATGGGGTGTATTTGTGTGGGATTCCTATGGAACACCTGCACAAAGTGCAGGAGCATGTACATTTTCTGCAGGGTCTCAGGTGCATTCCTCAGAACCATACTCTCCCCAGTTGATAAGATACCTGAGTCTGTTATGTTTAAGTTTAGAGTCCAGGATCTCATGATCCATGCATTCTTCATGGCCCTCTACCTGTGCTAGAAAGGTTTTTCTGTGTAGGGTTTCAAAAGCGATGCATGAATCATCAGGTGAATCTATAGAGAGCAAGGTGCTTGGAGTTCAGAAGTGACTGGATCTTAAAAGGGAAAAGGAACCAGAAGTCCAGCTTGAGAGCAGGTCTGACTATGTGGAGATGCTCAGTGGAGAGCCAAACCTTTTGTATTATTGCATAGGTGGGGTCTTCCCGTTGATGCTAGTCTACATATCACTTATTGTCTGCTCTTGCCTTTTCCAAGTGCTTCTCCACTTCTTCCTGGGTCCAACAAATCCTCTGCACCAAGTATGAAGTGGTTGCACAAAGGCACAGGTAATTGCAGGTGGAATCAGGGGTGGCACCCATCATTGGGGGAAAAAAGGGGTTTTGATCTGTAGACAAATGGTCTGTATTGTTGTAGGCAAATTTCACTTAAGAGAGAAGTCAGGCCCAATCATCCAGGTAATGTTTAATTAGCATTAATAGATACTGGTTGGCCCTTTCCATCAGGCCGCTAGTCCAAGAGTGATAAGTGGAGGAAAAACTTCAGACTCCCATCAGGGGCAGGGCCTCATGTGTGCATTCAGTTAAGTTGGCTCAACCTGTTACTAAGTTACCTATATAAATCTAAAATCTCTAACAGGAGACTATATAAAAGACTTCACAAATATAAATTATATTGACGTGAAAATCTAATCTATTTTAAGGTTTTCTGTAACATCCATCCATGTAGTGTCTACACTTATAAAAACCATATCATAAATATATGCATATTCCAAATATTTCTTATTTCCTGGGGGCTGTGTTTATAATGTTTTCATGTTTATAAAGGTAATTCTATAAATTGCCTAACTGTTGAAGCCACTGAACCATAAGAGAGAAAGCGACTAATGATCTTATTGTATACACATTACATGAGAAAATCACACTTAGTGTCCCAAAGGGAAAAACATTAATGCAAAGAAAGGCCAGTCCTGACATTGCTGCCAAAGCAGAAGCACGGGGTGCTGGTTGAAATCCGAATCTGGTATTTACTGCAACTGCGTACTGCCACACATTGTGTATTGAACTGCTTTGTCTTGAGGCCTCTGTAGTAAAACAAGCTTTATCATCTTGGGAATCAGGATGCCTCTCTGTTTTTCTTTAACGTGACTGGAGTGCACTGCAGGCTGTGTCCTTCTTTTGTTTCACAGAGAACAATATTCCATCCATTACAATATTCCCATTACTCTCTCCGCCAAACTCACAGTTGTTCTGGACATGTTCTTGGGAGAGGTGTAGTCTGGAAGATAGCATACTGAACATTGCACATAGGGAGCCTAATTATATTGACTTTGCTAGGAAGGCCGGATTTGTGAACCAGGTGAATGCAAAAGCCTTCTAAAAACTATGACTAGAACCTCATATGATGTAAACTGGCATAGATCTATTGAACTCAGTTGAGCTGGCATAGATCTATTGAACTCAATTGAGCTATGCCAATTTACACCTACTAAGGATCTGGCCCTTGCATTCTATTAGGAAAACATTTAATTAAAATAGAGCTAGTAATACTTTTGAAAAAAGCCAGTCTTTCATCATTGTTCATGGAAACTATAAGATGGGAAAGGAACTTAAAACATGTATGAGAGGAAGTATTTCCCTTATACTGATGCATGTTTGAGAATTCCCCACCTCAAATATAAAACATGTTTAATATGTTCTTTTGAACAGCTTCTGTCTTCTATTTTTCCAAGCCTTAATGTTCCCCGTCCCCACCATTGCCAGCTATATGGAAAATTGGAAGAAAAAAATAGCATTCCACTTCCTTGTAATTCCCTTGAATAGAATTTAATAAAGTCTTTTCAAACTGAAAACAAACAAACAAAAAAAGCTTGTAATAAAATTTGATCAATTAAATGTTTGTTCAAGAACTAAGAACGATAACAAAAAGGATTTCATGTCTAATGTTCAGCTAAAATCTATTAGTTCCTAATACACTAGAGAACCTAATACGTAGTAGCGAATATACTATAGCAGAGGTTCTCAAACTGTGATCCGCGGACTGAGCTTCATTCAGGTGATCCGTGGATAGTTCCCTCTAAGGTGCATGCTGGGCGGCCGCACACAAGAGAATGAAGGGCCACCCATCTAATTAGCAGAGCTGTGCAGGACACTGGAGAAGATGCATGTGTAAGGTGAGGTGGTGGCCTTGTGGGGAATAGAGGGGAGTTGGGAGGAAGCAGTGGAGTGAGAAGAGGGAGTGGGTGGAATTTGGCATGTGCAGGGCTGCAGCAGCCAGAGAAAGAGGCGACTTTCCATCCTCAGCTCCATGGCTGCTGTGGCATAGGGGAAGACACATCCTCCTTCCCAGCACAGCTCGGGAGCTGCCGCAGCGGAGGAGAAAGGGCGCATCCATCGCATTAGAAAGGTAAGACTACTGATATTAAAATATGAGTTGTTTGCTTTTATTTGTAGAATAAAAAAATGTTAATTATTATAAAAGTTTTTTTATATAGTGCTTTTGTCCAAAGCGTTTTACAATAGTAGCTAATGGTACAAACAACATTTGGAAAGACCATTAAGCGGTCCACCAAGACCCTCAGCAATTTTCAAATGGTCCGTGAAAATAATAAGTTTGAGAACCACTGCACTAGAGAAACTGTTCATCTACGTTTCAAACATATGTAACAAACATATGTAAAAATTATCCCTTAAAGTTGCCAAGGTCAGTGAGACCTCATGTAACTTAAAGCTGACTTGTTTTTTTCTTTGTTTGTTTGTTTGTGAATCATTGTAACTAGCTTGTTTGGTCTAGAATCTCTTATCTTTTCAGCGTTGCCTGTGCCATTTCAGACATACCTATGCAAATACATTTTTGACGTGCAGAAAAAACAAGTGAAAAAGTGTTATTTTCATGTAACAGACAGCAGTGTAGTTTTCAGTCCGATTCAATTTATATTACATGAAAAGCAAACTTACACGTGGCATAAGCCTGTTTCGATTAGAGCTCTAAACTGGTGGCCCACAGCCCAGTCACTAAAAACCTAGCTGCCTGCTTATAATGAGATAATGTGTTTCTAGCTCATATTTTTTGCTATTATCCTATTTACAGTAATTTACTCTAAATATATGAGCATCTTAATTATTCTGGCATTTACCAAAGGAAGTAGCAAGTGACTTCACTGAAATAATTAAAAGAAGGTAACTATATAAGTGATTGAGTAGTAATATATCCTGTATAATCTGACCTAGCCTCAACTTTAAAATATACAGTGGTAATAGAAATATAAATAAAATAATCTTAATATCTCCATATATGCTACTAACATTTCTAAAGGAATAAAGACTCTTGCTTGTCTGAAGCCTATCTTATTACATAAACACAACCACAAAGGTACTAAGGCTCCTAATTTCCCCTTTAAATCAACATAAGTTAGGAGTCAAAATATCTTTGTAGACCAGGTCTTCTGTAGTTTCAGGGAAGAGACACTTGTTGGTGAGGTTTAATGCTTAATATAACTTTTGGACAGAGTCTTTGCCTCCAAGGATTTACTTCTTTCCATTAGGTAGGAACCCCTTTCTCCTCCCGCTCTGCCTGGCTTGTGTTCAAGCTCTACTACCAAGCAGTGCAAGATTGAGGTTCTCTCTATGGCGACCCCTCACACAGGGCATATTAAGTACAGTTCTGTTTCTCTTTTGTCACACAATAAGGATAACATGCCATTACCACTGCACACACAATTTAATTGAATTTTAACTAAAGCAACCAAAATGTTCAAGCTTGGTAACAAATGTGTAATTAGATAAGGCTCTTTCTGCCTCTGGCGCTGGTTCACCAGTAGATGGCAGCAGAGAGTTCCTTCCCCCTACAGCTTCAGATTCCTAATTTTGGAGGCAAACAGAAATAAAATTCTCTTGTGCTCTGCAGCAGCAGTGAACAATGAAAGATAGTGAAATGATCACAGCCTCTAATATATGGCAGAAATATCAAGAGGGAAACATCTACAAGCATCTAAACAATAAATAATAATAAATAATAGGCAGCATGGGTTTCTGCATTCTACCTATCTACATTCTCCCTCTGCAGTTTCAACTGGAGACAGTATTCTTCACTACCTGTTTTAACATGTTCTAGTGTTGCTGTGTGCTGTTGAACAGTTAGCGTATTTTATCTAAGAGATGGCTACATTTCAATGGTGAATATTTTTAACTCATTTGGGATGAAGCTCAGCAAGTATGGAAAGGCCTATGCAAGAACTTTCTATGGGTAAGTAGAGGGACTGCCAGTGGAAACTGTATATATATAAAAATACATATTGAGATGCATGTGCATTCCCTGCAACCTGCAGAAAGGACATCCCTGGTATTGGGATTCCCTCTGAGACCTTTTCCACTCAACTTGTCCAGAACACCTTGTCCAGTTCTGAGATATCACCTTATCCAGTTCTCTGGGATCCAAAAAAATCATTTTGACTACAGCTTGTCACTCACATTAACTTATTAGACACACAACTGCTATTTGCTCACACTGGATAGGCCTAGAACTGTGGGGTTTAGGTACAGGGTGATACGCCAATTCCAATTCATGTGATCCATTGCACAATTTGTATACATCTTCCTAGCTACTAACATGTACACAGCTTGTGTGAAAAGATGAAGCTCTTTACAGATTGCTTATCAGTTCAAGGTGTTTCAACCTACTTTGTTTGCTATAAATGTTTTCAAAATAGTTTTTTGTTTCAACAGTTACTTCATGGAACCACAGGGTTAGAAAGGACTACAAGGGTTATCTAGGTTAACCCCCTGCCAAGATGCAGGATTTATTGTATATAAACTATCCAAGACTGATGCCTATCCATCCTACCTTTGAAAACCTCCAGTGAAGGAGCTTCCACAAGCTCCCTAGGCAGTCTGTTCCATTGTCCTACTGTTCTTACAGCTAGGACATTTTTTTCTCTAAATCTGCTATGCTGTAGTTTGAACCTATTACTTCTTGTCCTGCCCTCTGTGGTAAAAGAGAACAATTTTTCTCCATCTTTTTTAGGGTAGGCTTTCAAGCCTTTCAACTTGTTTAGCCTTCTCTTTCTTTAACTTGGGCATGACCATATCAGCGAAGCCAGCCCTACATCTGGAAGTCCAACAGAGGTTGGTAAAAAAGGCTGTGAAATGTGGGCAGGGGATGGACTACAGAAGCTGCATTTAAACCTTGTGTGACAACTTATGCTGAGGGGCTAAGACAGAGATCCTTGCCCTTGGGCTGAAATAGCACCTGATCAGTGGAGGGGATGTAGTTGCTCTATATCAAACGGATGGATTTCACATTCTCAATTCCTATGTGTTTTGTTCACATACAGCAACCCCCCCCCCTAGCATTATGCAGGTATATTCAGTTTTGCTATTGATTCTTTGATGAGTGCCAGCTGTTCTTTGGAACACACTCCTTATTATTTAATTTTCTGCAGAACTTCCCCATAGGAGGAGATCAGCATATCCTCTGCCTAGACCAAGCACTCAGGGTAGCAGAATTTACCTCATCCCCCAAAGCAGCAGGGTTTGATGGGATCCCTGTGATGAGTTGATGCCATCCTTAGTGGAGCTCTTGCTAGTCAAAAATGCTATGGGGTCATTGCTGACAAACATTCAATTGCTTGTTTGCTCTCATACACACATATGCACATGTGTTCACACAATGATTTGAGGAAAACTGTATTCCTTAACAAAGCGCTCAAGAGTATTCTGTAGAGAATAATCCTACATATGCAACAGGATAGACAAGATGACCTAATAAGTGCTTTCCAGCTCTCATTTCTATGAAGAAAGAAAAAAATAGTTTTTTTGATTTCTCTCCTCTAAGAAAGCCTGGACAAATAATTTGTGAACTTATTTTTCAAATTAGTTTATTCAATAAGGTTTTTTTTTTCAGATTAACTATTCAACATTGTCCCCATTATTTGCCCAGCTCTAGTCATGAATATGGATTACTCACATTTCTTTGCTCAATTTAAACCAATATTCACAAAAATGTTTTGCACTGTTTCCCATTTCCGCTTCTAATCATTATCATCATCATGGCAAATCCCAAATGGATGTGGCCTCCTTGCAAATCAGTCTCTGACAAGGTGCTTAAAGTGGTCAATGCCAATGATGGACGTAAACTGAATATACTTTCTTGTCGCGCCACCAAAGTTTTTGGTTCCCATTTGATCACCTACCATATAGCAGTATTCCTTGGTATACCACTTTAAAAACATCATTGTTCTTCCGCTCTTATAATATGTCTACCATACCATAAAGTATTTCTGCTTCTACAGTATTTTAGAAATGATAGGAAGTCAGAAGAATAAAAAAAACTAGAACACATCGTTCAGGTGATCCAAATCATTCACAGAATATTCCTGCCTTTATGGTTATGGATATTGTATCATGTAAGGGAAAACCTTTTTGCTGTACTGGAAAGTCAGAAATTGAATCTGGTAAAAGTTCCTTGTGAAAGTTGTCCACTATTCACTAGGCCCTCTGAATGCATCTTCAGTGGTGCAAGCTGCATTGTTATAGACAAAATGATTCTCAGTACTGCTGCCAAAACTGAGCTCATCATATTTAAAAAAAATTAGTCTGGAAAAGTTCCCCAATTATATATCTGCTTGCCTTTCTAACTTATGCATGAGAGGATTAGGTTGAGTATATGTATTCACTGAGAACTGACTTCTCTCTCTGTCCTCTCTCTCCTCCCGGCTCCCTCAGAAACATGTGTGTGTGATTTCTATAGCCAGCTGGCAAAAGAGATGCTGAAATATCTTTATGGTGTATGTGCACAGATATACAGAATGTATGCTGATGATGATCCATCTGCAGAACATGTCACAGCTGCTTGACAGTAAGGGCCAAATCCTTTCATCTTTACTCAGTCATTGAAGCCAATGAACCTAGTCTGAATAAGAATTAGGTGAGGACTTCAGGATTTGAACCCCAGTGAGTTAGTCTAGGAAACCTAGAGAGAAAGAAGGAGAATGTACTGGTGGAGGGATCCAATTCTCTCTATAGAAATTTGTTCCCATTGGTTCTTTCCTTTTAATTCTTCTCATATTTTTGGTGGGGAAAGGCTCCCCTATACTAATGTATATGTAGCGGTGACATTAGTGATATGTAATAACTGCTAAATCTCAACTAATTCATTTTTCGAAACCTAGAATCAGATCTTCAGCTAGTATGAATTTCTGTAGTCAGACCAGCTGAGGATCCGGCTTCTATTTCATAAACTGAACTTCTGACCCACAACTTTTTTTATTTATAGGTAGGCAAGACCATTTGTTTATCATCTGGTTTGCCAATGATTTGGTAGCATATCGGCACATTAGACATTTTAATAACAGTACCCCCATATAAAAGAGAGAGAATTGATTAAAACACACTTCTCAAATGTTAATATCTATTATATAATATATAAGGGAAATATTACATTAAAAAAGCTTACTAAGTATAATACATTTGCCATGATTTATTATTATCATATTTCAGAATTCCAATTTATACATATTAGTTTTCAGAGTCAGGTATATTGCCCTGATTTATACATGCTGCATACAAAAATTCTTATTGCTGAATCTTAAATTTAAAACTTTAGTTTATAAATCTTCACATTAAACTTCCAATATAGTTCTCTGATTTATATACCCAGATGTCATTGTATTTATGACTCAATGTTAAATATCTGATTTAATACTGTAGTTACTGTAAGAAGCATTAGTACAATAAAATATGCAATACCTAAGAGACTGAGGTAAAACTGATCAATGATTCTTCCATATTGTATATTTTTGGGAAAATCTGCAGATATTGTAAATCAGCATAACTCCTTTCACTTCAGGGGAGCTATGTTGATTTAAACCAATTGAGGATCTGGCTCTTTACTCACATTGTGTAATATCCTTAGAGACATTACCTTCTGAATTGTAAGAGACAATGGTGTTATACTAAAGCATAACATAACTCTTTTCTTCCTTAAGCTAGATCTATACAACAATGTAAAAGTTGTGAAATAAAAAAGCTCTCAGGTCATTACAATCTTCGTTTACTAGGAAACCAGAAAAAGAAAAGAAAAAAAAAAAGCTAGTATAGACTGACCACTGCATATGCACTTGTTATAGTCACTCCATTAGAGAAATTAGCATATATATCATTTCAGGTGAATGAGCTGTACGGATATTCATCAATATAGTGGGTTTTTTTTTTAAACTATGACCAAGATCAAAAATATTTCATGGCCTTAGTTTAGTTTGCACTGCAGTCTGGCTATTGTATTCTATTATTAATCTCTCCCACATACTGTAACGCAATAAATTATTATCTTTTGTTTTAAACAGGCAGTCTGTTAGCCAAGCAGCAAACATTAAACCATCCTTCCATACAGGAAGTGATATTATAAGGCTCCAAGCTGAAATATAGTTGCATACTGTTAGTAAACCTCCACTACAATCAACCTCCTGCAGTTAGGAGTTTTTGTTTGTTTGTTTGTTTGTTATGATTGAGCCACAGCACATAGCCAGAGTCACTTTGGGTGGGGGCTGAGATAGAAGGGTTCTTTTTCTTTCCCTCTCCCCAGCTATGGAGTAGCTGGAGATCCACCAGCAGATGAAGTAGCTCTCCATGATTCTGCTACAGAGGGAAGAATGGAAGAGAGTCCGTGAGGCAGGAGGGGAAGACCACAAAAAAGATATGCACTGTGTGCATGTCTCCCTTCAAATCAAACTTCTTTTGCCACTGGAACCTCTGGATTTACCTCTTTGTCCACAAGTGTTACAACAACTAATGCAATTTTCACATTAATTAAATTCTCAGTGAAAAGATGCAGATGCTCACCCAATCAGTTTCTTTATAACTGTAAATATATCTTCTTGGTTTAAAACAGGCTCGTGACTAGGTTTAAAAACAAACAGAAAAAGAACCAACCCCCCCAGAACTGCTCTCATTCTCTGTTTGTTGCCAATTCTCAGAGCAGTGGGAAACCACACTGTAAACAGAGTAGCACTCAAGGGGTAAACAAAGTGGAAGTAACAGTAATCGGCCACTCTGGATAAGTCCTTTCCTGTGGTCTAACACAAATAAAAAATGATAAGAAAATGGTCTATATCTTCTGACCTTTACTTCTTCCATTTCCCACTGTGCTGTGGTTTGTGCTGCTACACTCCTTCTAATCCCCTTTCTATTGCTATGACTGTACTTCTAAGATGCTCTGCAGTACTGAGTTAAAGAATCACAAGCCATATTTGAGAGCAGTTTACCAAGGTCTGGCTAAGGAATAGGTCCTTTAAGCAGGAGGATATGCCTACTGAATTTCAATGTCCACTGAAGTCAGTAGAAATGCTTCTGTGTACCTATGCAGAACCATAATGACTTCAGAGAGATTCTGCATGGATCCTTGCTAGCAGATCTGATTACAGGTTTGGGGCCATGGAGGGGAAACCACTTTCCTTCTCCAAATCACTCCCTCCTCTCCAGGGTCTTGTATTTACTTTAATGTAATATGTTCTACAGTTACTCTTCAGCATTTGATTATCAATAATGCATTTCTCTTTCCCTTCTGAGCTTTTGATCAGATCATATTATATAATGTTTCTTTTTTCTTTCCTTTTCCTCCTTTACCATACTTACTTTTCCCAGTGATCTGTACTGGCTCTGTTTCCAACAATGCATGACTGAGCTTAACCATGACAAGTTGCTCTTTCCCTTCTCCATCTGTGCAGATCATGGAGATAGACAGTCACTCTCTAAAAATTCTTCCTTAGTTTGGCTGTGTGTGTACCTAGAACTAGAGTTGGCCAAACTTTTCAGCCAAAGCAGATTCAGGTCTACCAAAATATTTTGTGAATTCATATCAAATTCACCAAATTGTCTTAATCAAAAACAAACAAACAAGCCAACAAAAAAATTAAGTACTTTATTTTAAAACATTAGAATGTGAAATGACTTTTTGTTTGAAATTTACATCAGTTTCATCAAACCCCTCTCCTGCTCCTGCACCAACAGTTAAAAAAGGTGCAAAAAGTTACCTTTCATTTTGGAGCTAACAAAATGTTTTATTTGACCTCAAATTATTTTTGTTCAATATAAAGCCCAGGAAAGTAGATATTCAGTTGTGTCCACAGTTCAACCTAGAACTCGTGTTATAACTCACCTCGGCCTGTATTGAATTTTGAACACAAAATCTTGTGGCATGAGAATTAGCAGAATAGCAGGTTTGGGATTTTAAACTACTTTGCCAGGTCTATGATCTATTTTTTACAATTGCCCTAAATCCTTTAGATTTGTATTTAAAATTGACTGATTCAGTATGACATCAGAATACTGAGTTCTTATTTACGAGTCCAGTTCTTTTGTGTATGTCACTTACCATAGATCTTGATTCATAGACAACCCATCACATCAGCTAAATTAGACCTTGTCTACATTGCAGAGTTTTGTCACCAAAAGTCATGCCACTTTAAATTAATTAAAGCACTTTAATTAAACTGCTGTTGTATTTCCACACTATGCTCCTTGTGTCAGCAGGGTGCAACCACACTAGAAGCTCTTGCATCAACACTGAGAACTGTGGGTAACTGACTGCAAAGTGCTTTGGGAAGGGTTTTCAGTGCCTCAAGGGGCTGATACTTTGTCACATGATGAAGGTTTCTCCATCCCATCATTTTATGGACATCCTACTAGATTGTCAGCTGCTTTTTAATTGAAGTGAATGTGGCAGAGGGAGAGTGTGTAAGTTAGAGGACAGAAATATATGGAGATATACCTATATCATAGAACTGGAAGGGACCCTGAAAAGTCATTGAATCCCACCCCCTGTCTTTACTAGGAGAACTAAGCACTGATTTTACCCCAGATCCCTAAATGCCCCCCTCAAAGATTGAATTCACAGCTCTGGGTTTAGCAGACTAATGCTCAAACCACTGAGCTATCCCTCCTTCACACAGAAACACAGTGTGTATTGGGGAAGTGTGTGTGTGTGTTGGGATAGAGTGTGTTAGCATGCTGTCTCTTTAAGTTCAGACAGCAGCCTGAACAACCAATCCTGGGAGAGGGGGACTCCTCTCCATATCAGCCCTTGGCTCTGCACCAGACAGCAGTCTCTTATCCACCTCCCTCCCACCCCAGCAGCAGTAGCCTGCTCTGCCTGCCTGTGTGTCAAGGTTTTTTCCCCCCACTTTGAACTTTAGAGTACAAATGTGGGGACCTGCATGAATACTTCTAAGCTTAATTACTAACTTAGATCTGGTAACGCTGCCACCAGCCAGAAATTCAGTGTCTGGCGCACTCCCTGTTCCCCCACACAGACTTTCCCCTCCCTGGGTTGCCTTGGGAGGCTTTACCAATTCCCTGGTGAACACAGATTTAAACTACTTGGATCATAAAACGAGGAGGAATTAACCATCCCTCCTACTTTCCCCCCACCAATCCCTAGTGAGTTCAGACCCAATCCCCTTGGATCTTAAAACAAGGAAAATCAATCAGATTCTTAAAAAGAAAGCTTTTAATTAAAGAAAGAAAAGGTAAAAATTATCTCTGTAAAATCACCCCATCCCCACAGCCTATGATTCAAAGTATACAGCAAAGCAGGAGGGTAAAAATCCTTCCAGCAGGCAAGAAACGATTCACAGAGGTGAGAAACAAATCCTTGCCTGGTTATTACTTACAATTTTGCCACATGAAAGACTGATTCAGAAAGATTTGGAGAGCCTGAATGTATGTCTGGTCCCTCTTAGTCCCAAGAACGAACAACACCCAAAACAAACAGCACAAACAAAGACTTACCTCCACCAAGATTTGAAAGTATCTTGCCCCCCTTTGGTCCTCTGGTCAGGTGTCAGCCAGGTTTACTGAGCTTCTTAACCCTTTACAGGTAAAAGGGACATTAACCCTTGACTATCTGTTTTTGACACTGTGAATTCCACATTAATGGTTCTGTGATTCCCTCCCACAGCCTCCTCAGCTACCAATAGCAGCATTCTCAGCAGCTCTGTGAGCTCTCCACACTGAGGAAAGTCAAAGTTTCCTGGAGCATTGAAAGGGGAGGGACGCATGCCTTCAGGGCAACCGAGTTCAAAACAGAGAGCAGAGTGGTCACAGAAGGTATTGTGTGGTATTGAGGGAGGCCAGTTATGTCAACATAACGAACAAGAGCATCTATACTGCCACTCTGGCCTGGTCCACACCGGATTGGGATCTATCTAAGATACACAACTTCAGCTATGAGAATAACGTAGCTGAAGTCGACATATCATAGATAAACTTACCTCCCGTCCTCCCATCGCGAGATCAATGTCCGTGGCTCCTCCATCGATTCCGCTTCCGCCTCTCACCCTGGTGGAGTTCCGGAGTTGACAAGGAGCATGTTCGGGGATTGATTTATCGCGTCTAGATGAGACGCGATAAATCGATCCCCGATAGATCAGTCGCTACCCGCCAATCTGGCAGGTAGTGTGGATGTACCCTTTGTCTACAAAACTTTCCACAAAAAGCCCTGTGTCTCTAGTTGAAGTGTTTTTATTTTGTTGCCAAAACCGTATCCCTCCACTGTTTTACCGTCAAAAGCTGCTTTTTGCCAACAAAACTCTGCAGTGTACCCAAGGCCTGAAAAACCAAAGGCCAAAATACACCAGTAACTTCATTGAAGGAGACCAGTGTAACAGATTAGGTTCTTCTCCCAAAGTTGCAATAGAACAAATTCAATTTGCATGTCATAAAGTTAGAATTCTTACTTGGTAATCTGAGAGACAAGGTTATTGAGGTAATATTTTGTATTGGACCAACTTCTGCTGGTCAGAGAGACAAACTTTCAAGCTACACATGACCTGAAAAAGAGCTCTGTGTAGCTAGAAAGCTTGTTTCTCTCACTCACAAAACTTGATCCAACAAAAGATAATATCTTACCCATTTTCTCTCTAATGTGCTGGGACCAACATGGCTATAACAAAACTGGTAATCTCTCTTTTTTTCCCCCATTCTCTTTAACTGTATAGCAGATGTGCATCCTTGAATTGTTAAATTGAATTTTAGAATGGGGGTAAGAAAGGCCTTCATAATTGACAGGCATCATGAAGACTTGTGCAACAGGTTAAACTTGTGACCCTGATTCAAAAAAATATAAAGTAAACAGCCAAAAAGACAGCTACTTATACACTGGAGACTTAAAACAGATGCTGCAGTTCAGAACTGTTGCACTGTTAAAACAACAATCACATTGTCCTTTACCATTAAAACAGTACCATGCCAATAACAAGTCAGTGACAGTGCAATAAGTCTTTTTTTGTGTGTGTGAATATAAATATGAAGTGGGGAAACAGTCCTTCCTATGCATATCTTTGCATTTTCCTAATAAGTAGTCTAAAATAAATGCAGCTATTGTACGCACTTGAATGTCCCCCGTGTCAAACTAAGGACTTCGTGTAATTATTGAAACATTAAACCAGTTGCCACGTGCTGTATAATAATGGTGTTTTACTCAGTAGTTTGGCTAACAGCACTGCACAACAGTCACTCTAAACACTCTTTTCAGGCATTGTCAGAGATGATTCCAGGACCAGTAATTTCACTGTCAGCAAAAGCCTTAATTAAATGTAACAAAAAATAAAAATGGCAATGAACACATATGTTTAAAAGTGCTACTTTGTAAGCATGCGCTGGAAAGTGACACCTACTAATGTGAATTGTGACTCAAGCATAAAATCTGACCTTTCTAGCGAAACAAAGCTCATATTATAAGGAGACTATTTCAACAAAGAAGAATGAATAATCTTGTATATAAAAAGTACAAATCATCAGTGCTTTTGTCATGTACATACACACTATAGTTCCGTGGCCTATAAGCAGGATCCAAAGATTCCCAATCCCATTAGGTGGGGGGTTGTCAGAGCCAGATTTATGTGCAAGTGACCCAGATGGCTGCCTTGGGTGTCAGGCTTGAGGGACTCTGGGCTCAAGGTGCTGATTTTATTATTAGAAACAAAAGAAAAATACAATGTTTGAAGTAAAATGTTTCAGATATTGTGTATGTGTTATTATATGGAGATATACCTATCTCAAAGAACTAGAAGGGACCTTGAAAGTTCATTGAGTCCAGTCCTCTGTCTTCACAGCAGTACCAAGGATCAGGTACCATCCCTGACAGACTTTTGCCCCAGATTCCTAAATGGCCCCCTTGAGGAGTAAGCTCACAACACTAGGTTTAGCAGGCTAGTGCTCAAACCACTGCGCTATCCCCCCCCAATGTGGAATCCTTTTTCACTAACCTTCTAGAATGTTCTAAACCTTTGTAGGCTCCTATGGACCTTCTGAGAACTACATTTTCCTTGAATCTCCTACAAAGTTGTCAGCCAAGCTTTCACGAGTATAGAAGGGGTAGGGCATCACCAGTCAGTCAGTGAGATATAAGAACAAATTGAAGCGAAGTGAGAGCCCAGCTGCAATATTGTGAACTCTGTTTTATTGTGTAATTGTGAAAGTGTACTTGTGTTTTAAGACTTGAAGATTGTAAGTAGAGACTAATAAAGGACAAATTTAATGACACCCCAGAGATATCTATTGAAGCTCTATCTATGCAACAATATAAAAGAAATACTGTTTCTTATTGTGACATGCTTAACACATAATGTTTGATGAATTTCTAAGACTGCAGAAAATGGACTAATGTTCTCACTAATACTGTCTATGTTCCCCCATAGAAAATAAAAATTGCCCCTGAAGAAGCCTTCAGGAGCTCGGTATAGAAAGTGAAAAGGTCAACTGCAATCTAGTTTGCAGCAAGGGGCAAATTTGATAGGAAAATATCTGAAACAGAACAACTGGGGTTTAGGCAGTAGCGATCATCGTAGAGCAGAAGAAATTGAGGAACGAAGCATAAATGATGGCGGTCCTATTACTAAGGAATTAGCAAATTTACCTGAAGATAAGGAATGCAAATTTGAGGAAAGTGATGAACAATCATCCAGTTTTCCTCATGCCATAAAGGAGAGTGTTAATAAAGAAGAATGTGGCTCACATGAAAAGGAGAGTAATGACAAAGAAAAAGCTGGTTTATATGAAAAGGAGAGAAAAGACAGAGAAGAATGACTCACCTAAATGACAAAAACAGCAATGAGAAAAATTGCACACCACAAATTGATACATCAGATCCTGCTTTATGGCTGGTGATCCTAAACTCTGACAATATTGATCGTACAATTTTGAATGGGCCAGGCAAAATCAAGGATATGACGCTTCCAGTAAATAAGTAGAAGCTACACTTCTCAAAGTCACACTGTGAAAGAGTGTTTGAAAATGGTGAAAAATTGAATCAGCATTGGCTAGTTTACTTGAAATCAACTGGCAAAGTGTACTGTTTTTGTTGTGAAATATTTGACAAGAATGCCAAATCTTTGCTTGTGCTTTCCAGGTACAATTACTGGAATAACTTAGCTGATGTTCTGAAGCAACATGTAAAGTAACCCCGTCATTTTATGGCCCACTCCAAATGGATGGAGGTCGAGTCCAGGCTCAAGCTGAATAAATGCATAGACACAGAAAAACAATGCGTTATTAGTGTAGAAACCCAACACTGGAGTGTCTGATCTCAATTGTGCTAGGTTGGGTAGTTTGTACAGAAGCTATGGACCATTATTTCAGCAAAAGAATTCAAAACAAATTGACCTTATGGGAAGGAATGTGCTTCATAACATTTTGATGTAGCTTGGCAAAGCAAAGTACTATGCCATAATAGTGGACTAGACTCCCAACATTTGTCACAGTGAAAGGATGTCATTTACAGTAAGATTTGTTAATGACGAGGATGGCTGTATCCAAGTAAAGGAACAATTTATCAGTTTCCGGTCTGTGGATGACTCTACTGGAAAAGGCCAAACAGAACTGTTTATGACTGTTTTGAATAAGAATAAAATAAAGCTTCAGGATTGCTACAGCCAAGGCTGTGACAATGGTATGAACATGAAGGGAAGAAATAATGACGTCCAGACAAGGATGCTTGTGCTGAATCCAAGAGTTTTCTTCATACCTTGTGGTTGCTATTCCCTCAACCTGGTTGTGTCAGATGCAATGTTGTCTTCTTTAGATTTAGTATTTCTCTTCAGAGTACTGCAAGGATATTGTCTTCAGCATCAACTATCAAGTAGAAGATCCTCACGAACAATGTTACAGATCTGACCATGAAGCCGCTAATTGACTCTCTCTGGGACAGCCACATTGACAACATAAGGCCAGTGACGTACCAAGTGACTTAGGTTAATGATGCCCTGATGAAACAAGTACAGTCGAGTAAAGCCAAGGCTAAAATCCAACATGAGGTGCAAAGCTTGGCAAACCAGATCACTGCCTTCAAATTTCTGGTCTCAGTTATGGTTTTTCACAATATCCTGTTGCAAATAAACATTGTATGCATGGCATTACAAACTGAGTCAATGGACATCGCGGACGCTACTTCTTTGATGAGAAGCTGTCTTGATTTTGATGTGGCCTATAGAGACAATGGATTTGAAGATGCCATCACTGCTGCCAAAGAAATGGCAGAAAACTTAGAAGTTGAGCCTATCTACAAGGAAACTTATATTCATTGGAAGAAGAGACAGTTTGGTTACGATGACAGAAATGAGGTGATTAGGAGCTTGGAAGAAATATTCAAGAAGGAGTTTTTGCTTGCTCGTTGATTCCGCTTGAGTGTACATCAAAGAAAGGTTTGAAGAAATGAGGCATCACAAAAAGACCTGGGAGGTTTTGTATGACCTTAGTAATCTGCCGATGAACAGGAAAACACTCTTGAACAGTTGTATGGACCTTCACCATATGCTGACACATGGGGAATGTTTGGACATCAATGATAAAGACCTATATGTCGAATTAGACAACATCCATCACATTTGGCTACACAGGAGCACTCTCCACTTCAAGTTCTCCATTCATTCATGATGCAGAGCTGAAGGACACTTTTCCTAATGTGTGGATAGCTTTGAGGATTCTGTTCACACTGCCAGTCAAAGTCATGAGTGGTGAGCAAATCTTTTTGAAGCTCAGGCTCATTAAAACATATCTTTGATCGATGATGGCCAACAAGAGACTGACATCACTTGCTATTTTATTGCTTGAAAATGCCATTGGCTAATCTTTGGCTCTCTCTCTCTGATGCTTTGCTTCAGTTCACGAGGGGAAAGGTGAGAAAAGCGACCTTTTGAACTAAAGGACTGGGGCTAACATTCTAAGGCTGTCACCTACTGTAGCACTATTTAATACTGCTCCATCCAATGTTGGTGCACAGTTCAGCTTCTTGATGTTAGTACATTTCAGTTATTCTTAAAATTAAAAAGTTTCTATTAGCTTAGAGGAAACATTTATTTGCTTATATATGACACGAATAAATACAGATTTACAGGCACTAGCATGCAAATTTCTCATCTTATACTACAAGGATAAATCATGCATTCAAATCATGCATCAAAGTCATGAAATGGGCTACAGACACAATAAAAAAGGTAATCAAAAGTTTAACAAATGGAGGTGTGTGCTGAAGATGCTCCTTGCTTGGGGGACCATTTGGTCTAGGGCTGGCCCTGATGACTGAATTGGGTTCTAAGAGGCAAATTCTGCATGTTGTATTGAATCTTTTGCCTAATGACTGCAGGACTGACTGACAACACAGAGCAGCCCTACCATACATTCGCAAAAGAAGCTGGAGTCTTTTGCATCCAAAAGTGCTTTAATCTAAGATTGTTGTTCCTCCTACTGGGGTCCTTTATTTCAGGGAGATAGGGAGCTTCACAGTGTTGAGTCCTCAGAAAATAAAAGGAGGCAGGTGTAAGACCACCAGGGACAGTTGAGAAGGCCAGGAGGTTGATGGGTTCAGAGCGGAGGTTGCCATAGCCAGGGCTAGTGGGTTGACCCAAAGTCAGGGGTCAAGGACCAGAGGCAAGGATCAGAAGCCATGAACCAAAGCCAAGGATGAGCCCAGGAACAAGATGAAGGAGCACAGTCTGTCATAGCAGTAGGCTGAATCATAGAAGATCAGGGTTGGAAGAGACCTCAGGAGGTCACTTAGTCCAATCCCCTGCTCAAAGCAAGATCAACACCAACTAAATCATCCCAGCCAGGGCTTTGTCAAGTTGGGCCTTAAAAACCTCTAAGGATGGAGATTCTACCACCTCCCTAGACAACTCATTCTAGTGGAATGAAGACTTACCTAGTTACACAGACAACTTTGTGGTGTCCCTTCCAGGCTAAGTAGTGCATCTGGGCTAATAAGAGACTCTGGGAGCACTGCCACTCAGGCCCTTTGTGAGCCCACAAGGCTCGCAGCCCATCAGTTAATACCATAGCAGAACAAATAGGTGATGGTACTTATGTGACACTTGCCCAGGAACTAGCAGACCTCATGTTCTAACCGTATCTCACACCTGGCAGTTGAGAACAGGACTAAATATGGGCCTGAGAAGGGGTAAATAATAAAGGAGGGTTAGAAATGGGACAGAATGGACTACAGTAGGTGAAAAGGAAGCAGGTAGACTGTGTGAAGCTGAAAGGGGAAAAAATTATTTTCAGATCTGCAGATTATGTCATTAATGTCACACATGGAGCAGCACAAAATTTGGCAGCTATGATGATCTGGCCTGGAAGGGGTACTCTCACCTTTGAAATCATATTTTAAACAAACAGATATCGTTTCCTATGTTATTTACCACACATTCGATTACAGACACTGGGAAAATAAAATAAAATCCGCTTTTCACTATTTCTTAATTTTTTTCATGCCCTTTGGCTTGGTCAGCAAAAATCATTGAAATTAGTTTCACTTTTCTTTATTGTCAGTTTCATGTCCAGGTTGTGAATGTTTCCCTGTTTGGGTTTGGTTTCAAATGCAGGAGGGGACTGTTTATTCATTTAGAAACAATTGCTTGCCTTAGAATTTAAGAAGAAAATAAATTGCAATGTTTCAAATGTTTATACATTTTGGAGAGCTTGTTTTTACAAAATTGAGACATTTAGGCCAAATTTGAGATGAGAATTAGGAAGCATCCAGATATTTCAACTTTTTCCCCCAAACTGGAGAAGGACTGACTCTCTCTCTCTCTCTCTCTCTCTCTCTCTCTCTCTCCACCCTCCCCCCCAATATATACATATTTATATGTACCTGTGTATATATATATATGAGTGAGTGGGAATATTTAATCATGTAAATGTCACCGAATAAAACTATCCTAATATATTGTCTGATTTTGCATGAGGTTTTTCTTTGACTTCATAGAATGGATGGCAGATGCCTCCACATAGCTCTGCTAGCTCCCCAAATAAAAGCTGTGCTTTCTTTGGCAAACTTCACCTGTGGCTGCTCAGTAACAGCCACACAGAGGGACTCCATAGGGGTTAATACTGTTTCAGCAGCTCCATAGGGGTTAATGCTGTTTCAGCAGCACTGTCTTATGATGCTGAGAGATTATTTATATAAGTGCTGAAATCACTGCCATATCTAGAATTCCCCTTTACAACTAGGGGATTGTGTGTGTAAAGCAAAGAAAAAACAGTCTCAGAAAAATACTCTTGTAATACTAGAGGCCTTTTGTATCGATATGCTGGCAGCTAAGTCACTCCTGTATCACTGGGAGATTTTGAATCTAAGGGTACGTCTACACTACAGGATAATTCCGATTTAAATTAAACCGGTTTTATAAAACAGATAGTATAAAGTCGATTGCACGCGGCCACACTAGGCACATTAATTCGGCGGTGTGCGTCCATGGTCCGAGGCTAGCATTGATTTTCTGGAGCGTTGAACTGTGAGTGTCAAGACTATAAGCGCCGTTACCTGATAATTCAGGTAAGTTCCTGCAAGTCTCATGAGCCACAGACCCCTTTGGAAGGTTCTGGGTTTGGAGATGGGTTAAAACTGTTCCAGTGCCTGATGGACTCAAAATCTTAGGTCATTCGATCGGCTTATCAAGGGTGGTCTAGCTGGGTACAAAGTATTAATTAAACTACGGCTCAAGCCTCACTTAACCAGTCCATCACCTAAAGGAACTAGCAGACAGACAACGCGTTTGCGGCAAAAGGCACAACACTTTTTGCGCCTGGTTGAAACTGTGCAGAAGAACTGCCAGATAACTTAAAATTAACTGCACAGCAAGCATGCGACGCCAACCACAAGGAATAAACACAACAGAGCGCCGATCGGCGATTCTGTTCCACGTTGTGATAAAAAAGCTATCCAATGGTCGTAATGCCATTTCTATGTGAAGTCTATGGTGACACCCATTTCACGTAACTGTCAAAAAAGCAGGCAGAGGTAAGCATCTTTGGAGTAATGCTACGGCAGCCGCACCGATGAGAATTTGATGAGGAGGCTGGGCGCTGAGCACACTGAGAGAATTCTCCCTGAAACCACGGCAGGCTCCTGCACTTTTTGGACTCCCTAGCGTGGGGATATGGGAGCATAGTTCTAAAACCTCCAATTGAAATGCCAGATATTGTGGAGGCAGCTAGGGAAACAAAGCTACAAAGACTGAGTGGAACACAGATAACATTCGAGTATCAGATCTTAGCACCAGGTGTGGCAACGATTCGCAGTGGCTCGAAACTTTCGTACGCGTAGAGTCCTTTCATCGGAACTACTAAAGCGATCTATGTCACTTTCCCTCCTCTTAACACTATTCTGGTCCTCTGACACCACACAATAAATGGCCACAAAGATGAGAGCTAGCGGACCCTCACAGTCGGAAAGAGAATTGCATAGGAGCGGCTCAATTTTTCATAGCTGTACTTCTTGAAGATAGAAAGTCGGTGTACCCCAGATATGGCCTCGGAGGGCAATCGCGGCGAATGCCAGAACACTATAGTAAACCCTGTGTGACCAGATCGCAAGAGCAAATACCAAATTTGGAGAGTGGGAAAATCATGGACTGAGGAGGCGGGTATGCAATGGTGATTGCAAGTCATGCCACAGCAAACATAAGCTAGCACTTAGCTAATACACAGTGTTTGTGACTGCTTAAGAAACGTGCCAAGTCAAGCCATAAGTGGATGGCTTGCTGCAATGGATTCCCTAATACGCATGGGGTGATAGGATGAACGCCATAACCTATTTCGTACCCTAACACGGCCGATCCAATGCACCCAGTACGTAACCGCAAGGGGTACTTTTCATGATGCTGCACTCAGCACTTCGGTCGGATCATCAAGGGACGTTTCACGGGAGTCCTAACACATCACACGTGGGATGGCCAGGAAAGAGTTATCTTATTAGAGCTAAAGCATTAGAAGCACTGCTCTGTTTAAAATGCTGCAGCAAGGAATTTACTTCCCACGACAAATAACAGTTGGGGGTGTGAAATGCTGTTAGTTAATCCTGGGGACCCCCAGCCTACCCCTTGATGCCATGGCTCAGAAGCCATAACACAGGCAGTCTGGACAGTGGTTCAGGAGCTGTTACTACAGGCTGGCAAAGTGGCAAGAATGGTGGTAGAATGGTGCATTTGGCCGTTTAAAAGGGCACGCTGGCGCACATTACTGACTCGCTCAGACCTTCAGCCAATACCAAATGTCCCTTTGTTATCGCTGCTTGCTGTGTGCTCCAACAATCTCTGTGAGAGTAAGGGGGAGACCTTTACCGGTGAGGTGGGAGGCTGAGGCAAATCACCTGGCCGCTGATTACGCGCAGCCAACACCAAGGGCGATTAGAAGAGAACACCGGGAAGTTGTGCGCATCAAGAGAAGCTTTGAAAAGAGTTTCATCACGGGCCAGGGTAAACGGTGGTGACTGCTGGTGTGTTTCCCTTGAATGACCCCATCCCCCTTGATTGACTCATTCCCTGTAAGCAAACCCACCCTCCCCCTCGATTAACAGCTTGCTTGAGGAATATAAAGTCCACTATCATTTAAAATCATATATTATCTTTATTAAAAAAGGTCATTATAAAATAGGGAAAAAACTGAAAGGTAAAGCCCGGGTGTGGTTTGGGAGAAGGATAGGAGGGAAAGGCAAAAGGCCACTAAATCATTTTCAATGTAATGGCAAAGCTTTGGTTGGGCGTCCATGGGGGTGGAGTGGCGGGTGCAAAAAGCCTTCCCCCAATGCTTCTTACATGTTGGGTGAGGAAGATATGGAAACATGGTGAATCTGGAGCGCACTATCTTCCTAAGCTTCACCAGACGTCGGAGGAATTTGTCAGTTTGAATCCAAGGCAGCCGCGTTTCATCCCACCACCGCTGATCTTCCTGCCTACACATCTCATCTCGAGCGTCCTCCTGTCCTCACGTTCACTGCATCTTTCTTGTAATTTGATGCCACGTCCCTTCCCACTCATTCAGATGAGCTCTTTCATTACAAGTTACTTCCATGATTTCCGAAGAACATTTCATGCTCGTAAATCTCTTCTTCCTCCGCTTAGCTTGAAGTCCTAACCTTCGGGAGGAGTAGGGAGGCTTGAAAAATGTGGGCAGCTGATGAGGGAGGGAATAAAGGGAGAGAAGTATTGTAAAAAAGATAACATTTTACAGGAAACAATGGTTATACTCTTTCACAGTGAACAACACTATTCACCTACACAGCAACATGTGATTTCACTACAAGGTCGGCATTTTGGCAATCTTAATTTTGAGTGCCATGGGCTTCTGGTGTTACAGGATCTCACAGATGCAGGTCCGGGCATCAGATTCAGTTTGCATGCGGCCATGTAAGGCCATTGTTTTTTTGGCTTCTGCAGCCTTCAACTTTCCATTCACAGAAACCACCCCCACCCCCCCTCCAATTCCTCTAGGATGATCGCTTTACCCGGCCCTCACGCATGCTGGTATCATGGAAGTTCACTGCTAATCACCCCCTTCCCCTCCCACCAGTGGCTGGTAAGCTGGAGATCCCTGCTAAGCCAAACGCAAAGACAAAGCCAGCACTAATTCTTCTCCCCTCCCCCTGCTTGGCTACATGCAAGGAAGGATTTTCTTGTAAAGCAACAGTCCCAAACACCCCTGTAGAAAAAAGGCCATCTCTGTCCCCTTAATTAAATTCCTGAATTCAACCAGGTTACGCATGAACGATATCCTCTGACTGAGGATAACAGAAGTGAAAATAAAGAAATCGGATGTGCTTGAATGCCAGATACCAGGGACGCATACTCAGCTATGGCTTTGTCATGCAATGATACCGATTAACTTGTACACTTGCATGGCGTGGTAAGAGTGTCCTACCATGGTGGATTGAAACAAGGCTGCTTGCCCAGAAAACTTCTTCAAAGGCTTTTGAAGTAACTCAGGAGCGCTTCATGGAGATGTCTGGAGATTCCCGCTCCAGTCCTAGAACATGTTACAAAGCTTTTACCCAGTACTATCTGCAACGTGAAGGCACGACCGAAGCCCAGCTCAGGCCGTCTACAATGCACATCTCTACAAGCTCTGACTTTTAATATCCTATGTTTATTCTTTGTACACAAGCTCATGGCTAATTCCACACGGTTGCGTTCCACCAGAGTCACTGTCTGGCTTGCGGGTTGGGGAGGGCTGGGACGGTAATTCCCATCTGGGTTCAAAAAGATCCGGCTGTTTGGAGCGGAACAGAGTGCTATGTGCTCTCTGCAAGCCTCAATCCTCCTCTTCTCCTCCCTCACCTTCCCATCTGCATAATCCTCAGGCATGCTGAGATTACACCGCCCACCAGGATCCAAGGAAGGGGTGGGGTAGTGGTGGCCGCAGCCCCCTAAAAAATTGCCATGCAGCTCAGCGTAGAACGGCAGTTTTCAACCCTGCCCCAGACTTCTGTTTTCTGTAGGTTTGTCTGAGCTTCCTTCATCTTCACTCTGCACTGCACTGAGTCTCTGGTGTGGCCTTTGTCCATCATGGCCTTGGAAATTTTTTCAAATAGTTTTCATTTTGTCTTTTTGGAACGGAGTTGTGTTAAGACAGAGTCCTCTCCCCAATAGCAATAGATCCCAGTACCTCCCGTGTGGTCCATGCTGGAAAGCTGCTCTTCTATTATCAGGAGATTGGTATTGCTACACTGTGCTGATGAGCTCTGCATGGTCAACCTGTGGCTGATCAGAGCTACACGCTGGCCAAACAGGAAATGAAATTCTAAAGTTAATGGCTTTTCCTGTCTACCTGGCCAGTGCATCTGAGTTCAGATAGCTGTCCAAAGCGGTCAGTGGTGCACTGTGGGATACGGCCCGGAGGCCAATACCATCAATTTGCGGCCACACTAACCCTAATCCGATATGATAATACTGATTTTAGCGCTACTCCTCTCGTTGAGGAGGGGTACAGAAACCGATTTAAAGAGCCCTTTATATCGATTTAAAGGGCCTCGTAGTGTGGACGGGTGCAGCGTTAAATCGGTTTAATGCTGTTAAAATCGGTATAAACACGTAGTTTAGACCAGGCCTAAATGAAGGGAAAAAACAAGCTCAGAAGAACTCCCTCCCCCCATGTGATTAGTACAGGGACATGTTTTATTTGAATACAGAATGCTCCCTCCCTGCATAAGATTGCAACACAGAGTGATATATTCTCTCAGTGATCGCTCTGCTTTTTCCTTCCATCCCCCATTACCTTCCTCACTCTTTACAGCCAATGCTGAAATGGCCAAGGCTTTGAGGGGGAGAAATTTAGTAATGTCAGCTGATTTTATATTTTGGTCCACACTTTCACAAGAACACTAGATCTGTTGAAATTGTTTTGGTACGCATCATACCTTGTGACGTTAGAAGAATCTTCTGCCCTGAAGTTTTAATTCTGATCTAGAAGCTGAATCAGAACCCAACATTCACCTCCTACAAAATCAAGGTAGGTTTCAGTTTTCATTATAATTTAAATGCACACATGACACATACATGAGAACTCAGGTAGAGAATGAGAGCTGCTTTGCCTGTATTTCCAATTTCAGGATCATGCAAATAGGCTAAGCAAGCAATAGTGAGGATCTGCAGGCACAGTGTAGTATACTGGGCACACAAGTGGTGCTTCCAAATCTACTAGCAATTCACAGCTGGGCCTAGGTGGTGAGGCAATCCTGAACTGGCATGGAAGTAGGGTTATATTTACAGAATCAGCTGACGATCCTTGTAGACTCTCTGTCAGCTTGGGAACAGACACTGGATGCCATTATTATTCACCTCAACAAAGACTGTTTGGGAAGTCATAAGGACTTTTGGCAGTCATGAGGGGGTTGAATTGATGCTCAGAGCTCAGTGGGATTTGGGGAAGATCCAGGAATTATTCCCTGGAATGATGATTATTTAATTTGACATGTTGAAGCATAGGGTAGGGAAGGGAGCTGTGAAGCCTCCCTAGGATGGTATGACCAGGAGGTATGTGAATAAGGAAGTGGAAGGATTTATATGTATCATGGGGGCTTGATAATTCCTCATTGCCATATTTTACTGGGCACTTGAGTTATGTAGGGAGGATGGGGCACGCCTATCTAACAGGGGAGAGCATATAATTTTGTCCAATATTAAGGAACAAATCAGTGAATATCTGGGAATCTAGCAGGGGAGGGGAAGGCAGCCAAACAAAATTCCTGGTGCCTTCTTGTGGCAGATGTCCAGGGTAGATAATCCATATGGAAGGGATACAACTATTGTGTAAAATGTATTGGGAAAGGATTTGAAGGAAAGTATCCCTTAAGCAGCTGAGTAAGGAGGGTTAGGGGCTCCTCCTACTGCAATGCTGGGTAGCCAACTCTCCTCTTTTTATTGCCCCCTTTATTCTTGTATCAGGGAAGAGCTGTGGGGTCCCAGCCACAGGATATCTGGGACTAAACGGGAAATTATACAGAAATGATGATGAGCTGCTCTGTAAAGTTTATTTCTAAGCACACCCAGATGTTTCATGTGAATGAAGTTGAAAACTAATTAAATTACATCCTTTGACTTCTGTCTTTCTTCTGGCATGGCTGAATAAGTTAAATTAACTTCAGCAGGCTATTCACCGTGTATAAAATTAAGCATCAGTCTTTGCAAAGTTGGAGCCTATATTACTAACTTAAAGCATAGCTGTTTTCCTACTGAATGCACAGTATCTTAATCAAATTTTGTAACTTTTTAGTTTGCTAGATTTTTGAAAATGGAAGTAGAAGTTTCTATGTTACAGCTTTCTGGTTCACATGCAGAGGCACAGTGGTATGTAGTTTATGAGCAGCTTGAAAGCTTATTATTAATTATTATTCTTACAATTATTATTCAGCAACAACAGCTCTTACACTTTTTAAAGGAGCGTCATGTCGCATGGATATGTCAATGGATGATTATATACTCTCTTCATTATTTTGAAGAAGAAGAAGAAGAAGAAGAAGAAGAAGAAGTAGAAGAAGAAAACTGGTCAAGAAGAAGAAAACATTTTGATCAAAAGATTTTTGTTTAAATGTTAAACTATTTTTATTCACAAACTAAAATTTTGAAAATTCCTCCAAAAAAAGTTACCACAAAGTAAAACTTTCACGACTTAGGCTTCTAAGTCACTTTTGAAATTTTTACTACACTTCCATATGTGGGAAAAAATGGGGTGAAAGTCTTGGCAAAAAATCATTGACTTTTTTCCTTTTCAAATTTTGAAATATCAGTAAAATATTCAGCCTAAATAATTAGAGTGGGGTGTTATTGTGTTTGTCTGAATTGCAGTAACAATGCAATTTTAAACAGGTGTGAAGAATATACAATATAAGGCTCTGATGCTGCAAGCTGTTCCTCACAGATGGAATCAGGAACCCATGCAGAAGACATCTGGGTCCTCTGTTGGGATCTTCATGAATACATTAATTCACTCTTGCAGAACAGTTTGCAGGAATGCAAAGTAGATAATACAAAGACGCATGAAAGAGGATTAGATGCTCTGTACCATGGTGAATGTTAGTGAAGCAAATATGAGGGGATGGTGAAAAGATGTATCTCTTGCTAGTCCAAATCCCCCCTCAGAGATATTTTGTTAACTGTGTACTTACGGGGTTGGGGTGGGGTTGTTCATTAGTCCTTCTAAACAGAGTACACTCTCACGTTGAGATCTATAGAGCTTCCTCTTGGTTCATTTTTTTCCATTAAGATGGTTAGTGGGAAAGCATGGATTGTGGTGTCTTCAATATGCTGATGACACTCACCTAATTCTTGTGACTAGAGCACCAGAGTGCCTTTCCCAATGTCTGGCCAAGAATATAAGCAAAATGGCTGGAGCTCAATCCAGAGAAGAAGAAGGTGATGATCACTTTGGAAAAACCAAGGAAGATGATGCAAGGCTGAAATCTCCCTTTTCTCTGGTCTGACACTAATGAAGGCAAACTCTGCCTTCACTCTGTTAACAATTCCAGCTGTCATTTCCCATTAGTTCAGTTTTCCCTCAAGAATATTCATAGAGCCATGTTATTCTCCTTCATCCCATCCTTAAAACTCACCAGTGTTGTGGTGCTTAAAAACACTTGACAATGGTGAAGTAGCTGGTGTGTTGTGATAGCTATTTATTATACTAAACATGATTGGTTTTTCTATAGCTGTTAGGCTTATCCCATTCATGGAAAAAAAATATTAGTATGTTTCTTCATTACTTTTGCTATGATTTCAGCGCACTATCACTATAGAAAGTGGTAAACGCAACACTTTATTTCCAAATAAATTTCCACACAGAATTTTTAGTCTAAATGTTGAGTGCACGTGCATGGTAACTTCAGTAATAAATAATACTTAATAATAACAAAAATAATAATTACTAAAAGAAACCAGAATGGCACTGGTAAACCTCAAAGACGTATAGGTAATAGGTCAGTGTTTCCACTAGTTTAGAAGAATTTACATAATTAACCATAATGACTCCTAATGACGGTGGATTAAAATTTCACTATTTCTAAAGTTCCAAAATATTATGGAGTTATATTATACGCTGTGATGGAGGAGTCCTTACCATATCTCAAATAAATGACAAAAGTCTTCTTAAAATTAGTGTATGTAGCAATGTACTTATTTCCCCAACTGTGATGCTTCAGTGGAGCTATGAGAATATCATGGGTAAATAATACATACACAAAAACATGCCAATATGTTTAACTAGACCATAATATAATTTAAAAATACATTAAATATGTACTTAACTGAACTTAAAAGCATATTTAACAAGCAGAAGCACAAGAGACCAAAATAACCCAGCTGATAACATTACAGGAAAGTTTTCCCCCTATTCCAAAGGATCATTGAAAATAAATAGGACGTAAATCTGTATTTAAGTAAAAGAAGATTTTTACTGGTGACATAAACTAAGAAAAGAAAAAATATATATATTTAAAAGCAGACACAAAGTCCTTAACTTGTGCTGTTGTTCTTTCTTTGACACCAGCATGAATTAAGGCTAGAGATCCAGACATAAGTTTGAAATTTTCCAGCTTTTGTGTCATAAGCATACTATTGTTTAAATTTAATTTTTTGTCTGTGATTAAAAAAATAGTGTTTGCTCTGAAGCGAATGAGTATTATTAATAGCATCATTATGATTACTGTGTTACAAATAAGCTCATCTTGCCCTTTAAAGTGTTCACTGAATAATCAGAATCAGAATTCTATCTAAGCAATTTTATGATGGTGTTTGGTAAACATGGAGGCAGACCATGCATAAGAGAACAAAGCAATAAAAAGCTGTTCATAAATTAGAGGTGAGCTGGAATTTAGTTTCTTCCTCATCTGGAATTGTTTGGGCAGTGACAGTTCTCCTATGTGTCACCAAAGTGATGATATGTTTTTATCTTTACCATAGATGCTTAGATTCAGCTGCTTACATCATTTCCCCTTCTCCCTCCCCTACCCCTTCCCCCCAACAATACTTCACTGAATTTACACACTTTAATGAACACCCATGAACTTCACACTGGTGAATGAACGAGAGAAACAGAATTATTCAATTTCCAGTCATTTAACTATATGTACAATTTTGGATATCAGGCCTGTTGACTTTTTAAGCATTCAGGTGAGGTTTTAGGGACCCCATTAAAGTCAATGGAAAGACTTTCTTGACTTTAATGGGCTTTAAATTAGGCCCGTATTGATTTTTTTCTTAAAACTACTACAGTGTAGAATCAGACATCAGAAAGGGCAGTGAATTATTTTTGTTCATGCCTAGCTCTTGAAATAGGGGAGGCCTTGGATATTAAATCAATGTCATACTTGATCTTTAATGAAGCATTGCTTAATATATATGTGATTTACCTTTTCTTATCCCTATTGTAAAAATACAATACAAATGTTATTTAAGAGACATTCTTGCCAGAATTACTGTACACATTTTCAAAACCAATAGAAGGCAGAAATCTTTGGGTATTTGATCTGATGGATTTATGTTTTTCCTTTTAATTTCAAAACCCAATGACGTTGTCTGTGTTTTAGAAATTGTTTTGAAGGACCTACAGTTAAAAATTGATAAGTAAAGCATTTTAATTTTTAAACATAAGTACTAGAGTTTTAATGATTGGGCAACTTAATCATGACATGAATTATTCACATACAAATACCGTACAATTATATGCAAGTGCATAAACTGAGAACATACAAACATTCATATATATCCATCAAGAAAATTGATATCTATAAACAGTTTAAAGGACCCGTGAAAGGAAGTAATTTTTTTAAAGATTGCCCATTTGAAGAAAAAATAACATGAAGAGAGACATTGTACTCATTGGAGGCATAAGACTCACAAAAGATTTTCAACTTTGAGCATTTGCTATTCTGATTTTAATCCATTTGAACATCTTACTATTATAGGGGCAAAAAGGTCAAATCCAACAATCTCTATTTAACATGAACAAAATCTCAGTGAAGTTTACAAAGACTGTTTCTTCTACATATAAAAGCTTAATTTACTCACATTCTTTACCAGGCCCAGAAACCATGTACTTTTTGATTCTAGAAAACTATAATTTGTTGAGCAAAGAAAATTAAAGAAAACCAGAAAAATGAATCATAGCAGAAATTCAATACAGAAAAAAAAATGGCTCAGTATATTTCCATTGCAAAAGAGTCAATCATATGATGTCTTATTTACCCCTGACATAAACAATAAGTAAATTAATACTTCAAATATGACTTTAAAATGTTATATAAATATGAATATACATAAATATGACTAAATAAGCAAGTGCTATTATATATAAGTGAATATGATAGGACCTCTAATATTTATGTTAAGTAATCACCTCTAATAATTACTAGTGTCTTGTGGAATTTAAATACAAGATTCTCTGTCTAGATCAAGGCCAGCTGGCTATGTATTGAGATATAGAACCTGAGTTCTACACTAGACATAACTCAGTGTAAGCTTGTTTCTTAATATATTGTGGTGCTAAATAAAATTTGTATTTACTTTAGAATTTCAAGTATCAGGGCCAGATCTCTGTCTTGAATAAATCAATGTGACCATAATAGAGTTGTGTTGATTTACAGTAGCTGAGGATCTAGCCTGCAGTTTAGAAATCTCTATTATCCACCTTCTATCTTTCTTATTTAGGATGGGTGGTGTCTGAGTCCTGCAAACTGAAAGACTGAGCCACTTTTGATTTAAGATGTGTGGTTTTGTGTACTTAAAAAGGCATTAGGCTTTTTCACAGTTCTGATTCCATACTTTTTGGTGTTTAGTTTGTACCACATGGCAAGCTTAACCCCATTTGAGCATGTTTCTACCATTCTGATGAGTTCTTATTCTGTAGACAAGGCATAAGGAAGGAACAGGTCCCCTCTTGTGATGGTGCCTCATAACATGAAGTTGACAAAGCCAAATGCTTCTCTTTAGATCAACACATAAGGGAAAATTATTAAGGTATTAGATAACACCACCTGACAAATAATTACACATGCATGAAATGTTCTACATGGAAGTCAATGGGATTTAGTCAAAACTAATTCACTTAGATGCTTTTGAGATTTTTACCTTATGTTAATAAATGCTGTTTTGAAAGTGTGGTTTAGTCTACAGCATGGTTCACTCCAGGTATTGCCATAAGGTAAATGTGCATATCCTGAACAAGTTCAGCATAGTGCACATTGGTCAGGATAGTCCTAGATCCACACTTCCTGAAGCTGTAAGTGTGGGCTCTTAGCAGCAACCATGACAGGAACCCCCACATTTCTGGGCAGAGGCACACTATACTGTAAGTTTGGCATATTAATGTCAGTTTGGAAGGCTGGGCTTGTTGTGTTTTATGACCTAATGTAAATATCTGTTGTGCTTTTTGGTAAACCATGGATGGACACTTCTGCATTCATTTAGGGGAGCAGTAAGGGGTCCCAGGGCCCGCATGTATACCAAAGCTGCTTCCCATTCTGACTCTGTTCTCTGAGAACTTTTCATGCCAACACTGTTCAACAAGCAGAAGACATTTATCTACCTAACTTAATGATCATTTATCTACCTACCTTAATGATCACTGTATAAATAGAACTATAAGTGCAATCTAAGTGACTTATAGTTACTTAGATTGCACTTATAGTTCTATTTATACAGTGGCACATTAAAATTACACATATATAATGTTATGTTAAGTAATATTATTAAAGCATAATACATCATTTATTTGTGATACTTCGTGTAAAAGTGTTGTGGGTTTTTTGGGGGGGGCGGGGTTTGTTTAAAGAAGTTGTATTTTGGGGGGAAGGCTCATATAATGTACAAGAATGAGTCACAGAGCTTCCTGTGATGGGGTGTGTGTGAGTATAAACACATTTATACATATGTTGCTACAGGATGTGCTTCTTACTGCAATTTATTAATAAAGTTAGTTTAAGACTAGATTCCCTCTCTCTCTCTCTGTCATGCTGTAGCTGCTCCACAAGAAAGCCAGAAGATGTCCCAGTAATTTAGGAGAGGGCTGGCCTTAGCAGAATATATACTCTTGGAAGAAGGGTTTCAATGTGGCTGCAACACAAATAGATGTGTTCTCTTGACTACATGAGGTGATGATGGACAGACGGTAAATTGTACACTATAAATAAAAAAATAAATGTTATACCAGCTAGTAATAGTTGCTAACCGTAAAACATTTTGTTCAAGTAATATCATTGAACAGAAAGCTGCAAGTGAGTCTGCTCTAGATGCTGTCATCCATTCATCTGAATATAATTTCAGCTGAGCACTACGCTTGAGTCATATACCTGTCACAACAACAGTGACGCGGTAAATGCAATGTCAGCAAAGCAAGATAATAGCAACGTGAGAGGATACAAGGGCACTCCTTAGCCCAGATACTAACTGGTTAAGGCAGCAGCCAATTACACTGACCTATTAGGGAGTGTAGGGGAAATATAAAGGGTGGCCTAGAGGCAGCAAAGGGGAGTGGGGCAGAAGAAAGGGAAACAGAAGGTGTGAGCTGGGGCCTTGCCCACAGGTTTGCAGAGACTGTTGATTATATTTGCTCTCTTTGTTTGCTACTGCTGTTTTTTGTTGTGTTTTAACTCTTTATAAATTCCCATAAGGGTCTCCTAGAAAGTAGGGAACCACAATTGGCCGATGACTATTTGGTTTATTTTTAGGCTGGAAAGTCAGTGCAGTAGTCCACAGTCACAAACTGTCATCTCAGATGCATGCAAGCAATTGAAGTAAATGGAAATTGCATGTATGTGTCTGTGAGCAGATTTTAGCCTAAATATTTGAATAAACTATTGATTAGTTTATTGCTTGTCTCCTTTCTCTACCCCCACAATTCAATCCACTCAGGCTATACAATAACCTCCTTCTGATGTCTCTTACTACTCTTCTCTTCATTCTTACTTCTAGGTGATCCATTCAAGGCTCATCTTGCCTCAGCTCTCTTCTCCTTTAAATTCCTTCCAAGAGACCTAGATTACATGTTCTATTATTAATTATTTTATTTATTAATTACATAGCAACCAAAGTGTAGGTTGAACCTTTTGGGCATAAAGATGATAGGTCTATTCTCCAATTTATGGCTGTGATCCTGCCATCAGATCAAAACGGGTTATGTGGAATTCCATTGACGTTGTCAGAGTAAGGGTCTGCCTTATTTCCTTTTCATACTCCATTTCTTCTCACTGCTGTTCCCAATTAAAAAAAAATACACAACTAACTAAAGGTGTGCCAATTCTTCACCAGATTCATTTGCTGTTCTGTTGTATGCCACTCTCTACTTTTCTTCTGTTTTTGTCTTTAGAAGCCATTCAGAGCCCAGCCCAGTATTTGTTGCTGGTGAAAGATGTCACATCAAGATCCCAGGAGACCAAGTCCAGCCTTATGAATATTGTTAAATTGGGTTCCAATAAAAGCCAGTTTTCATGGTGGATTCCTTAAAAAAATACGGAGAAACCTGTGCACTGAGAACTGAGACAAACACACCATATTCATTTCCAATGGGCAGGTGGATTGGCATGGGTAGTAACAGCTTTTAGTCAGCTTTTAATCAGGCTGGATTTAAATGTGTCTAATATACAATGATATTTTAAAAATATTTTTGCTTGTGTTATGCTTAGGAACATAAACAAAGATAATAATCAATACATGAAGGCAAACAAAATATTGTTAACTGATAGAATGCTTCAGTGAGGGAAAACCTAATTAGGGCCATATTTTCAAAAGTGTTTTGGGGCCTAATAATGCAGAGAGGCACCCAGAGGCATTAAAACAACAACAACAACAACAACAACAAAAAACAAACCTAGATATCTGTCTTTGACTTTCCATTGAGTTAGGCACTTGGCCTGCATCTTTAGGTTCCTAACTAACTTTGTAAATGTGTACCTTATGTCTTTTCCACGAGGATTCATATTTATGGGTGAGTTCCAAAGCCCATTGAAGTCAGTGTCAGTCTTTTCCCTAACTTTAATGAGCTTTGGATTAAGTCCTATAATATGCCTCAAAAGTAACAAAAGGGACAGAGAAAGGGCCAATTTTAAAATGTGTATAAAGATGTAGATAGTCACCTAATCGGAATGGTTGTATTGAAATCAATAGGAGTTAGTTGTCTAGGCACTTTTGAAATTCCCACTTGGTAACTATCAGCATCTTTAGGTGCCGAAATACTTTTAAAAAAATCTGGCCCAAAGTGACCATTTTGGAGTTCAACCCAGTCCTATGAACCATGGGATTTAGTTCTACCTTCTCAAAGGTATTGTCCCCCTCTGCTCTGTATCCTGCACACCTATAGCTCTTCTTCTGAATGTCTGTGCAAGGATAGGGGGAGCTGAGCTGTATTTAACCTCTTATTCATTGAGAACCAAGTAGTGCCTTTGCAACTTGTCCAGCTATATGGTTTTCCACTTTCTAGTTGGGCATTTTTTATTTATGACAGAGATACTTATTTTGGTGGGGAGGAAAATATTCCTTCAATTAACTAAGTAAAACCTCATTATTTAAAATATGTGCACAAAGCTGGTTTGCGCCAATCATGCTTGTATGTCTATATATTATACTCCCTCTCCATTCTTCTACTACTGATATTTACATCTGCTTGCTATATTTGGTTTTCAACTCCCATTATAAGCACTTCGGTGAAGAAGCTCATTTTTCTTATGTGTTTGTACAATACATAGTACAATGTACAATACACAGTACTGATTGGGGTCTGTGATGGGGTGCATAAGCCCGGCACTGGGGAACAAAGGTTTAAGAAGCAGCTTTAAGCCCAGAAGGTCCTGCCCAGCCTCACCTGCTGGGCATGGTCACAATAGAGGTGGAGCTCAAAAGGGAGCAGTCCAACTTAATCGGGGCAGACAAAGCAAAGGAGCAGTCCTATGCTGATAGCTCCTATAAAGAGGCCACAGGAGCTCCACATGGCCTAGACCAGTGCTTCTCAAACACAGGTTGCCGCTTGTTCAGGGAAAGCCCTCAGTGAGCCAGGCCAGTTTGTTTACCTGCCGTGTCCACAGGTTCAGCCGATCGTGGCTTCCACTGGCCGCAGTTTGCTGCTCCAGGCCAATGGGGGCTGCAGGAAGCAGCACGAGCCAAGGGATGTGCTGGCTGCTCTTCCTGCAGCCCCCATTGGCCTGGACCAGCGAACCGAGGCCAGTGGGAGCCGCAATTGGCTGAACCTGCAGACGTGACAGGTAAACAAACCAGCCTGGCCCACCAGCAGCTTTCCCTGAACAAGCGGCGGACCAGCTTTGAGAAGCATTGACCTAGACCAAACTCTGCTGCAGAACCACCAAAGGTTCCAGTGGAAACCAGATATAAGGGCTGTGATTGAAGGATAAGAACCGCCAGCCCACTGTCAGTGAGGACCTGCCTCCCCCTCCACTTAAAGTCAAAATTCTTCTCTTATTGTGATTTTGAGGGGTTGAAAACATGATAGGAAGTAACCAAGAGAGCAGACATGGTCGCTGGTGGCTTCCCCCGCCACCAAGCTGCATATCTGACTGGCCAGTTGCAGGGCCCTGGGTTGGAACCAGTGGAAAAAGGAGGACCTGGGTTCCCCTGCCAACAGCCACAGATGCTCACCATTGGGTGACATGGCCATGGACTAAGTGATACTGCTGGGCTCAGACACCAATCCTGCCAAAAGAGCCTGTGTGCATCTCAGTAAATAATAATGATTAAGGCCCCTATTCTACAAAGAAGCTCCATGTATGCAGATCTCTGTTGCCCCACAAAGCCCCAGTCATTTATAGTCTTCTTTATCAGAACACATTCCAGAAGTGCATGAAGCAACATGACTAGAATTTGTCATGTATAATTCTTTCTTTTCCTTTTCTCCTTTTTTTCATCAAGGGGAAAATTTTGTGAGGGTATGTTTCTTTCTTTTTAATTGTTTATTTATTTATTGTATGGCTGCTGTGCTATATGTATTTATTATTAAAGGCAGGTCCAAGAAAGAATTAAATACTCATGAGAGCAGGGGAACTGGAGCGTGAGTCTCCCACTTCCAGGCTACAGAGTCATTCTCACACTCTTTCTGGCCCAATGAATATTTGATTATGTATACACAGTGCAATTGCTTCAACAGGAGAGTTAGAGAGCCCTATATCAGACTATCCCTTTCTCCAGTGGTTAAGGTATGCTCCTAGGAGATGGGAAATGCATGTTCAAATCCCTTCTTCCCATCAGGAAGAGGGAGGAGAATTGATCCTGCATTTCCCACATCCTGATCAAGTACTCTAAGCACAGAGCTAAAAGTTATACCAGAGCCGCTGCCACCACCTCTTCATTCTGTGTTGCTTGCAAAAGACATCTTAAGGACCTAACCCTGGGACAAGGTTCCCAACTGTGAATCTCAAGGTGATCTTAGGCACCTGTGGAGTGGGTTTTAGGCAAGGGAAAGTAAAATTGAACTCTTACCGGTACAGGGGCCAGCTCTGCCCCCCTGCCCAGAAGGAGTGGAAGGGGCAGGGTTGGAATCAGTGTCCCAGGCTCCAGCAGCTATTTAAGGGTCCGGGGCTCCGACCGCCATGACAATGCTTAAACATGCAGGGTCCTTTGCTGCAGCAGCGCTTTAAAGTGGCTGGTACCAGCAGCCACTTTTTACTGGTGCGCTGTACTGGCCTGCGCCACCTTACTTTCACCCCTGGGTTTAGGACAAACCCCTCTCAATGGCATCTGCTATTGGCTAGATTAGACAGCTTCCTGCCTAGTATGCTGGCTTTTGTGGCTTCCATTTTTAGGCATATCTCTCTTTCTATGCACTGTACAGAGAACCTAAGCACCTAAACCAGGGTTTGTGGGTTCTACTGGGTAGTTAGGCACTAAAAAGTTAGGTCCTGCAATGTTCAGCACTGCAATGGCTAAATTCCTTTGTGGATTTGGGCCTAAGTCTCTCTGCCTTAATTCTCTAGCATTTCTCAAGCTCACAGGGGGGTTGTGAGAATAAATACATTAAAGATTATGTGATACTATGATACATTAGTAATCAGGGTGCCTGCGAGAGAAAATGGGTCATAAAATCATGTGCACAAATCCCTAAACGTATGTCAAAATTGTTTAGGATGTCTGAACCCCTAAATATCTGTCTCTGAGAAAATGCGTACAAATGTTTTTGTTCATATCCATTGTTATTAAAATATTCTTCACTTGGCTGCTTGGCCTCACCACTCCCCCTCTTTTTACCTAGAGCTATGGTTTTCTCCACATTCAATATAACCTTTACACCTCACTTGGTTAATTAAGCTGTTTTCTAAGCAATCTACCAGTACAGTGTTGCAAATTAATATCAGTGGCCAATATATTTGGAGCCAGCTGCTCAATATAAGCTGTTTCATTGCGTGCTAATGTTTAGTGCATTTTCATATTCTGATGGGGGTCAGCACTGGACATGTTTAGGCAATCTCTTATGTTCTCAAGCAAATGGATGACTAAACAGCTATACTATTGTCAGCTCTGTCTTCTAGCTCAAAATAACGTATCTTGTTATGCACTGCACTCAAGTGTAAGCCTTTATTGAATGACTTTCTTTATAAAAAAATATATATATTGAAGCAATAATGTGCTATCAGGTGCGACAATGACTTGCCAGGTGGAACTGTAATAGCAAATTAAAGCTTACAGGCCTCTTGTGTTGCTCTTATTCGTTAGGGTATTTGAGAGCAAGATTTACCACATACAAAAATATTTCAACATGAAATCCTGGCCCTATTGACGTCAGTAGCAAAACTCTCCTTGTCATCAGTAGGCCCAGTATTTCCCACCCCAAGAGTGCATGCTATTTGGGGCAGACACCATCTTTTACTTGATGCTTGAACACCGCTTAGCACAATGAAGCTTGGGTCCCTGACTGGGGCTGGTAGACCTTACAGCAATAAAAATAAATAATGATAACAAATTGGTTTTACACATGCGGAAAACAAGAAAAAAAACCCAGCAGTCTGAGCTATCACCCCAATCCTGCAGTGACTGTGCATACTGTACACCTTTTGCCGGGATATCCTCCCATTCTTTTTTCCAAGAAGCCACTGTTACAGAGTTTCCCGCCTTCTTGCTGGGTAGCGTGATTGGCCTGTAGTGTCCACTGCGTAACATGAGCATTAATGCAGGTAGAGGAGGAAGCAAAGCAGAACTGGAGTTAAGTCCCCATTGCTACTGACCAGACAGTGCCTCTGCACCCTGTCATATATAATGTAATAGATAAAAAGGTCACAATGTACTTCGTTGTGCTGTGTCATATTGGAATGAAAAGCAACCAAATGTACATGCAAAGTACCACATGCTAGTGGATTAGTCAGTCAGCGCATATATATTTGAACTGTCATTTAAAAAAAATAACAAAAATGTGTCTGACTTTAATAAATTTGACTATATTAATTTGCTGCTCTCTGAGGTCATTTGTCTTCAGTTTTGCACTTCTAAATTGTTATTCAGATCAAATCATTCTGGAAAAAGTAAAGTCACCAGCTATATAATTTTCAAGCCATTAATTCCATGAAAATATCTGGAGCTCTCAGAATATTTAACTTTGCACATTGAAATCAAGACACACTGGACAAAAATTTCCCAGAGTTACAGCAAGCTGTTTGGCAGCCTTTCATAATTTGTTAGTATAATCCCTTCAGGTTCCCAGTCACCACCATTTATGTCATGCCTGAATTTGACACAAAGGATGTTTGGAGATATTAAGGAGAAAGAATTGTAATCCCCAACTGGAGTTGGCCAGATCCTGGAATTCCAGATTGAGCCTCTAGAGGGCTCTGACAAAAGGAATACAACTATAAAGGCTACCAGATCATTCTGGCAACATCTCCCAGCATTCTTGAAATTAGAAGTGGGAACAGAAGGAACAAGAAATCTGAGCTGAGGCTAATGTGGATTGATCTGGAGAAACAGTCCACTGGGCCAATGATAAGTTAGGGCTGCAGAGCTCCCAAAGAACGGACAGACTGATTCTACACAAAGGAGACCTTAGGTGTAGTTTTGGATTTGGAAGCCAAAAAAGGGACAGCACAGCTCAGGGAGTCTCTGCTAAAATCCCATTCCCACAAAGGGAGTTCTTGCACAGCTATGAAACTTTAGCTGAATGGACCAGGCAATTCCAGCACTGCAGTGAGCAACATCCAGCAGAGAGAGATCTGACTCAGCACTGGTTATCAAGGCCAGCTAAGACCCTAGGTGGCTTCCAGACCAGGGAACCAGTGAGCCCAGTTGGAGTCATCAGAAGTCTCTGCCCCACCCAGGGTGAAGATACAGTAAAGGGACTTTTGTTTAAGCCACCCAACTCCACACTGCTGCAAGATTCTGTCTCAGTACACTCAGACTCAGCCAACCATCTACCTGAGAAGGTGCTAGGGAGAGATCTGGAATTGGAGGAGTTTGTGAGTGTTGGGGTGGGGGAAGTGATTTATTTATAAGTGTGTTAGTTAACCTTAACCCTTTCATTTCCCAGATCCTGTTTTCCCATTCCCAATAAAGTCTCCAACTGTTATGTTGCTATTTTGAATATGCCATTCTTTTTCTGGGTGTTATTTTATTTACTCTATTGTCCCTCATATACTGGGCTTTACACTCTTTGTCAGCTAGTGTCAATATTAATTTTCTCAAGACACAGCACCCCTGCATACATGGCACAGAGAGGATGTTGTACTTGTAACAATGGAACTGAGAAAAGGAAGGAGGCTTAACCCACTATCAGTGGTAGAAGAGTCAGAAAATTGAGAACAAGGCCCAATTTTAATCATCTATATTACAGTATTTCAACTATTGTAAAACAAAGCTGTTTCTGTTTCTAATCCAATGTGTAAAATAAATAATAAATCAAATTTAGCAAAGCTGGTATAGGAAAGTGCACACAAGAATACAAGAATATAGGAATTGTCATTTTGCACCAGACCCAAAGTCTATTTAATTCAATGTTCTGTTTCTGAGAGGGGCCAGTAGCAGATGCTTCAAAGGAGGATGTAACAAGAAAACAGTGATAGAATTATCTGCCCACTGGAGACATTTGTTCTTAATCCCTATCATTTCATGGCCTGTATAAGAAATATACCCCTTCTAAATAAGAAAATGATATAACTGTGCATGTGTGTATGTGTGTGTGTGTGTGTGTGAGAGAGAGAGAGAGAGAGTATATGTGAATATTCTTACTTTCCACATGATTAACCCTTTTCGGAATCTTACTAAGGTCTTGGCCTCAATGATATCTAAGGGCAATGAGTTTTACAGGTGGTTAATGATTTGGTTAGAAAGTAGTTCTACTTGTGAGTTTTAAATGTGTTACCTTTCATTTTCACTTAATGTCTCCTTGATATTGTATTATGAGATAGAGTAGATAGGAGCACCTGATTTACTTTCAAAAATTGAAGGGAAAAGGGAGTTCAGGACAGCTGGCAGTTTCTCAAGGAGGAAATGTTAAAGGCACAGCTGTAAACTATCCTGATGTGAAGGAAAGACAGGAAGGATAGTAAGAGACCAATATGGTTCCATCAGAAGCTATTTTATGACCTGAAAATCAAAAGGGAATGCTACAAAAAGGGGAAACATGGACGTGTTTTTAAAGCGGACTACAAAAAGATAGTACAAGATTGTAGGAAAAAAATCCAAAAGGCTAAGGCACACAATGAGTTACACCTAGCAAGGGGCGTAAAAGGCAATAAGAAGAGGTTCTTTAAATACATTAGGAGCAAGCCAAAAAAGTGAAATAAAATGTATGTCCTCTGCTTATCAGGGCAGGAGAGCTAATAACTGGTGACATCAAGAAAGTTAGGCTTTTAATGCCTATTTTGTTTCAGTCTTTACTGAAAATTATGATGGTGACCAGATACTCAACACAATTAATATTAACAATAAGAGGGGAAGAATGCAAACCAAAATAGGGAAAGAACAAGTTAAAGACAATTTAGATAAGTTAGATATATTCAAGTTGGCAGGGCATGATGAAGTTCCTCCTTGGGTACTTAAGGAACAAGCTGAAGCAATCTCAGAACAATTAGTAATTATCTTGGAGTACTGCTGAAGGACAGGTGAAGTCCCAGAAAACTGGGGGAAAGGGCAAACATAGTACGTATCTTTAAAAAGGGAAACAAAGATGACCAAGAAGAGTATAGACCAGTTAGCCTAACTTTGATATATGGAAAGATACTGGAACAAATTATTAATCAGTTTGTAAGTACCTGGAGGATAATAAGGTTATAAGGAATAGTCAGCATTATGCAAAACCATTCTAATTTCCATCTTTGACAGGGTGACTGGTCTAGAGACTAGGGGGAAAGTAGTAGATATGATCTATCTTGTTTTTAGTAAGGCTTTAGGCACAGTCCCACATGACATTCTCATAAGCAAACTAGTGAAATGTGGGCTAGATGGAATTACTGTAAAGTGTATTCCACAACTTTTTGAAAGACCATACTCAGAGTATTTATCAATGGTTCGCTGTCAAACTAGGAAGGAATATCTAGTGGGGTCCCAAAGGCATCAGTTCTGGGTCCTCTACTTTTCATTAATGACTTGGATAATGGAGTGGAGAGTATGCTTATAAAATTTGCAAGTGACATGAAGCTGGGAGGGGTTGTAAGCACTTTGGAGGACAAGATTCAAAATGACCTTGATAAAGAAGAATTGGTCTGAATTCAATAAGATGAAATTCAATAAAGATAAATGCAAAGTACTTCACTTAAGAAGGAAAAATCAAATGCTAAACTACAAAATGGGGAATGACTCGTTAATGGTAATACTGCTGAAAAGGATCAAGAGGTTATAGTGGATCACAAATTGAACGAGTCAACAATGTGATGCAGCTGCAGAAAAGGCTAATATATGGAGGTGTTTTAACAGATATATCATATGTAAGACATGGATGGTAATTATCCTGCTCTACATGGCATTGGTGAGGCCTTAGCTGGAGTACTATGTATAATTCTGATAGCCACATGTTAGAAAAGTTTTGAAGAAACTGGAGAGAGTCCAGTGGAGATCAACAAAAATGATAAAAGGTTTAGAAAACCTGATTTATGAAGTAAGGTGGAAAAAACTGGTTATATTTAGGGCTAGTCTACACTGGCAATGTTAGGTACTGCTGCAGCAGTGCTTTAATGTGACTTGTGCAGTCATGGCAGAGCTCTAGAAGAGAGCTCTCTCAGTGCTCTAATACACATTGCTCCCAATGCTGGTGCTTTACAATGCTGAAACTTGCTGCACTCTACGTTGTTGTTTTTTTACACCCCTGAGCGAGAAAGTTGCAATGCTGTAAATTGCCAGTGTAGACAAGCCCTTAGTCTTGAGAAAAGAAGACTGAGAGAGGTCCTGATAAGTTGTCAAATATGTACAGTGCTGTTATAAAGAAGACAGTGATCAGTTGCTTTCCGGGACCACTGAAGGTAGTACAGGAAGGAATGGTTTCAGTCGCCAGAAAGAAGTTTTAGATTAGATATTAGGAATAACTTTCTAATTGTCAGGGTAGTTAAGATCTGTAAAAGGCTTTCAAGGGAGGTTATGAAATCCCCATAATAGGAATTTTTCAAAAACAGGTTGGGCAAACACTTGTCAGGGATGGTCTAGATTCTGCCACAGTGCAAGGGCTGGACTTCATGATTTCTTAAGGTCCTTTCCAGCCCTTCATTTCTATGATTGTATGATCATTCATTAGCATTTATACCTCTATCAAATCCCCTCTTGCTCGTCTCCTCCTCAATCTTTTAATTCTCTTCTCATTTGGAAACCTTTCATGTCTGTTAGCATTCATACCATTTGTATCTCATTAACACTGATGAAGTCCTGTGTCAAACAGGACTGTGTTAATGCACTCTAGGTACCTTTTAGAGGGCATCAGCAGAGTCTACATGGTGCAGTTAGAGCACTGTACAGGCACAGAAACCTGTGGCTTGCCCTATGAGCAAAGGAACTGAGCTCAGGAGTAGGAGTAGCTGCAGCAGCGAAGACCTCCAGCGATTTCTTGTCAGGAGTGCTCCAGGCAGGCTCAATGAGAAAAACCTCAGAGAAAACAGAGAACAACAATCCAGACCAAATGAGGGGTTGACTCACTTGAGCTGCTCCTTCCATTTTATTGCTGCTGCTTCTAGAGTAATCCCATCCACCACCATCTGCTTCTCCCTCATACCTGCAAAACTGAGTATGGGGGAGCTGCAAGCGGGAGAGCTTGGGGCAGGGTGCAGAGTTAAGGTGTGGGGAGATTGTGTAGGCCTGATTTCAGGCAGATAGTGTGGAGGAGAGAACTGGGGGCTGGATGAAGGGCAGCAGGGGAGATGTGGGGAAGAGCACAGAGGGGAGTTATGTCCTACTTGCTCCAGAGATCAGCAGCCATCACTGGTAAAAATATGTTTTCACTTCGGCTTCTACTCAGGTGTTGCCCCAACCTGACTCCCATCTACTCCCCTCCCCCGACACACACACACACCTGAGCATGATGGTGATTTTCACACAGGATAGCTGGCTTGTCTGAGGGTAAAGGTTAAAGTCCAAGTATTGTTTGCCCTCAGGCTGATAAGCCACCCTTTTTGTAGTGTGGATGAAGATGAATCACTCAAATGCTGATAGTCCTTCAGTGCTTCCCACAATTCCAGAAGGACAAAAAAATTCTCTCACAGTTCACTGGGAATCATAGAGTGGCTCAGCTTTCTTCCCCACAAGGAACCTGGGATATATCCCCAGAAGTTGTAGCAATACATAAGGGTGAGCACAGAATCAATGTGGACACAGTGAATCAGGTATGGCTTTGCAGTATGGTAGCTCACATCCAGGCTATGGTCACATGGGTGCTAATCATCTGGGTTAATCTGCAGTGTAGACATCCTGAAATGAGGAGAAATATTGGCAGGAGAGGAATTAAAAGGGAGTGAAAGGAGCAACTCCTCAGAGGTACTGGCTCCCCTCTGGTGCCAGTGATTTCAAATGGGTTTGAAGGTGGTCAACACATTGCAGCATGAGGCTTCAAATGAAACCCTTCATCTACTATGTTCCTCAGTTATAACAAAGAGCTTGAAATGGACAATGGTGAAGTGTGATGCCATTAATTGCTTTAGAAAGAAGATAAAAAAAATGTTTGTCTAGTCAAGTTAGGAAAGAGTAAACTAAGTTTAAATGATGTTTGGTCATGATGAAAACATTTAAAGCATTTTATCTGATCTTTGCATGTAATTGGTGCATTATTACTGGGCACTTCAGACCATAAGAATTAGGCCAATTATTATACTTTTCAAAGCTATTCCTTGAAAAATAGTTTTTGAGGCTTGACATTTTCTGTAGCCTTAAATAATTACTCTAGGCAAAAGCCTGAACAAACACATTCATTAAATTAATAAACTGTCATTGATTTAAGAAAAATAATTTACAATACTAAACAGAGCTGATTTTACATGAGTTATTTGTCTCTTTCTAAGTAAATTTTGCTGCAGAAAATGCTATTTTTTCCCCAAAATCTTAAAATCATCCTTCTTTTGCAGTGGTAATTGCCTAATGAAGCATGTACTAGTATTCAGTTTCTATTTGGATTGCTAGCTAGCACACTGTGTTTATTGGATGAGCATACAGTAATAAAATCCACTTCATATTTTTAAGAGTTTGATATGTGATGTTATAACATTTGCAGATTAAAAATGAAGGAATCAGTGACACTTTAAATAAACTGCTTTAGATATGCTTAGCCATGTGTTTAATTTAGATTTAATGAGAGTGTATATTATTTGTCAATAGGATAATAAAATATTTACTGGGGTTAAAAAAAACTAGGTAATTGATATGTATCTGAAACTTTCAAAATTCAGTAGATATCTATTTAATATGTTAACATGTCATCATAACTACACATAGGTCAAAATGTTCACACTTGGGAAGCTAAAGGCACCTGATTCAATAGCCTGATATTCAGAATTTCTGAGTCCCAATAGCCTCCATCAACTTGAACAAAAAATAAAGTAGACATAGAAGAAACTGTCAACCAAGGGATCAGAAGGTATTATAAACTTAGGGACATCTCTAGCTGGCCCCATCCACAGTGGGGTCTTAGTGTGGACTTGTCTGCAAGTTCCTAGAAATACTATAACTCTACTGTAATAAAATCCAAGGATGGGATCCCTGAGTGTCCTGGCATCTAACTTTTTGGTGCCTAGAAAAAGCACAGGAATAACACAGAGATCTAGAAAACCGAGCTAGATGCCTAGTCTCCTATAGAATGAACGGGGAGAGGCCTTATAATCCAATCCATAAAATACAATCCTGCACACAGGCAGGGAGCTACCTAAGCTAGTAAGTGGGAAATTCCAATGAGAGGAGTTTGTGCTAAGCCTTACCCCTCTCGTGGAGAAGGTGCCACCTAAGTCCATTACTTCTTGTGCTGTCCTCCTTGGTTAAGGAGAACAATTTGTCATCCTCCTCTTTACAACGATCTTTTTATATATTTGAAGACTAGCATCATGTTCCCACTCAGTCGTCTTTTCTCCAGACAAAACAAACCTAGTTTTTTCTATCCTTCTTTGTAGGTCATGCTTTCTAGGTCTTTAATAATTTTTGTTGCTATCATCTAGACTTTCTTCAATTTGTCCATATCTTTCCTGAAGTGTGGCGCCCAGTATCAGACATGACACTTCAGCTGAGGCCTTATCAGTGCTGAGAAGAGTGGAAGAATTACCTCTTCTGTCTTGCTTACAACACTCCTGCTAATAGATTCCAGAATGATGTTCACATTTTTGGCAACAGCCTTACATTGTTGACTCGTATTTAGATTCTTTTCTGATCTTTTTCTGCTGTATTCCTTCCTAGGCAGTCATTTCCCATTTTGTATTTATACAAATGATTGAAAATGGAATGATGCAAAGAGCCAGACTCCCTGGTTAATACCCATTATTTTCAGTGGTACAGCAGCTACTCAGCACCTCAAAGGATCAGTACCTAGTTTTTGTTGCCTCTGATTTATTCAGTCTGCCCTGTTTCATTTTTGTAAATGTGATTATCAGTAAAACATTCACTTTTTAGAACTCTCCATGATCATTTGAAGATAATTCACTGCATCATTGAAGATGCAGACTAACAATGAAACTTCATTGCGTCAAAAGGAAACTTATGGGTATCCCCTAATAGCAAGATATTTGCAGAAATGCTGAATAGTCATTCTGTGATAGAATTTCTGGAAGTATATTTGCTGTTTGGGTCTAAATATTTACCACATGCTTCAAGGAAGTATATTACATCATAAACCAATTAGAATGCCCGATGCTGCAAAATACCCACTGACTCACATAGTCAGAGTTTCCCCAAAGTTTTATGATCAGAATCAGTTTATCATTTCTGAGAATATATGCAGGTAGGTATGGAAAGCTTATCAGAATAAAAAAAAATAGATGTGGTCTATAGATTTTTACAAAAAATTAAGAAGATAAAAATCTGAATTTAAACTGGTTGAAAAAAGTCAAACTTTGAATTTTTTGCCAAATATCAGAGAAACATTTTTTTGTAGAAATTCTTTTAAAAAAATTCATCAACTAGCTAAAAGATTGTGCATTTTAAAAAAAAAGTTTCCTGCTTTCTGACCAGCATGAAACTAAACATCGAAACAGTATTTTTATGCAATATTTTCAACATTTATTTTATTTTATTTTCCAAAAATAGTATTTCAAATAATGATTCCATTTGAGGTGGCCGGATAGCACACAATTTTTGATGTGTTCATGGTGCTGTAATCTCTGTTGACTGTACACATTGTACAGGGTCACTCTATTCAAATGTAGATCCAGTAAGTTGGAGAAAATGTATCAGGTGGTAAGTGGTACTATCAGAAAGGAACCTCACAAATGCATTACAAATCAAACATCATGCACTCCTAGGTTATCATTGCAAATGGAACCTTGTTCTCGGTGCTGTTTTCTTTGATACAAATGAATGTAATAAGCAGAGAAATAAATGAGATGTACAAGAACAGGGCAGAAATGGCTTCTTTTTTTCAGGCTTTCACTATAGTAATGCCATCACAACTAGAAAATAATGAGCTCATTCATAAATGAGGAGGGAAAAAGTATAAACCAGAGAATACTAGAAACAGATTTTTTTTTTGTAATGTAATGGCACAAATGGTTGGACTCACTGGTGTACTCCGTCTGCTTTTCACCACTCCGGTGACACAAAGCTGCCACAAACCTAGTTAACTAGCGAGTTAAGCTGGGAGAGGGTTGTTTTTTTTTGGCTGCTTTGAGTCACAAGGGTGGAGGAAAGCAGCTGGAATGAACTGGTGAATCTGACCCAAAATATTTAAAACAATATGAAGGTTACAAAGATTTTGTTTGCTGAATTTTCAGTGTTGTTGGTTTATCTTGTAGCCAATACATGACAGAAAACCCAGGCCAAGTGCTGATCCAAAGACTAATAAAGTCAATGCAAGTCTTTTCATTCTATTGACAGTCACTTCATCACTTTGTCAAATAATAAATAGCAAAGGTCAGATTGATAACACCCTACTGTGGATGGTGAGCTCGTCAGATCACATAATCTAATATAGAGTTGACTTGTGGAAGGCTTCCTGAAAACTAGCAATGCTGATGCGTTCCATGTAATATGCGGCTGGCTGCATTTCAGAGCGGCATGAGTGATCCTCATAGAGAGAGCCTGCAATGTGCATTAGGATGTTTCTGGCTTAAAGGCACTCTGTACTGTACCTATAAGGCTGTATGTATAATTTGTGCTTTTCATCCCATACAAAACTATTTTTAATAAAATGCCCCCTAATAGAAACTGTACAAGAGCAAAGCTAGAAAATTGATTAAATATCTGAAAAAGAAAAAAAATGGAATGACTAGCAACTACAAATGTATTATTTTTTTTAGTGTTAAATGTTGTGAATCAGAGTGCTTTTGATTTCTCCTCTTTTGTGCATGTTCTGTCTATATATTCCATGTACTGTATATGCATTGTTTTGTCTGTCTCGGGTAATTCCTCAACCTTGGACCTTACTGGTCTATGCATTACTGAGCTCCCTGTAACCTCCTGTGCTCCTGCCAGTACTGGGTTTACAATATTGCCAATGGCACCATGGCACCAGGCCCACACTCAAAAGGACCATGCGCCCCTAGCTGCTCAGCCTCTTCCCTTGAGACTGCATCCCCACATCACCTCTTCTCCCGACGCTCTGCCTTCATTCTGCCTCTCCCCGTCCCTGCTCCACCTCTTCACCAAAGGCCGCACCTCGGTCCTTGTTAAAAGAGATGAGGCCATGGCGATGATGGAAAGTCCATTCAAAAAGTTGACCTGGCAGTGTCCGGTCAGCAGTGCAGGAATAACTGCAATCAACCTCCCTGCCAGGAGGGCAGGAAGAGCAGCTGCTGCTACCTGGAAGAGCTGCAGCTCACCTGGGAAGAGAGCGAACTAACTCCCAAGGACCTAGCTCCATGCTGCCCCATGGGGAATATTGTCTCTCACCCACTGTGCTTGCCTCTGGTCCCTGCCTCACTCTGAGGATGGATCCAAGCTGCCCCTCTTAGACCTTTCTTAGACCAGCCCTGGGCTCCTCCCCTCCAAAAAATTAAGGAATAGTGGTAGATGAAGGCAACCTCACTTCAGCACAATAAGAAAAGCATTAGACATTGTTTCTATTGTTCTATAGTTGTTACTGGACATTGTGCATTTTATCCTCCACGCAAATATTGAAATCTCAATATTTAATATTAATTCTGCTATGGTATATATACAATATGTAGTTTGTTTTATAATTTTACTATTATATAGAGTTTGTTACCATGTCCAGAAGTCTTTGATATTTGGATGCCAAATAAATTAAATACTACTTTTATTTGTCAGATTAAGATATTATTTAGTAATAAGTGTAATGGAGGTCTGTCTTTGCAAAGTGCCATGCAAAATTTTATGGCATTATGAAGGACCAAACTAGTCTCATTTATGGGGGGAAAGTTTCATACATGTTTATGCCTCCATTTTTTGTAAGTAGATAGTTAATCCACATGATTAAAGGAGGAAGCACGAGCAGGTAAGTACAAGAGGGGAGGACTCTTGTCTCAGACTGAGAAAGCAGGATGATCAGTGAGTTATCTTAAGTGCCTATGCACAAATGCAAGAAGCATGGGAAACAAGCAGGGAGAACTGGAAGTCCTGGCGCAGTAAATGAACTATGAAGTGATTGGAATAACAGAGACTTGGTGGGATAACTCACATGACTGGAGTACTGTCATGGATGGATATAAACTATTCAGGAAGGACAAGCAGGGCAGAAAAGGTGGGGGAGTTGCATTGTATGTAAGACAGCAGTATGACTGCTCAGAGCTCCAGTATGAAACTCCAGAAAAACCTGAGAGTCTCTGGTTTAAGTTTAGAAGTGTGAGCAACAAGGGTGATGTTGTGGTGGGAGTCTGCTATAGAACACCAGACCAGGCGGATGAGGTGGACAAGGCTTTCATCCAGCAACTAGCAGAAGTTACTAGATCGCAGGCCCTGGTTCTCATGGGAGACTTTAATCACCCTGATAACTGCTGGAAGAGCAATACAATGGTGCACAGACAATCCAGGAAGTTTTTGGAAAGTGTAGGGGACAATTTCCTGGTCAAAGTGCTCGAGGAACCAACAAGGGGCAGAGCTCTTCTTGACCTGCTGCTCAAAAACAGAGAAGAGTTAGTAGGGGAAGCAAAAGTGGATGGGAATCTGGGAGGCAGTGACCATGAGATGGTCGAGTTCAGGATACTGACACAAAGAAGAAAGGAGAGCAGCAGAATACACACCCTGGACTTCAGAAAAGCAGACTTTGACTCCCTCAGGGAACTGATGGGCAGGATCCCCTGGGAAAATAACATGAGGGGGAAAGAAGTCCAGGTGAGCTGGCTGTATTTTATAGAATCCTTCTTGAGGTTGCAGGAAAAAAACATCCCGATGTGTAGAAAGAATAGTAAATATGGCAGG